>NW_027175335.1:0-300000 GCF_028021215.1 Eschrichtius robustus
CTCGTGTTCTCTTCACAAGTAGAATGGCTATGTGAGGGAAAGGGAGCTCTCCTAGAGAAACACTCTGTTTTCTGTACCGTGCAGGAGGCCTCCCGGCGCCCTATATACATAAAGGGAAAACTATGCTCTTCCACAAGGACCCAAGTAAGTTTCAGGTAGTCCATCGACGAACTGACGCGTGCAGAGGCTTTCCACGAAACCCTAGGCAAGTAGTGCATGAAGGTTCGTGTGCCTTTCCCTGGACCCCCGCTGCCTCAGCATGTCCCCTGGAAGAACACTGTGTACCGAGTTCTCTTCTAGGCCCCCTGAGCACCGCGCCACGACCAAAGCCCTCCGGATCATCTCTTTGCATGCCGAGTGAGAGGCAACACACTCTTTCCTTTGTTGGATAGCTAGATAGCCAAGACATTCAAAAGTGCTCCCCGAACAGAGGTGTAGAAGGTCGTAGGTGTAATGCCTAATGTCTCTCTCAGTGCTGCCACTGAGGAGCAAGGAGAAAGCCGGTGCGTAGAGTTCTTTCTGGGTGTACTTAGCTACCGGCTCTTTCTGGCGAGCAGCAGCTCGAATTTAGGTGCAGTCTGGAAAATGGACGGTTTCCCCCTGCACACTGCTAGGCTTTTGGCAGCGGCAGGGACACCTAACTCACTCGACCTTGCCCCTCTAATATTTCATGCCATTCGCACGGTGCACCACAGCCCGGCTACAAAGTGATTCAGAGGAGGTGCCACAGTCCTCCTTGTGTCCCCTTCTGTGCGGGAGAACCTATACGTAGGTGGGCGGTGTTCAACTTTGAGACTGGGACCTTCAGAGCACTGTAGTACCTCCCAGCTGGCAAGAAGGATGGTTCAACGTGAAAGCTGCCTGGAATACAGTGCTCTGGCAGCCCACGCTTGCATGCTGGCATGTCTTTGGAAGGAAAGTGGGCTTTTCTTGAGAGACATAGTGTGTTTCCACTGCCACTCCTGAGGCATCCCAGGGTCGCCTGTCCATAAAAGGAGAGCTACGCTGAGCGCCAAGCTGAAGGCAAGGTCCGGGAATTGCATCCACAGCGCCAGGCAGGCATGCAGCATTTCCCAGGAAGCCTCCCTCAAAGCAGTGGCTAAGCGCTAGTGTGCTTTTCAGGACTCCGGGGACTCCCGCGTCCTCACCACGTCTCATGGAAACACAGTGTGTACCGGATGCCACTTCTTAGGCGACCTACCAACATACAGGGACCTAGGCCCTTCGGATCATCTCTTGGAATGAAGAGTGAAAGGCGAAACACCGCTCTCTTGGTCGCCCAGTTGGATTGCCAGTCTGTCACAAGTCCTCCCGAGCACAGGTCTAGAAGGTCTTAGGTGTACTGCAAGTGGTCCCCGCTGCTGAACCAGAACTGCAATGGAAGAAACCCTCTGCTTGCTGTTCCTCCTGGGAACGCCAACCTGCCCTCGCTCGCCAAGCAGACAGTCGACTTTAGATGCAGCCTGACATACGGATTGTTGCCCCTTCAACACTGCCTAAGCTTTTGTAAGAGAAAAGGACACTGTGGCCTAACCCAAGGAATTATGTCGGTCACGCCACTCAGCCCAAGCAGAACTCCCTTCGTGCCAAAGTTTTATCAGGGAAGGTCCAGGGTGCTGCGTGAGTCTCTTCTCGTGGCTCAGAAACTACCCGTACATGGGCTGTGCCAAGTCTGGCATAGGGACCTAAGGAGGGAAGCATTATTTTCCCAACGGGAAAGCAGGCCACCTGCGGCCTCAAACTTAAGTGAAAACCAATGCGGTTGCCCGTCATCTCTTCACAGTGGCAATGCCGACTGAGGGAAAGGCAGCTTTCCTCGATTAACACAGTGTTTCCTATTCGTGGCAGGAGGCCTCCGGCAGCCCTCTTCACATAACGGGAAAACCAGACCTGTCCCCCCTCCCCAAGGCTCAACGTAATGTCCGGGTTTCCATCCACGGGTGGCCGTGTACTAACGATTTCCATGACCCCGGTAGGGAAAGTAGGGCATTAAGGCCAGTGTGCCCTTGCTAGGACTCCCGCCGCCTCACCATGTCCCTTGGAAGAACGCTGTGTGCTCAGTGACTCTTCTTGGCCGACTGAGCACCGTGCAGCTACCTGGGTACTCCGGATCGCCTCTTTGAGTGCACTGTGAAAGGCAAGGCAGGGTTCTCTTCGTTGGATCGATAGACTGACAAATCTTTCCAATGTGCCCCGACCAGAGTTCTGGAAAGTCCTCGGTGTAGTGCCAGTGGCTCTCAGGGCTGACCCTGAGCTGCAGTGAAACAACTCTGTGCTTCGTGTTCCTTCTCGCTTTACACACCTGCCGTCTCTCTCTGCCAAGCCGAAACACGACTTTTAGATGCAGCCTGGAAAATCAACAGTTTCCTCCTGAGCCCTGCTAGTCTTTTGGCAGGTTCAAGGCCACCTAGGCCTCCCTAGCGCCTTAAATCGCTTAGGTCATTCGCACAGTGCAAGTCTCCCTGCCTAAATAAAACATTATTCTGAGAAGGTAGCACAGTGCTTCTTGTGCCTCTTTTGGTTCTTCAGAAACGACCCGTACGTGGGCTGGGTTCAACTTTGATACTGGGACCTTATGAGAAACGGAGGAATTCCCTAGTTGAACGAGGAATCCTCGTAGCCTCCAAGGTGCCTACACACAGCGTTCTGCGAGTCCTTCCTTGCGTGCTGGAATGGGTCTCAAAGGAAAGGGTGCTTTACAGGAAAGACAAAAGGTGTTTCCACTTCCTTGCCTGAGGCATGCCAGAACCCCCTTTACATAAAGGGCGAGCTACACGGATCACGAAGATCCAAACAAAGTCCAGGACGGCATCCGCAATGCTGGCAGGCATGCAGCATTTGCCCAGAAGCCTTAGCCATGGCAGTGGCTTAACCCTAGCGTGCCGTTCAGGACTCCTAGGACTCCTGGGTCCTCACCACCTGGGCGTGGAAAAACACTGTGTACCCAATGTCTCTTCCTGGGCGACCTACCCAAACACAGGTCCCTAAGGCCCTTCGGACCATTTCTCTGCATGAACAAGGAAAGTCAAGGCTCTGCCCTCTCTTCGCTGCCCATGGAGATTGCCAGGCTTTCAACAGGCCTCCCGAACACAGGCCTAGCAGGGTCTCAGGTGTAATGCAAAAGGTCCCCACTGCTGAACCACTGCTGCCATGAACGAACGCTGTGTTTATTGTTCATACTGGGAACACTTACCTGCCGTCTCTCTCTGCCAAGCAGAAGGCCGACTACAGAGGCAGCCCGACAAACGTACAATTTGCCCCTGAACGCTACCTCGGTGTTTCTGAGCTACAGGGACCATTTGGCCTATCTCCGGGAATTATGTCCTTGAAGCCATTCAGCCCGTGCAGGGCCCCCCTTGGCGCCCAAGTTTTCTCAGGGCAGGTCAAGCATGCTGCCTGAGTCTCTCTTGGTTGGTCAGAAACTACAGGTGCATGTGCTGGGTTCAATTTTGATATCGGTTACCTAGAGCGAAGAGCATTACTTTCCCAGCGGGAGAGCTGAAAGTGCGGCCTCAAAGTGTCCTGCGACACAGTGTGGTTGCTCGTGTTCTCTTCACAAGTAGAATGGCTATGTGAGGGAAAGGGAGCTCTCCTAGAGAAACACTCTGTTTTCTGTACCGTGCAGGAGGCCTCCCGGCGCCCTATATACATAAAGGGAAAACTATGCTCTTCCACAAGGACCCAAGTAAGTTTCAGGTAGTCCATCGACGAACTGACGCGTGCAGAGGCTTTCCACGAAACCCTAGGCAAGTAGTGCATGAAGGTTCGTGTGCCTTTCCCTGGACCCCCGCTGCCTCAGCATGTCCCCTGGAAGAACACTGTGTACCGAGTTCTCTTCTAGGCCCCCTGAGCACCGCGCCACGACCAAAGCCCTCCGGATCATCTCTTTGCATGCCGAGTGAGAGGCAACACACTCTTTCCTTTGTTGGATAGCTAGATAGCCAAGACATTCAAAAGTGCTCCCCGAACAGAGGTGTAGAAGGTCGTAGGTGTAATGCCTAATGTCTCTCTCAGTGCTGCCACTGAGGAGCAAGGAGAAAGCCGGTGCGTAGAGTTCTTTCTGGGTGTACTTAGCTACCGGCTCTTTCTGGCGAGCAGCAGCTCGAATTTAGGTGCAGTCTGGAAAATGGACGGTTTCCCCCTGCACACTGCTAGGCTTTTGGCAGCGGCAGGGACACCTAACTCACTCGACCTTGCCCCTCTAATATTTCATGCCATTCGCACGGTGCACCACAGCCCGGCTACAAAGTGATTCAGAGGAGGTGCCACAGTCCTCCTTGTGTCCCCTTCAGTGCGGGAGAACCTATACGTAGGTGGGCGGTGTTCAAATTTGAGACTGGGACCTTCAGAGCACTGTAGTACCTCCCAGCTGGCAAGAAGGATGGTTCAACGTGAAAGCTGCCTGGAATACAGTGCTCTGGCAGCCCACGCTTGCATGCTGGCATGTCTTTGGAAGGAAAGTGGGCTTTTCTTGAGAGACATAGTGTGTTTCCACTGCCACTCCTGAGGCATCCCAGGGTCGCCTGTCCATAAAAGGAGAGCTACGCTGAGCGCCAAGCTGAAGGCAAGGTCCGGGAATTGCATCCACAGCGCCAGGCAGGCATGCAGCATTTCCCAGGAAGCCTCCCTCAAAGCAGTGGCTAAGCGCTAGTGTGCTTTTCAGGACTCCGGGGACTCCCGCGTCCTCACCACGTCTCATGGAAACACAGTGTGTACCGGATGCCACTTCTTAGGCGACCTACCAACATACAGGGACCTAGGCCCTTCGGATCATCTCTTGGAATGAAGAGTGAAAGGCGAAACACCGCTCTCTTGGTCGCCCAGTTGGATTGCCAGTCTGTCACAAGTCCTCACGAGCACAGGTCTAGCAGGTCTTAGGTGTACTGCAAGTGGTCCCCGCTGCTGAACCAGAACTGCAATGGAAGAAACCCTCTGCTTGCTGTTCCTCCTGGGAACGCCAACCTGCCCTCGCTCGCCAAGCAGACAGTCGACTTTAGATGCAGCCTGACATACGGACTTGTTGCCCCTGCAACACTGCCTAAGCTTTTGTAAGAGAAAAGGACACTGTGGCCTGACCCAAGGAATTATGTCGGTCACGCCACTCAGCTCAAGCAGAACTCCCTTCGTGCCAAAGTTTTATCAGGGAAGGTCCAGGGTGCTGCGTGAGTCTCTTCTCGTGGCTCAGAAACTACCCGTACATGGGCTGTGCCAAGTCTGGCATAGGGACCTAAGGAGGGAAGCGTTATTTTCCCAACGGGAAAGCAGGCCACCTGCGGCCTCAAACTTAAGTGAAAACCAATGCGGTTGCCCGTCATCTCTTCACAGTGGCAATGCCGACTGAGGGAAAGGCAGCTTTCCTCGATTAACACAGTGTTTCCTATTCGTGGCAGGAGGCCTCCGGCAGCCCTCTTCACATAACGGGAAAACCAGACCTGTCCCCCCCCCCCCAAGGCTCAACGTAATGTCCGGGTTTCCATCCACGGGTGGCCGTGTACTAACGATTTCCATGACCCCGGTAGGGAAAGTAGGGCATTAAGGCCAGTGTGCCCTTGCTAGGACTCCCGCCGCCTCACCATGTCCCTTGGAAGAACGCTGTGTGCTCAGTGACTCTTCTTGGCCGACTGAGCACCGTGCAGCTACCTGGGTACTCCGGATCGCCTCTTTGAGTGCACTGTGAAAGGCAAGGCAGGGTTCTCTTCGTTGGATCGATAGACTGACAAATCTTTCCAATGTGCCCCGACCAGAGTTCTGGAAAGTCCTCGGTGTAGTGCCAGTGGCTCTCAGGGCTGACCCTGAGCTGCAGTGAAACAACTCTGTGCTTCGTGTTCCTTCTCGCTTTACACACCTGCCGTCTCTCTCTGCCAAGCCGAAACACGACTTTTAGATGCAGCCTGGAAAATCAACAGTTTCCTCCTGAGCCCTGCTAGTCTTTTGGCAGGTTCAAGGCCACCTAGGCCTCCCTAGCGCCTTAAATCGCTTAGGTCATTCACACAGTGCAAGTCTCCCTGCCTAAATAAAACATTATTCTGAGAAGGTAGCACAGTGCTTCTTGTGCCTCTTTTGGTTCTTCAGAAACGACCCGTACGTGGGCTGGGTTCAACTTTGATACTGGGACCTTATGAGAAACGGAGGAATTCCCTAGTTGAACGAAATATCCTCGTAGCCTCCAAGGTGCCTACACAAAGCGTTCTGCGAGTCCTTCCTTGCGTGCTGGAATGGGTCTCAAAGGAAAGGGTGCTTTACAGGAAAGACAAAAGGTGTTTCCACTTCCTTGCCTGAGGCCTGCCAGAGCCCCCTTTACATAAAGGGCGAGCTACACGGATCACGAAGATCCAAACAATGTCCAGGACGGCATCCGCAATGCTGGCAGGCATGCAGCATTTGCCCAAAAGCCTTAGCCATGGCAGTGGCTTAAGGCTAGCGTGCAGTTCAGGACTCCTAGGACTCCTGGGTCCTCACCACCTGGGCGTGGAAAAACACTGTGTACCCAATGTCTCTTCCTGGGCGACCTACCCAAACACAGGTCCCTAAGGCCCTTCGGACCATTTCTCTGCATGAAGAAGGAAAGGCAACGCTCTGCCCTCTCTTCGCTGCCCATGGAGATTGCCAGGCTTTCAACAGGCCTCCCGAACACAGGCCTAGCAGGGTCTCAGGTGTAATGCAAAAGGTCCCCACTGCTGAACCACTGCTGCCATGAACGAACGCTGTGTTTATTGTTCATACTGGGAACACTTACCTGCCGTCTCTCTCTGCCAAGCAGAAGGCCGACTACAGAGGCAGCCCGACAAACGTACAATTTGCCCCTGAACGCTACCTCGGGGTTTCTGAGCTACAGGGACCATTTGGCCTATCCCCGGGAATTATGTCCTTGAAGCCATTCAGCCCATGCAGGGCCCCCCTTGGCGCTCAAGTTTTCTCAGGGCAGGTCCAGCGTGCTGCCTGAGTCTCTCTTGGTTGGTCAGAAACTACAGGTGCATGTGCTGGGTTCAATTTTGATATCGGTTACCTAGAGCGAAGAGCATTACTTTCCCAGCGGGAGAGATGAAAGTGCGGCCTCAAAGTGTCCTGCGACACAGTGTGGTTGCTCGTGTTCTCTTCACAAGTAGAATGGCTATGTGAGGGAAAGGGAGCTCTCCTAGAGAAACACTCTGTTTTCTGTACCGTGCAGGAGGCCTCCCGGCGCCCTATATACATAAAGGGAACACTATGCTCTTCCACAAGGACCCAAGTGAGGTTCAGGTAGTCCATCGACGAACTGACGCGTGCAGAGGCTTTCCACGAAACCCTAGGCAAGTAGTGCATGAAGGTTCGTGTGCCTTTCCCTGGACCCCCGCTGCCTCAGCATGTCCCCTGGAAGAACACTGTGTACCGAGTTCTCTTCTAGGCCCCCTGAGCACCGCGCCGCGACCAAAGCCCTCCGGATCATCTCTTTGCATGCCGAGTGAGAGGCAACACACTCTTTCCTTTGTTGGATAGCTAGATAGCCAAGACATTCAAAAGTGCTCCCCGAACAGAGGTGTAGAAGGTCTTAGGCGTAATGCCTAATGTCTCCCTCAGTGCTGCCGCTGAGGAGCAAGGAGGAAGCCGGTGCGTAGTGTTCTTTCTGGGTGTATTTAGCTACCGGCTCTTTCTGGCGAGCAGTAACTCGTCTTCAGATGCAGTCTGGAAAATGGACGGTTTCCCCCTGCACACTGCTAGGCTTTTGGCAGCGGCAGGGACACCTAACTCACTCGACCTTGCCCCTCTAATATTTCATGCCATTCGCACGGTGCGCCACAGCCCGGCTACAAAGTGATTCAGAGGAGGTGCCACAGTCCTCCTTGTGTCCCCTTCTGTGCGGGAGAACCTATACGTAGGTGGGCGGTGTTCAACTTTGAGACTGGGACCTTCAGAGCACTGTAGTACCTCCCAGCTGGCAAGAAGGATGGTTCAACGTGAAAGCTGCCTGGAATACAGTGCTCTGTCAGCCCACGCTTGCATGCTGGCATGTCTTTGGAAGGAAAGTGGGCTTTTCTTGAGAGACATAGTGTGTTTCCACTGCCACTCCTGAGGCATCCCAGGGTCGCCTGTCCATAAAAGGAGAGCTACGCTGAGCGCCAAGCTGAAGGCAAGGTCCGGGAATTGCATCCACAGCGCCAGGCAGGCATGCAGCATTTCCCAGGAAGCCTCCCTCAAAGCAGTGGCTAAGCGCTAGTGTGCTTTTCAGGACTCCGGGGACTCCCGCGTCCTCACCACGTCTCATGGAAACACAGTGTGTACCGGATGCCACTTCTTAGGCGACCTACCAACATACAGGGACCTAGGCCCTTCGGATCATCTCTTGGAATGAAGAGTGAAAGGCGAAACACCGCTCTCTTGGTCGCCCAGTTGGATTGCCAGTCTGTCACAAGTCCTCCCGAGCACAGGTCTAGAAGGTCTTAGGTGTACTGCAAGTGGTCCCCGCTGCTGAACCAGAACTGCAATGGAAGAAACCCTCTGCTTGCTGTTCCTCCTGGGAACGCCAACCTGCCCTCGCTCGCCAAGCAGACAGTCGACTTTAGATGCAGCCTGACATACGGATTGTTGCCCCTTCAACACTGCCTAAGCTTTTGTAAGAGAAAAGGACACTGTGGCCTAACCCAAGGAATTATGTCGGTCACGCCACTCAGCCCAAGCAGAACTCCCTTCGTGCCAAAGTTTTATCAGGGAAGGTCCAGGGTGCTGCGTGAGTCTCTTCTCGTGGCTCAGAAACTACCCGTACATGGGCTGTGCCAAGTCTGGCATAGGGACCTAAGGAGGGAAGCATTATTTTCCCAACGGGAAAGCAGGCCACCTGCGGCCTCAAACTTAAGTGAAAACCAATGCGGTTGCCCGTCATCTCTTCACAGTGGCAATGCCGACTGAGGGAAAGGCAGCTTTCCTCGATTAACACAGTGTTTCCTATTCGTGGCAGGAGGCCTCCGGCAGCCCTCTTCACATAACGGGAAAACCAGACCTGTCCCCCCTCCCCAAGGCTCAACGTAATGTCCGGGTTTCCATCCACGGGTGGCCGTGTACTAACGATTTCCATGACCCCGGTAGGGAAAGTAGGGCATTAAGGCCAGTGTGCCCTTGCTAGGACTCCCGCCGCCTCACCATGTCCCTTGGAAGAACGCTGTGTGCTCAGTGACTCTTCTTGGCCGACTGAGCACCGTGCAGCTACCTGGGTACTCCGGATCGCCTCTTTGAGTGCACTGTGAAAGGCAAGGCAGGGTTCTCTTCGTTGGATCGATAGACTGACAAATCTTTCCAATGTGCCCCGACCAGAGTTCTGGAAAGTCCTCGGTGTAGTGCCAGTGGCTCTCAGGGCTGACCCTGAGCTGCAGTGAAACAACTCTGTGCTTCGTGTTCCTTCTCGCTTTACACACCTGCCGTCTCTCTCTGCCAAGCCGAAACACGACTTTTAGATGCAGCCTGGAAAATCAACAGTTTCCTCCTGAGCCCTGCTAGTCTTTTGGCAGGTTCAAGGCCACCTAGGCCTCCCTAGCGCCTTAAATCGCTTAGGTCATTCGCACAGTGCAAGTCTCCCTGCCTAAATAAAACATTATTCTGAGAAGGTAGCACAGTGCTTCTTGTGCCTCTTTTGGTTCTTCAGAAACGACCCGTACGTGGGCTGGGTTCAACTTTGATACTGGGACCTTATGAGAAACGGAGGAATTCCCTAGTTGAACGAGGAATCCTCGTAGCCTCCAAGGTGCCTACACACAGCGTTCTGCGAGTCCTTCCTTGCGTGCTGGAATGGGTCTCAAAGGAAAGGGTGCTTTACAGGAAAGACAAAAGGTGTTTCCACTTCCTTGCCTGAGGCATGCCAGAACCCCCTTTACATAAAGGGCGAGCTACACGGATCACGAAGATCCAAACAAAGTCCAGGACGGCATCCGCAATGCTGGCAGGCATGCAGCATTTGCCCAGAAGCCTTAGCCATGGCAGTGGCTTAACCCTAGCGTGCCGTTCAGGACTCCTAGGACTCCTGGGTCCTCACCACCTGGGCGTGGAAAAACACTGTGTACCCAATGTCTCTTCCTGGGCGACCTACCCAAACACAGGTCCCTAAGGCCCTTCGGACCATTTCTCTGCATGAACAAGGAAAGTCAAGGCTCTGCCCTCTCTTCGCTGCCCATGGAGATTGCCAGGCTTTCAACAGGCCTCCCGAACACAGGCCTAGCAGGGTCTCAGGTGTAATGCAAAAGGTCCCCACTGCTGAACCACTGCTGCCATGAACGAACGCTGTGTTTATTGTTCATACTGGGAACACTTACCTGCCGTCTCTCTCTGCCAAGCAGAAGGCCGACTACAGAGGCAGCCCGACAAACGTACAATTTGCCCCTGAACGCTACCTCGGTGTTTCTGAGCTACAGGGACCATTTGGCCTATCTCCGGGAATTATGTCCTTGAAGCCATTCAGCCCGTGCAGGGCCCCCCTTGGCGCCCAAGTTTTCTCAGGGCAGGTCAAGCATGCTGCCTGAGTCTCTCTTGGTTGGTCAGAAACTACAGGTGCATGTGCTGGGTTCAATTTTGATATCGGTTACCTAGAGCGAAGAGCATTACTTTCCCAGCGGGAGAGCTGAAAGTGCGGCCTCAAAGTGTCCTGCGACACAGTGTGGTTGCTCGTGTTCTCTTCACAAGTAGAATGGCTATGTGAGGGAAAGGGAGCTCTCCTAGAGAAACACTCTGTTTTCTGTACCGTGCAGGAGGCCTCCCGGCGCCCTATATACATAAAGGGAAAACTATGCTCTTCCACAAGGACCCAAGTAAGTTTCAGGTAGTCCATCGACGAACTGACGCGTGCAGAGGCTTTCCACGAAACCCTAGGCAAGTAGTGCATGAAGGTTCGTGTGCCTTTCCCTGGACCCCCGCTGCCTCAGCATGTCCCCTGGAAGAACACTGTGTACCGAGTTCTCTTCTAGGCCCCCTGAGCACCGCGCCACGACCAAAGCCCTCCGGATCATCTCTTTGCATGCCGAGTGAGAGGCAACACACTCTTTCCTTTGTTGGATAGCTAGATAGCCAAGACATTCAAAAGTGCTCCCCGAACAGAGGTGTAGAAGGTCGTAGGTGTAATGCCTAATGTCTCTCTCAGTGCTGCCACTGAGGAGCAAGGAGAAAGCCGGTGCGTAGAGTTCTTTCTGGGTGTACTTAGCTACCGGCTCTTTCTGGCGAGCAGCAGCTCGAATTTAGGTGCAGTCTGGAAAATGGACGGTTTCCCCCTGCACACTGCTAGGCTTTTGGCAGCGGCAGGGACACCTAACTCACTCGACCTTGCCCCTCTAATATTTCATGCCATTCGCACGGTGCACCACAGCCCGGCTACAAAGTGATTCAGAGGAGGTGCCACAGTCCTCCTTGTGTCCCCTTCTGTGCGGGAGAACCTATACGTAGGTGGGCGGTGTTCAAATTTGAGACTGGGACCTTCAGAGCACTGTAGTACCTCCCAGCTGGCAAGAAGGATGGTTCAACGTGAAAGCTGCCTGGAATACAGTGCTCTGGCAGCCCACGCTTGCATGCTGGCATGTCTTTGGAAGGAAAGTGGGCTTTTCTTGAGAGACATAGTGTGTTTCCACTGCCACTCCTGAGGCATCCCAGGGTCGCCTGTCCATAAAAGGAGAGCTACGCTGAGCGCCAAGCTGAAGGCAAGGTCCGGGAATTGCATCCACAGCGCCAGGCAGGCATGCAGCATTTCCCAGGAAGCCTCCCTCAAAGCAGTGGCTAAGCGCTAGTGTGCTTTTCAGGACTCCGGGGACTCCCGCGTCCTCACCACGTCTCATGGAAACACAGTGTGTACCGGATGCCACTTCTTAGGCGACCTACCAACATACAGGGACCTAGGCCCTTCGGATCATCTCTTGGAATGAAGAGTGAAAGGCGAAACACCGCTCTCTTGGTCGCCCAGTTGGATTGCCAGTCTGTCACAAGTCCTCACGAGCACAGGTCTAGCAGGTCTTAGGTGTACTGCAAGTGGTCCCCGCTGCTGAACCAGAACTGCAATGGAAGAAACCCTCTGCTTGCTGTTCCTCCTGGGAACGCCAACCTGCCCTCGCTCGCCAAGCAGACAGTCGACTTTAGATGCAGCCTGACATACGGACTTGTTGCCCCTGCAACACTGCCTAAGCTTTTGTAAGAGAAAAGGACACTGTGGCCTGACCCAAGGAATTATGTCGGTCACGCCACTCAGCTCAAGCAGAACTCCCTTCGTGCCAAAGTTTTATCAGGGAAGGTCCAGGGTGCTGCGTGAGTCTCTTCTCGTGGCTCAGAAACTACCCGTACATGGGCTGTGCCAAGTCTGGCATAGGGACCTAAGGAGGGAAGCGTTATTTTCCCAACGGGAAAGCAGGCCACCTGCGGCCTCAAACTTAAGTGAAAACCAATGCGGTTGCCCGTCATCTCTTCACAGTGGCAATGCCGACTGAGGGAAAGGCAGCTTTCCTCGATTAACACAGTGTTTCCTATTCGTGGCAGGAGGCCTCCGGCAGCCCTCTTCACATAACGGGAAAACCAGACCTGTCCCCCCCCCCCCAAGGCTCAACGTAATGTCCGGGTTTCCATCCACGGGTGGCCGTGTACTAACGATTTCCATGACCCCGGTAGGGAAAGTAGGGCATTAAGGCCAGTGTGCCCTTGCTAGGACTCCCGCCGCCTCACCATGTCCCTTGGAAGAACGCTGTGTGCTCAGTGACTCTTCTTGGCCGACTGAGCACCGTGCAGCTACCTGGGTACTCCGGATCGCCTCTTTGAGTGCACTGTGAAAGGCAAGGCAGGGTTCTCTTCGTTGGATCGATAGACTGACAAATCTTTCCAATGTGCCCCGACCAGAGTTCTGGAAAGTCCTCGGTGTAGTGCCAGTGGCTCTCAGGGCTGACCCTGAGCTGCAGTGAAACAACTCTGTGCTTCGTGTTCCTTCTCGCTTTACACACCTGCCGTCTCTCTCTGCCAAGCCGAAACACGACTTTTAGATGCAGCCTGGAAAATCAACAGTTTCCTCCTGAGCCCTGCTAGTCTTTTGGCAGGTTCAAGGCCACCTAGGCCTCCCTAGCGCCTTAAATCGCTTAGGTCATTCGCACAGTGCAAGTCTCCCTGCCTAAATAAAACATTATTCTGAGAAGGTAGCACAGTGCTTCTTGTGCCTCTTTTGGTTCTTCAGAAACGACCCGTACGTGGGCTGGGTTCAACTTTGATACTGGGACCTTATGAGAAACGGAGGAATTCCCTAGTTGAACGAAATATCCTCGTAGCCTCCAAGGTGCCTACACAAAGCGTTCTGCGAGTCCTTCCTTGCGTGCTGGAATGGGTCTCAAAGGAAAGGGTGCTTTACAGGAAAGACAAAAGGTGTTTCCACTTCCTTGCCTGAGGCCTGCCAGAGCCCCCTTTACATAAAGGGCGAGCTACACGGATCACGAAGATCCAAACAATGTCCAGGACGGCATCCGCAATGCTGGCAGGCATGCAGCATTTGCCCAAAAGCCTTAGCCATGGCAGTGGCTTAAGGCTAGCGTGCAGTTCAGGACTCCTAGGACTCCTGGGTCCTCACCACCTGGGCGTGGAAAAACACTGTGTACCCAATGTCTCTTCCTGGGCGACCTACCCAAACACAGGTCCCTAAGGCCCTTCGGACCATTTCTCTGCATGAAGAAGGAAAGGCAACGCTCTGCCCTCTCTTCGCTGCCCATGGAGATTGCCAGGCTTTCAACAGGCCTCCCGAACACAGGCCTAGCAGGGTCTCAGGTGTAATGCAAAAGGTCCCCACTGCTGAACCACTGCTGCCATGAACGAACGCTGTGTTTATTGTTCATACTGGGAACACTTACCTGCCGTCTCTCTCTGCCAAGCAGAAGGCCGACTACAGAGGCAGCCCGACAAACGTACAATTTGCCCCTGAACGCTACCTCGGGGTTTCTGAGCTACAGGGACCATTTGGCCTATCCCCGGGAATTATGTCCTTGAAGCCATTCAGCCCATGCAGGGCCCCCCTTGGCGCTCAAGTTTTCTCAGGGCAGGTCCAGCGTGCTGCCTGAGTCTCTCTTGGTTGGT
This sequence comes from Eschrichtius robustus, assembly GCF_028021215.1. NCBI lineage: Eukaryota > Metazoa > Chordata > Mammalia > Artiodactyla > Eschrichtiidae > Eschrichtius > Eschrichtius robustus. Next base: position 14,044 of record NW_027175335.1, read on the forward strand.
CAGAAACTACAGGTGCATGTGCTGGGTTCAATTTTGATATCGGTTACCTAGAGCGAAGAGCATTACTTTCCCAGCGGGAGAGATGAAAGTGCGGCCTCAAAGTGTCCTGCGACACAGTGTGGTTGCTCGTGTTCTCTTCACAAGTAGAATGGCTATGTGAGGGAAAGGGAGCTCTCCTAGAGAAACACTCTGTTTTCTGTACCGTGCAGGAGGCCTCCCGGCGCCCTATATACATAAAGGGAACACTATGCTCTTCCACAAGGACCCAAGTGAGGTTCAGGTAGTCCATCGACGAACTGACGCGTGCAGAGGCTTTCCACGAAACCCTAGGCAAGTAGTGCATGAAGGTTCGTGTGCCTTTCCCTGGACCCCCGCTGCCTCAGCATGTCCCCTGGAAGAACACTGTGTACCGAGTTCTCTTCTAGGCCCCCTGAGCACCGCGCCGCGACCAAAGCCCTCCGGATCATCTCTTTGCATGCCGAGTGAGAGGCAACACACTCTTTCCTTTGTTGGATAGCTAGATAGCCAAGACATTCAAAAGTGCTCCCCGAACAGAGGTGTAGAAGGTCTTAGGCGTAATGCCTAATGTCTCCCTCAGTGCTGCCGCTGAGGAGCAAGGAGGAAGCCGGTGCGTAGTGTTCTTTCTGGGTGTATTTAGCTACCGGCTCTTTCTGGCGAGCAGTAACTCGTCTTCAGATGCAGTCTGGAAAATGGACGGTTTCCCCCTGCACACTGCTAGGCTTTTGGCAGCGGCAGGGACACCTAACTCACTCGACCTTGCCCCTCTAATATTTCATGCCATTCGCACGGTGCGCCACAGCCCGGCTACAAAGTGATTCAGAGGAGGTGCCACAGTCCTCCTTGTGTCCCCTTCTGTGCGGGAGAACCTATACGTAGGTGGGCGGTGTTCAACTTTGAGACTGGGACCTTCAGAGCACTGTAGTACCTCCCAGCTGGCAAGAAGGATGGTTCAACGTGAAAGCTGCCTGGAATACAGTGCTCTGTCAGCCCACGCTTGCATGCTGGCATGTCTTTGGAAGGAAAGTGGGCTTTTCTTGAGAGACATAGTGTGTTTCCACTGCCACTCCTGAGGCATCCCAGGGTCGCCTGTCCATAAAAGGAGAGCTACGCTGAGCGCCAAGCTGAAGGCAAGGTCCGGGAATTGCATCCACAGTGCCAGGCAGGCATGCAGCATTTCCCAGGAAGCCTCCCTCAAAGCAGTGGCTAAGCGCTAGTGTGCTTTTCAGGACTCCGGGGACTCCCGCGTCCTCACCACGTCTCATGGAAACACAGTGTGTACCGGATGCCACTTCTTAGGCGACCTACCAACATACAGGGACCTAGGCCCTTCGGATTATCTCTTGGAATGAAGAGTGAAAGGCGAAACACCGCTCTCTTGGTCGCCCAGTTGGATTGCCAGTCTGTCACAAGTCCTCCCGAGCACAGGTCTAGCAGGTCTTAGGTGTACTGCAAGTGGTCCCCGCTGCTGAACGAGAACTGCAATGGAAGAAACCCTCTGCTTGCTGTTCCTCCTGGGAACGCCAACCTGCCCTCGCTCGCCAAGCAGACAGTCGACTTTACATGCAGCCTGACATACGGATTGTTGCCCCTGCAACACTGCCTAAGCTTTTGTAAGAGAAAAGGACACTGTGGCCTAACCCAAGGAATTATGTCGGTCACGCCACTCAGCCCAAGCAGAACTCCCTTCGTGCCAAAGTTTGATCAGGGAAGGTCCAGGGTGCTGCGTGAGTCTCTTCTCGTGGCTCAGAAACTACCCGTACATGGGCTGTGCCAAGTCTGGCATAGGGACCTAAGGAGGGAAGCGTTATTTTCCCAACGGGAAAGCAGGCCACCTGCGGCCTCAAACTTAAGTGAAAACCAATGCGGTTGCCCGTCATCTCTTCACAGTGGCAATGCCGACTGAGGGAAAGGCAGCTTTCCTCGCTTAACACAGTGTTTCCTATTCGTGGCAGGAGGCCTCCGGCAGCCCTCTTCACATAACGGGAAAACCAGACCTGTCCCCCCCCCCCCAAGGCTCAACGTAATGTCCGGGTTTCCATCCACGGGTGGCCGTGTACTAACGATTTCCATGACCCCGGTAGGGAAAGTAGGGCATTAAGGCCAGTGTGCCCTTCCCAGGACTCCCGCCGCCTCACCATGTCCCTTGGAAGAATGCTGTGTGCTCAGTGACTCTTCTTGGCCGACTGAGCACCGTGCCGCTACCTGGGTACTCCGGATCGCCTCTTTGAGTGCACTGTGAAAGGCAAGGCAGGATTCTCTTCGTTGGATCGATAGACTGACAAATCTTTCCAATGTGCCCCGACCAGAGTTCTGGAAAGTCCTCGGTGTAGTGCCAGTGGCTCTCAGGGCTGACCCTGAGCTGCAGTGAAACAACTCTGTGCTTCGTGTTCCTTCTCGCTTTACACACCTGCCGTCTCTCTCTGCCAAGCCGAAACACGACTTTTAGATGCAGCCTGGAAAATCAACAGTTTCCTCCTGAGCCCTGCTAGTCTTTTGGCAGGTTCAAGGCCACCTAGGCCTCCCTAGCGCCTTAAATCGCTTAGGTCATTCGCACAGTGCAAGTCTCCCTGCCTAAATAAAACATTATTCTGAGAAGGTAGCACAGTGCTTCTTGTGCCTCTTTTGGTTCTTCAGAAACGACCCGTACGTGGGCTGGGTTCAACTTTGATACTGGGACCTTATGAGAAACGGAGGAATTCCCTAGTTGAACGAGGAATCCTCGTAGCCTCCAAGGTGCCTACACACAGCGTTCTGCGAGTCCTTCCTTGCGTGCTGGAATGGGTCTCAAAGGAAAGGGTGCTTTACAGGAAAGACAAAAGGTGTTTCCACTTCCTTGCCTGAGGCCTGCCAGAGCCCCCTTTACATAAAGGGCGAGCTACACGGATCACGAAGATCCAAACAAAGTCCAGGACGGCATCCGCAATGCTGGCAGGCATGCAGCATTTGCCCAGAAGCCTTAGCCATGGCAGTGGCTTAACGCTAGCGTGCCGTTCAGGACTCATAGGACTGCTGGGCCCTCACCACCTGGGCGTGGAAAAACACTGTGTACCCAATGTCTCTTCCTGGGCGACCTACCCAAACACAGGTCCCTAAGGCCCTTCGGACCATTTCTCTGCATGAAGAAGGAAAGGCAACGCTCTGCCCTCTCTTCGCTGCCCATGGAGATTGCCAGGCTTTCAACAGGCCTCCCGAACACAGGCCTAGCAGGGTCTCAGGTGTAATGCAAAAGGTCCCCACTGCTGAACCACTGCTGCCATGAACGAACGCTGTGTTTATTGTTCATACTGGGAACACTTACCTGCCGTCGCTCTCTGCCAAGCAGAAGGCCGACTACAGAGGCAGCCCGACAAACGTACAATTTGCCGCGAACGCTACCTCGGGGTTTCTGAGCTACAGGGACCATTTGGCCTATCCCCGGGAATTATGTCCTTCAAGCCATTCAGCCCGTGCAGGGCCCCCCTTGGCGCCCAAGTTTTCTCAGGGCAGGTCCAGCGTGCTGCCTGAGTCTCTCTTGGTTGGTCAGAAACTACAGGTGCATGTGCTGGGTTCAATTTTGATATCGGTTACCTAGAGCGAAGAGCATTACTTTCCCAGCGGGAGAGCTGAAATTGTGGCCTCAAAGTGCCCTGCGACACAGTGTGGTTGCTAGTGTTCTCTTCACAAGTAGAATGGCTATGTGAGGGAAAGGGAGCTCTCCTAGAGAAACACTCTGTTTTCTGTACCGTGCAGGAGGCCTCCCGGCGCCCTATATACATAAAGGGAACACTATGCTCTTCCACAAGGACCCAAGTAAGGTTCAGGTAGTCCATCGACGAACTGACGCGTGCAGAGGCTTTCCACGAAACCCTAGGCAAGTAGTGCATGAAGGTTCGTGTGCCTTTCCCTGGACCCCCGCTGCCTCAGCATGTCCCCTGGAAGAACACTGTGTACCGAGTTCTCTTCTAGGCCCCCTGAGCACCGTGCCGCGACCAAAGCCCTCCGGATCATCTCTTTGCATGCCGAGTGAGAGGCAACACACTCTTTCCTTTGTTGGATAGCTAGATAGCCAAGACATTCAAAAGTGCTCCCCGAACAGAGGTGTAGAAGGTCTTAGGCGTAATGCCTAATGTCTCCCTCAGTGCTGCCGCTGAGGAGCAAGGAGGAAGCCGGTGCGTAGTGTTCTTTCTGGGTGTATTTAGCTACCGGCTCTTTCTGGCGAGCAGTAACTCGTCTTCAGATGCAGTCTGGAAAATGGACGGTTTCCCCCTGCACACTGCTAGGCTTTTGGCAGCGGCAGGGACACCTAACTCACTCGACCTTGCCCCTCTAATATTTCATGCCATTCGCACGGTGCGCCACAGCCCGGCTACAAAGTGATTCAGAGGAGGTGCCATAGTCCTCCTTGTGTCCCCTTCGGTGCGGGAGAACCTATACGTAGGTGGGCGGTGTTCAACTTTGAGACTGGGACCTTCAGAGCACTGTAGTACCTCCCAGCTGGCAAGAAGGATGGTTCAACGTGAAAGCTGCCTGGAATACAGTGCTCTGGCAGCCGACGCTTGCATGTTGGCATGTCTTTGGAAGGAAAGTGGGCTTTTCTTGAGAGACATAGTGTGTTTCCACTGCCACTCCTGAGGCATCCCAGGGTCGCCTGTCCATAAAAGGAGAGCTACGCTGAGCGCCAAGCTGAAGGCAAGGTCCGGGAATTGCATCCACAGCGCCAGGCAGGCATGCAGCATTTCCCAGGAAGCCTCCCTCAAAGCAGTGGCTAAGCGCTAGTGTGCTTTTCAGGACTCCGGGGACTCCCGCGTCCTCACCACGTCTCATGGAAACACAGTGTGTACCGGATGCCACTTCTTAGGCGACCTACCAACATACAGGGACCTAGGCCCTTCGGATCATCTCTTGGAATGAAGAGTGAAAGGCGAAACACCGCTCTCTTGGTCGCCCAGTTGGATTGCCAGTCTGTCACAAGTCCTCCCGAGCACAGGTCTAGAAGGTCTTAGGTGTACTGCAAGTGGTCCCCGCTGCTGAACCAGAACTGCAATGGAAGAAACCCTCTGCTTGCTGTTCCTCCTGGGAACGCCAACCTGCCCTCGCTCGCCAAGCAGACAGTCGACTTTAGATGCAGCCTGACATACGGATTGTTGCCCCTTCAACACTGCCTAAGCTTTTGTAAGAGAAAAGGACACTGTGGCCTAACCCAAGGAATTATGTCGGTCACGCCACTCAGCCCAAGCAGAACTCCCTTCGTGCCAAAGTTTGATCAGGGAAGGTCCAGGGTGCTGCGTGAGTCTCTTCTCGTGGCTCAGAAACTACCCGTACATGGGCTGTGCCAAGTCTGGCATAGGGACCTAAGGAGGGAAGCGTTATTTTCCCAACGGGAAAGCAGGCCACCTGCGGCCTCAAACTTAAGTGAAAACCAATGCGGTTGCCCGTCATCTCTTCACAGTGGCAATGCCGACTGAGGGAAAGGCAGCTTTCCTCGATTAACACAGTGTTTCCTATTCGTGGCAGGAGGCCTCCGGCAGCCCTCTTCACATAACGGGAAAACCAGACCTGTCCCCCCCCCCCCAAGGCTCAACGTAATGTCCGGGTTTCCATCCACGGGTGGCCGTGTACTAACGATTTCCATGACCCCGGTAGGGAAAGTAGGGCATTAAGGCCAGTGTGCCCTTGCTAGGACTCCCGCCGCCTCACCATGTCCCTTGGAAGAACGCTGTGTGCTCAGTGACTCTTCTTGGCCGACTGAGCACCGTGCAGCTACCTGGGTACTCCGGATCGCCTCTTTGAGTGCACTGTGAAAGGCAAGGCAGGGTTCTCTTCGTTGGATCGATAGACTGACAAATCTTTCCAATGTGCCCCGACCAGAGTTCTGGAAAGTCCTCGGTGTAGTGCCAGTGGCTCTCAGGGCTGACCCTGAGCTGCAGTGAAACAACTCTGTGCTTCGTGTTCCTTCTCGCTTTACACACCTGCCGTCTCTCTCTGCCAAGCCGAAACACGACTTTTAGATGCAGCCTGGAAAATCAACAGTTTCCTCCTGAGCCCTGCTAGTCTTTTGGCAGGTTCAAGGCCACCTAGGCCTCCCTAGCGCCTTAAATCGCTTAGGTCATTCGCACAGTGCAAGTCTCCCTGCCTAAATAAAACATTATTCTGAGAAGGTAGCACAGTGCTTCTTGTGCCTCTTTTGGTTCTTCAGAAACGACCCGTACGTGGGCTGGGTTCAACTTTGATACTGGGACCTTATGAGAAACGGAGGAATTCCCTAGTTGAACGAGGAATCCTCGTAGCCTCCAAGGTGCCTACACAAAGCGTTCTGCGAGTCCTTCCTTGCGTGCTGGAATGGGTCTCAAAGGAAAGGGTGCTTTACAGGAAAGACAAAAGGTGTTTCCACTTCCTTGCCTGAGGCCTGCCAGAGCCCCCTTTACATAAAGGGCGAGCTACACGGATCACGAAGATCCAAACAATGTCCAGGACGGCATCCGCAATGCTGGCAGGCATGCAGCATTTGCCCAAAAGCCTTAGCCATGGCAGTGGCTTAAGGCTAGCGTGCAGTTCAGGACTCCTAGGACTCCTGGGTCCTCACCACCTGGGCGTGGAAAAACACTGTGTACCCAATGTCTCTTCCTGGGCGACCTACCCAAACACAGGTCCCTAAGGCCCTTCGGACCATTTCTCTGCATGAAGAAGGAAAGGCAACGCTCTGCCCTCTCTTCGTTGCCCATGGAGATTGCCAGGCTTTCAACAGGCCTCCCGAACACAGGCCTAGCAGGGTCTCAGGTGTAATGCAAAAGGTCCCCACTGCTGAACCACTGCTGCCATGAACGAACGCTGTGTTTATTGTTCATACTGGGAACACTTACCTGCCGTCTCTCTCTGCCAAGCAGAAGGCCGACTACAGAGGCAGCCCGACAAACGTACAATTTGCCCCTGAACGCTACCTCGGGGTTTCTGAGCACAGGGACCATTTGGCCTATCCCCGGGAATTATGTCCTTGAAGCCATTCAGCCCATGCAGGGCCCCCCTTGGCGCTCAAGTTTTCTCAGGGCAGGTCCAGCGTGCTGCCTGAGTCTCTCTTGGTTGGTCAGAAACTACAGGTGCATGTGCTGGGTTCAATTTTGATATCGGTTACCTAGAGCGAAGAGCATTACTTTCCCAGCGGGAGAGCTGAAAGTGCGGCCTCAAAGTGTCCTGCGACACAGTGTGGTTGCTCGTGTTCTCTTCACAAGTAGAATGGCTATGTGAGGGAAAGGGAGCTCTCCTAGAGAAACACTCTGTTTTCTGTACCGTGCAGGAGGCCTCCCGGCGCCCTATATACATAAAGGGAACACTATGCTCTTCCACAAGGACCCAAGTGAGGTTCAGGTAGTCCATCGACGAACTGACGCGTGCAGAGGCTTTCCACGAAACCCTAGGCAAGTAGTGCATGAAGGTTCGTGTGCCTTTCCCTGGACCCCCGCTGCCTCAGCATGTCCCCTGGAAGAACACTGTGTACCGAGTTCTCTTCTAGGCCCCCTGAGCACCGCGCCGCGACCAAAGCCCTCCGGATCATCTCTTTGCATGCCGAGTGAGAGGCAACACACTCTTTCCTTTGTTGGATAGCTAGATAGCCAAGACAATCAAAAGTGCTCCCCGAACAGAGGTGTAGAAGGTCTTAGGCGTAATGCCTAATGTCTCCCTCAGTGCTGCCACTGAGGAACAAGGAGGAAGCCGGTGCGTAGTGTTCTTTCTGGGTGTATTTAGCTACCGGCTCTTTCTGGCGAGCAGTAACTCGTCTTCAGATGCAGTCTGGAAAATGGACGGTTTCCCCCTGCACACTGCTAGGCTTTTGGCAGCGGCAGGGACACCTAACTCACTCGACCTTGCCCCTCTAATATTTCATGCCATTCGCACGGTGCGCCACAGCCCGGATACAAAGTGATTCAGAGGAGGTGCCATAGTCCTCCTTGTGTCCCCTTCGGTGCGGGAGAACCTATACGTAGGTGGGCGGTGTTCAACTTTGAGACTGGGACCTTCAGAGCACTGTAGTACCTCCCAGCTGGCAAGAAGGATGGTTCAACGTGAAAGCTGCCTGGAATACAGTGCTCTGGCAGCCCACGCTTGCATGCTGGCATGTCTTTGGAAGGAAAGTGGGCTTTTCTTGAGAGACATAGTGTGTTTCCACTGCCACTCCTGAGGCATCCCAGGGTCGCCTGTCCATAAAAGGAGAGCTACGCTGAGCGCCAAGCTGAAGGCAAGGTCCGGGAATTGCATCCACAGCGCCAGGCAGGCATGCAGCATTTCCCAGGAAGCCTCCCTCAAAGCAGTGGCTAAGCGCTAGTGTGCTTTTCAGGACTCCGGGGACTCCCGCGTCCTCACCACGTCTCATGGAAACACAGTGTGTACCGGATGCCACTTCTTAGGCGACCTACCAACATACAGGGACCTAGGCCCTTCGGATCATCTCTTGGAATGAAGAGTGAAAGGCGAAACACCGCTCTCTTGGTCGCCCAGTTGGATTGCCAGTCTGTCACAAGTCCTCCCGAGCACAGGTCTAGAAGGTCTTAGGTGTACTGCAAGTGGTCCCCGCTGCTGAACCAGAACTGCAATGGAAGAAACCCTCTGCTTGCTGTTCCTCCTGGGAACGCCAACCTGCCCTCGCTCGCCAAGCAGACAGTCGACTTTAGATGCAGCCTGACATACGGATTGTTGCCCCTTCAACACTGCCTAAGCTTTTGTAAGAGAAAAGGACACTGTGGCCTAACCCAAGGAATTATGTCGGTCACGCCACTCAGCCCAAGCAGAACTCCCTTCGTGCCAAAGTTTTATCAGGGAAGGTCCAGGGTGCTGCGTGAGTCTCTTCTCGTGGCTCAGAAACTACCCGTACATGGGCTGTGCCAAGTCTGGCATAGGGACCTAAGGAGGGAAGCATTATTTTCCCAACGGGAAAGCAGGCCACCTGCGGCCTCAAACTTAAGTGAAAACCAATGCGGTTGCCCGTCATCTCTTCACAGTGGCAATGCCGACTGAGGGAAAGGCAGCTTTCCTCGATTAACACAGTGTTTCCTATTCGTGGCAGGAGGCCTCCGGCAGCCCTCTTCACATAACGGGAAAACCAGACCTGTCCCCCCTCCCCAAGGCTCAACGTAATGTCCGGGTTTCCATCCACGGGTGGCCGTGTACTAACGATTTCCATGACCCCGGTAGGGAAAGTAGGGCATTAAGGCCAGTGTGCCCTTGCTAGGACTCCCGCCGCCTCACCATGTCCCTTGGAAGAACGCTGTGTGCTCAGTGACTCTTCTTGGCCGACTGAGCACCGTGCAGCTACCTGGGTACTCCGGATCGCCTCTTTGAGTGCACTGTGAAAGGCAAGGCAGGGTTCTCTTCGTTGGATCGATAGACTGACAAATCTTTCCAATGTGCCCCGACCAGAGTTCTGGAAAGTCCTCGGTGTAGTGCCAGTGGCTCTCAGGGCTGACCCTGAGCTGCAGTGAAACAACTCTGTGCTTCGTGTTCCTTCTCGCTTTACACACCTGCCGTCTCTCTCTGCCAAGCCGAAACACGACTTTTAGATGCAGCCTGGAAAATCAACAGTTTCCTCCTGAGCCCTGCTAGTCTTTTGGCAGGTTCAAGGCCACCTAGGCCTCCCTAGCGCCTTAAATCGCTTAGGTCATTCGCACAGTGCAAGTCTCCCTGCCTAAATAAAACATTATTCTGAGAAGGTAGCACAGTGCTTCTTGTGCCTCTTTTGGTTCTTCAGAAACGACCCGTACGTGGGCTGGGTTCAACTTTGATACTGGGACCTTATGAGAAACGGAGGAATTCCCTAGTTGAACGAGGAATCCTCGTAGCCTCCAAGGTGCCTACACACAGCGTTCTGCGAGTCCTTCCTTGCGTGCTGGAATGGGTCTCAAAGGAAAGGGTGCTTTACAGGAAAGACAAAAGGTGTTTCCACTTCCTTGCCTGAGGCATGCCAGAACCCCCTTTACATAAAGGGCGAGCTACACGGATCACGAAGATCCAAACAAAGTCCAGGACGGCATCCGCAATGCTGGCAGGCATGCAGCATTTGCCCAGAAGCCTTAGCCATGGCAGTGGCTTAACCCTAGCGTGCCGTTCAGGACTCCTAGGACTCCTGGGTCCTCACCACCTGGGCGTGGAAAAACACTGTGTACCCAATGTCTCTTCCTGGGCGACCTACCCAAACACAGGTCCCTAAGGCCCTTCGGACCATTTCTCTGCATGAAGAAGGAAAGGCAACGCTCTGCCCTCTCTTCGTTGCCCATGGAGATTGCCAGGCTTTCAACAGGCCTCCCGAACACAGGCCTAGCAGGGTCTCAGGTGTAATGCAAAAGGTCCCCACTGCTGAACCACTGCTGCCATGAACGAACGCTGTGTTTATTGTTCATACTGGGAACACTTACCTGCCGTCTCTCTCTGCCAAGCAGAAGGCCGACTACAGAGGCAGCCCGACAAACGTACAATTTGCCCCTGAACGCTACCTCGGGGTTTCTGAGCACAGGGACCATTTGGCCTATCCCCGGGAATTATGTCCTTGAAGCCATTCAGCCCATGCAGGGCCCCCCTTGGCGCTCAAGTTTTCTCAGGGCAGGTCCAGCGTGCTGCCTGAGTCTCTCTTGGTTGGTCAGAAACTACAGGTGCATGTGCTGGGTTCAATTTTGATATCGGTTACCTAGAGCGAAGAGCATTACTTTCCCAGCGGGAGAGCTGAAAGTGCGGCCTCAAAGTGTCCTGCGACACAGTGTGGTTGCTCGTGTTCTCTTCACAAGTAGAATGGCTATGTGAGGGAAAGGGAGCTCTCCTAGAGAAACACTCTGTTTTCTGTACCGTGCAGGAGGCCTCCCGGCGCCCTATATACATAAAGGGAACACTATGCTCTTCCACAAGGACCCAAGTGAGGTTCAGGTAGTCCATCGACGAACTGACGCGTGCAGAGGCTTTCCACGAAACCCTAGGCAAGTAGTGCATGAAGGTTCGTGTGCCTTTCCCTGGACCCCCGCTGCCTCAGCATGTCCCCTGGAAGAACACTGTGTACCGAGTTCTCTTCTAGGCCCCCTGAGCACCGCGCCGCGACCAAAGCCCTCCGGATCATCTCTTTGCATGCCGAGTGAGAGGCAACACACTCTTTCCTTTGTTGGATAGCTAGATAGCCAAGACATTCAAAAGTGCTCCCCGAACAGAGGTGTAGAAGGTCTTAGGCGTAATGCCTAATGTCTCCCTCAGTGCTGCCACTGAGGAACAAGGAGGAAGCCGGTGCGTAGTGTTCTTTCTGGGTGTATTTAGCTACCGGCTCTTTCTGGCGAGCAGTAACTCGTCTTCAGATGCAGTCTGGAAAATGGACGGTTTCCCCCTGCACACTGCTAGGCTTTTGGCAGCGGCAGGGACACCTAACTCACTCGACCTTGCCCCTCTAATATTTCATGCCATTCGCACGGTGCGCCACAGCCCGGCTACAAAGTGATTCAGAGGAGGTGCCATAGTCCTCCTTGTGTCCCCTTCGGTGCGGGAGAACCTATACGTAGGTGGGCGGTGTTCAACTTTGAGACTGGGACCTTCAGAGCACTGTAGTACCTCCCAGCTGGCAAGAAGGATGGTTCAACGTGAAAGCTGCCTGGAATACAGTGCTCTGGCAGCCCACGCCTGCATGCTGGCATGTCTTTGGAAGGAAAGTGGGCTTTTCTTGAGAGACATAGTGTGTTTCCACTGCCACTCCTGAGGCATCCCAGGGTCGCCTGTCCATAAAAGGAGAGCTACGCTGAGCGCCAAGCTGAAGGCAAGGTCCGGGAATTGCATCCACAGCGCCAGGCAGGCATGCAGCATTTCCCAGGAAGCCTCCCTCAAAGCAGTGGCTAAGCGCTAGTGTGCTTTTCAGGACTCCGGGGACTCCCGCGTCCTCACCACGTCTCATGGAAACACAGTGTGTACCGGATGCCACTTCTTAGGCGACCTACCAACATACAGGGACCTAGGCCCTTCGGATCATCTCTTGGAATGAAGAGTGAAAGGCGAAACACCGCTCTCTTGGTCGCCCAGTTGGATTGCCAGTCTGTCACAAGTCCTCCCGAGCACAGGTCTAGAAGGTCTTAGGTGTACTGCAAGTGGTCCCCGCTGCTGAACCAGAACTGCAATGGAAGAAACCCTCTGCTTGCTGTTCCTCCTGGGAACGCCAACCTGCCCTCGCTCGCCAAGCAGACAGTCGACTTTAGATGCAGCCTGACATACGGATTGTTGCCCCTTCAACACTGCCTAAGCTTTTGTAAGAGAAAAGGACACTGTGGCCTAACCCAAGGAATTATGTCGGTCACGCCACTCAGCCCAAGCAGAACTCCCTTCGTGCCAAAGTTTTATCAGGGAAGGTCCAGGGTGCTGCGTGAGTCTCTTCTCGTGGCTCAGAAACTACCCGTACATGGGCTGTGCCAAGTCTGGCATAGGGACCTAAGGAGGGAAGCATTATTTTCCCAACGGGAAAGCAGGCCACCTGCGGCCTCAAACTTAAGTGAAAACCAATGCGGTTGCCCGTCATCTCTTCACAGTGGCAATGCCGACTGAGGGAAAGGCAGCTTTCCTCGATTAACACAGTGTTTCCTATTCGTGGCAGGAGGCCTCCGGCAGCCCTCTTCACATAACGGGAAAACCAGACCTGTCCCCCCTCCCCAAGGCTCAACGTAATGTCCGGGTTTCCATCCACGGGTGGCCGTGTACTAACGATTTCCATGACCCCGGTAGGGAAAGTAGGGCATTAAGGCCAGTGTGCCCTTGCTAGGACTCCCGCCGCCTCACCATGTCCCTTGGAAGAACGCTGTGTGCTCAGTGACTCTTCTTGGCCGACTGAGCACCGTGCAGCTACCTGGGTACTCCGGATCGCCTCTTTGAGTGCACTGTGAAAGGCAAGGCAGGGTTCTCTTCGTTGGATCGATAGACTGACAAATCTTTCCAATGTGCCCCGACCAGAGTTCTGGAAAGTCCTCGGTGTAGTGCCAGTGGCTCTCAGGGCTGACCCTGAGCTGCAGTGAAACAACTCTGTGCTTCGTGTTCCTTCTCGCTTTACACACCTGCCGTCTCTCTCTGCCAAGCCGAAACACGACTTTTAGATGCAGCCTGGAAAATCAACAGTTTCCTCCTGAGCCCTGCTAGTCTTTTGGCAGGTTCAAGGCCACCTAGGCCTCCCTAGCGCCTTAAATCGCTTAGGTCATTCGCACAGTGCAAGTCTCCCTGCCTAAATAAAACATTATTCTGAGAAGGTAGCACAGTGCTTCTTGTGCCTCTTTTGGTTCTTCAGAAACGACCCGTACGTGGGCTGGGTTCAACTTTGATACTGGGACCTTATGAGAAACGGAGGAATTCCCTAGTTGAACGAGGAATCCTCGTAGCCTCCAAGGTGCCTACACACAGCGTTCTGCGAGTCCTTCCTTGCGTGCTGGAATGGGTCTCAAAGGAAAGGGTGCTTTACAGGAAAGACAAAAGGTGTTTCCACTTCCTTGCCTGAGGCATGCCAGAACCCCCTTTACATAAAGGGCGAGCTACACGGATCACGAAGATCCAAACAAAGTCCAGGACGGCATCCGCAATGCTGGCAGGCATGCAGCATTTGCCCAGAAGCCTTAGCCATGGCAGTGGCTTAACCCTAGCGTGCCGTTCAGGACTCCTAGGACTCCTGGGTCCTCACCACCTGGGCGTGGAAAAACACTGTGTACCCAATGTCTCTTCCTGGGCGACCTACCCAAACACAGGTCCCTAAGGCCCTTCGGACCATTTCTCTGCATGAACAAGGAAAGTCAAGGCTCTGCCCTCTCTTCGCTGCCCATGGAGATTGCCAGGCTTTCAACAGGCCTCCCGAACACAGGCCTAGCAGGGTCTCAGGTGTAATGCAAAAGGTCCCCACTGCTGAACCACTGCTGCCATGAACGAACGCTGTGTTTATTGTTCATACTGGGAACACTTACCTGCCGTCTCTCTCTGCCAAGCAGAAGGCCGACTACAGAGGCAGCCCGACAAACGTACAATTTGCCCCTGAACGCTACCTCGGTGTTTCTGAGCTACAGGGACCATTTGGCCTATCTCCGGGAATTATGTCCTTGAAGCCATTCAGCCCGTGCAGGGCCCCCCTTGGCGCCCAAGTTTTCTCAGGGCAGGTCAAGCATGCTGCCTGAGTCTCTCTTGGTTGGTCAGAAACTACAGGTGCATGTGCTGGGTTCAATTTTGATATCGGTTACCTAGAGCGAAGAGCATTACTTTCCCAGCGGGAGAGCTGAAAGTGCGGCCTCAAAGTGTCCTGCGACACAGTGTGGTTGCTCGTGTTCTCTTCACAAGTAGAATGGCTATGTGAGGGAAAGGGAGCTCTCCTAGAGAAACACTCTGTTTTCTGTACCGTGCAGGAGGCCTCCCGGCGCCCTATATACATAAAGGGAAAACTATGCTCTTCCACAAGGACCCAAGTAAGTTTCAGGTAGTCCATCGACGAACTGACGCGTGCAGAGGCTTTCCACGAAACCCTAGGCAAGTAGTGCATGAAGGTTCGTGTGCCTTTCCCTGGACCCCCGCTGCCTCAGCATGTCCCCTGGAAGAACACTGTGTACCGAGTTCTCTTCTAGGCCCCCTGAGCACCGCGCCACGACCAAAGCCCTCCGGATCATCTCTTTGCATGCCGAGTGAGAGGCAACACACTCTTTCCTTTGTTGGATAGCTAGATAGCCAAGACATTCAAAAGTGCTCCCCGAACAGAGGTGTAGAAGGTCGTAGGTGTAATGCCTAATGTCTCTCTCAGTGCTGCCACTGAGGAGCAAGGAGAAAGCCGGTGCGTAGAGTTCTTTCTGGGTGTACTTAGCTACCGGCTCTTTCTGGCGAGCAGCAGCTCGAATTTAGGTGCAGTCTGGAAAATGGACGGTTTCCCCCTGCACACTGCTAGGCTTTTGGCAGCGGCAGGGACACCTAACTCACTCGACCTTGCCCCTCTAATATTTCATGCCATTCGCACGGTGCACCACAGCCCGGCTACAAAGTGATTCAGAGGAGGTGCCACAGTCCTCCTTGTGTCCCCTTCAGTGCGGGAGAACCTATACGTAGGTGGGCGGTGTTCAAATTTGAGACTGGGACCTTCAGAGCACTGTAGTACCTCCCAGCTGGCAAGAAGGATGGTTCAACGTGAAAGCTGCCTGGAATACAGTGCTCTGGCAGCCCACGCTTGCATGCTGGCATGTCTTTGGAAGGAAAGTGGGCTTTTCTTGAGAGACATAGTGTGTTTCCACTGCCACTCCTGAGGCATCCCAGGGTCGCCTGTCCATAAAAGGAGAGCTACGCTGAGCGCCAAGCTGAAGGCAAGGTCCGGGAATTGCATCCACAGCGCCAGGCAGGCATGCAGCATTTCCCAGGAAGCCTCCCTCAAAGCAGTGGCTAAGCGCTAGTGTGCTTTTCAGGACTCCGGGGACTCCCGCGTCCTCACCACGTCTCATGGAAACACAGTGTGTACCGGATGCCACTTCTTAGGCGACCTACCAACATACAGGGACCTAGGCCCTTCGGATCATCTCTTGGAATGAAGAGTGAAAGGCGAAACACCGCTCTCTTGGTCGCCCAGTTGGATTGCCAGTCTGTCACAAGTCCTCACGAGCACAGGTCTAGCAGGTCTTAGGTGTACTGCAAGTGGTCCCCGCTGCTGAACCAGAACTGCAATGGAAGAAACCCTCTGCTTGCTGTTCCTCCTGGGAACGCCAACCTGCCCTCGCTCGCCAAGCAGACAGTCGACTTTAGATGCAGCCTGACATACGGACTTGTTGCCCCTGCAACACTGCCTAAGCTTTTGTAAGAGAAAAGGACACTGTGGCCTGACCCAAGGAATTATGTCGGTCACGCCACTCAGCTCAAGCAGAACTCCCTTCGTGCCAAAGTTTTATCAGGGAAGGTCCAGGGTGCTGCGTGAGTCTCTTCTCGTGGCTCAGAAACTACCCGTACATGGGCTGTGCCAAGTCTGGCATAGGGACCTAAGGAGGGAAGCGTTATTTTCCCAACGGGAAAGCAGGCCACCTGCGGCCTCAAACTTAAGTGAAAACCAATGCGGTTGCCCGTCATCTCTTCACAGTGGCAATGCCGACTGAGGGAAAGGCAGCTTTCCTCGATTAACACAGTGTTTCCTATTCGTGGCAGGAGGCCTCCGGCAGCCCTCTTCACATAACGGGAAAACCAGACCTGTCCCCCCCCCCCCAAGGCTCAACGTAATGTCCGGGTTTCCATCCACGGGTGGCCGTGTACTAACGATTTCCATGACCCCGGTAGGGAAAGTAGGGCATTAAGGCCAGTGTGCCCTTGCTAGGACTCCCGCCGCCTCACCATGTCCCTTGGAAGAACGCTGTGTGCTCAGTGACTCTTCTTGGCCGACTGAGCACCGTGCAGCTACCTGGGTACTCCGGATCGCCTCTTTGAGTGCACTGTGAAAGGCAAGGCAGGGTTCTCTTCGTTGGATCGATAGACTGACAAATCTTTCCAATGTGCCCCGACCAGAGTTCTGGAAAGTCCTCGGTGTAGTGCCAGTGGCTCTCAGGGCTGACCCTGAGCTGCAGTGAAACAACTCTGTGCTTCGTGTTCCTTCTCGCTTTACACACCTGCCGTCTCTCTCTGCCAAGCCGAAACACGACTTTTAGATGCAGCCTGGAAAATCAACAGTTTCCTCCTGAGCCCTGCTAGTCTTTTGGCAGGTTCAAGGCCACCTAGGCCTCCCTAGCGCCTTAAATCGCTTAGGTCATTCACACAGTGCAAGTCTCCCTGCCTAAATAAAACATTATTCTGAGAAGGTAGCACAGTGCTTCTTGTGCCTCTTTTGGTTCTTCAGAAACGACCCGTACGTGGGCTGGGTTCAACTTTGATACTGGGACCTTATGAGAAACGGAGGAATTCCCTAGTTGAACGAAATATCCTCGTAGCCTCCAAGGTGCCTACACAAAGCGTTCTGCGAGTCCTTCCTTGCGTGCTGGAATGGGTCTCAAAGGAAAGGGTGCTTTACAGGAAAGACAAAAGGTGTTTCCACTTCCTTGCCTGAGGCCTGCCAGAGCCCCCTTTACATAAAGGGCGAGCTACACGGATCACGAAGATCCAAACAATGTCCAGGACGGCATCCGCAATGCTGGCAGGCATGCAGCATTTGCCCAAAAGCCTTAGCCATGGCAGTGGCTTAAGGCTAGCGTGCAGTTCAGGACTCCTAGGACTCCTGGGTCCTCACCACCTGGGCGTGGAAAAACACTGTGTACCCAATGTCTCTTCCTGGGCGACCTACCCAAACACAGGTCCCTAAGGCCCTTCGGACCATTTCTCTGCATGAAGAAGGAAAGGCAACGCTCTGCCCTCTCTTCGCTGCCCATGGAGATTGCCAGGCTTTCAACAGGCCTCCCGAACACAGGCCTAGCAGGGTCTCAGGTGTAATGCAAAAGGTCCCCACTGCTGAACCACTGCTGCCATGAACGAACGCTGTGTTTATTGTTCATACTGGGAACACTTACCTGCCGTCTCTCTCTGCCAAGCAGAAGGCCGACTACAGAGGCAGCCCGACAAACGTACAATTTGCCCCTGAACGCTACCTCGGGGTTTCTGAGCTACAGGGACCATTTGGCCTATCCCCGGGAATTATGTCCTTGAAGCCATTCAGCCCATGCAGGGCCCCCCTTGGCGCTCAAGTTTTCTCAGGGCAGGTCCAGCGTGCTGCCTGAGTCTCTCTTGGTTGGTCAGAAACTACAGGTGCATGTGCTGGGTTCAATTTTGATATCGGTTACCTAGAGCGAAGAGCATTACTTTCCCAGCGGGAGAGATGAAAGTGCGGCCTCAAAGTGTCCTGCGACACAGTGTGGTTGCTCGTGTTCTCTTCACAAGTAGAATGGCTATGTGAGGGAAAGGGAGCTTTCCTAGAGAAACACTCTGTTTTCTGTACCGTGCAGGAGGCCTCCCGGCGCCCTATATACATAAAGGGAACACTATGCTCTTCCACAAGGACCCAAGTGAGGTTCAGGTAGTCCATCGACGAACTGACGCGTGCAGAGGCTTTCCACGAAACCCTAGGCAAGTAGTGCATGAAGGTTCGTGTGCCTTTCCCTGGACCCCCGCTGCCTCAGCATGTCCCCTGGAAGAACACTGTGTACCGAGTTCTCTTCTAGGCCCCCTGAGCACCGCGCCGCGACCAAAGCCCTCCGGATCATCTCTTTGCATGCCGAGTGAGAGGCAACACACTCTTTCCTTTGTTGGATAGCTAGATAGCCAAGACATTCAAAAGTGCTCCCCGAACAGAGGTGTAGAAGGTCTTAGGCGTAATGCCTAATGTCTCCCTCAGTGCTGCCGCTGAGGAGCAAGGAGGAAGCCGGTGCGTAGTGTTCTTTCTGGGTGTATTTAGCTACCGGCTCTTTCTGGCGAGCAGTAACTCGTCTTCAGATGCAGTCTGGAAAATGGACGGTTTCCCCCTGCACACTGCTAGGCTTTTGGCAGCGGCAGGGACACCTAACTCACTCGACCTTGCCCCTCTAATATTTCATGCCATTCGCACGGTGCGCCACAGCCCGGCTACAAAGTGATTCAGAGGAGGTGCCACAGTCCTCCTTGTGTCCCCTTCTGTGCGGGAGAACCTATACGTAGGTGGGCGGTGTTCAACTTTGAGACTGGGACCTTCAGAGCACTGTAGTACCTCCCAGCTGGCAAGAAGGATGGTTCAACGTGAAAGCTGCCTGGAATACAGTGCTCTGTCAGCCCACGCTTGCATGCTGGCATGTCTTTGGAAGGAAAGTGGGCTTTTCTTGAGAGACATAGTGTGTTTCCACTGCCACTCCTGAGGCATCCCAGGGTCGCCTGTCCATAAAAGGAGAGCTACGCTGAGCGCCAAGCTGAAGGCAAGGTCCGGGAATTGCATCCACAGCGCCAGGCAGGCATGCAGCATTTCCCAGGAAGCCTCCCTCAAAGCAGTGGCTAAGCGCTAGTGTGCTTTTCAGGACTCCGGGGACTCCCGCGTCCTCACCACGTCTCATGGAAACACAGTGTGTACCGGATGCCACTTCTTAGGCGACCTACCAACATACAGGGACCTAGGCCCTTCGGATCATCTCTTGGAATGAAGAGTGAAAGGCGAAACACCGCTCTCTTGGTCGCCCAGTTGGATTGCCAGTCTGTCACAAGTCCTCCCGAGCACAGGTCTAGAAGGTCTTAGGTGTACTGCAAGTGGTCCCCGCTGCTGAACCAGAACTGCAATGGAAGAAACCCTCTGCTTGCTGTTCCTCCTGGGAACGCCAACCTGCCCTCGCTCGCCAAGCAGACAGTCGACTTTAGATGCAGCCTGACATACGGATTGTTGCCCCTTCAACACTGCCTAAGCTTTTGTAAGAGAAAAGGACACTGTGGCCTAACCCAAGGAATTATGTCGGTCACGCCACTCAGCCCAAGCAGAACTCCCTTCGTGCCAAAGTTTTATCAGGGAAGGTCCAGGGTGCTGCGTGAGTCTCTTCTCGTGGCTCAGAAACTACCCGTACATGGGCTGTGCCAAGTCTGGCATAGGGACCTAAGGAGGGAAGCATTATTTTCCCAACGGGAAAGCAGGCCACCTGCGGCCTCAAACTTAAGTGAAAACCAATGCGGTTGCCCGTCATCTCTTCACAGTGGCAATGCCGACTGAGGGAAAGGCAGCTTTCCTCGATTAACACAGTGTTTCCTATTCGTGGCAGGAGGCCTCCGGCAGCCCTCTTCACATAACGGGAAAACCAGACCTGTCCCCCCTCCCCAAGGCTCAACGTAATGTCCGGGTTTCCATCCACGGGTGGCCGTGTACTAACGATTTCCATGACCCCGGTAGGGAAAGTAGGGCATTAAGGCCAGTGTGCCCTTGCTAGGACTCCCGCCGCCTCACCATGTCCCTTGGAAGAACGCTGTGTGCTCAGTGACTCTTCTTGGCCGACTGAGCACCGTGCAGCTACCTGGGTACTCCGGATCGCCTCTTTGAGTGCACTGTGAAAGGCAAGGCAGGGTTCTCTTCGTTGGATCGATAGACTGACAAATCTTTCCAATGTGCCCCGACCAGAGTTCTGGAAAGTCCTCGGTGTAGTGCCAGTGGCTCTCAGGGCTGACCCTGAGCTGCAGTGAAACAACTCTGTGCTTCGTGTTCCTTCTCGCTTTACACACCTGCCGTCTCTCTCTGCCAAGCCGAAACACGACTTTTAGATGCAGCCTGGAAAATCAACAGTTTCCTCCTGAGCCCTGCTAGTCTTTTGGCAGGTTCAAGGCCACCTAGGCCTCCCTAGCGCCTTAAATCGCTTAGGTCATTCGCACAGTGCAAGTCTCCCTGCCTAAATAAAACATTATTCTGAGAAGGTAGCACAGTGCTTCTTGTGCCTCTTTTGGTTCTTCAGAAACGACCCGTACGTGGGCTGGGTTCAACTTTGATACTGGGACCTTATGAGAAACGGAGGAATTCCCTAGTTGAACGAGGAATCCTCGTAGCCTCCAAGGTGCCTACACACAGCGTTCTGCGAGTCCTTCCTTGCGTGCTGGAATGGGTCTCAAAGGAAAGGGTGCTTTACAGGAAAGACAAAAGGTGTTTCCACTTCCTTGCCTGAGGCATGCCAGAACCCCCTTTACATAAAGGGCGAGCTACACGGATCACGAAGATCCAAACAAAGTCCAGGACGGCATCCGCAATGCTGGCAGGCATGCAGCATTTGCCCAGAAGCCTTAGCCATGGCAGTGGCTTAACCCTAGCGTGCCGTTCAGGACTCCTAGGACTCCTGGGTCCTCACCACCTGGGCGTGGAAAAACACTGTGTACCCAATGTCTCTTCCTGGGCGACCTACCCAAACACAGGTCCCTAAGGCCCTTCGGACCATTTCTCTGCATGAACAAGGAAAGTCAAGGCTCTGCCCTCTCTTCGCTGCCCATGGAGATTGCCAGGCTTTCAACAGGCCTCCCGAACACAGGCCTAGCAGGGTCTCAGGTGTAATGCAAAAGGTCCCCACTGCTGAACCACTGCTGCCATGAACGAACGCTGTGTTTATTGTTCATACTGGGAACACTTACCTGCCGTCTCTCTCTGCCAAGCAGAAGGCCGACTACAGAGGCAGCCCGACAAACGTACAATTTGCCCCTGAACGCTACCTCGGTGTTTCTGAGCTACAGGGACCATTTGGCCTATCTCCGGGAATTATGTCCTTGAAGCCATTCAGCCCGTGCAGGGCCCCCCTTGGCGCCCAAGTTTTCTCAGGGCAGGTCAAGCATGCTGCCTGAGTCTCTCTTGGTTGGTCAGAAACTACAGGTGCATGTGCTGGGTTCAATTTTGATATCGGTTACCTAGAGCGAAGAGCATTACTTTCCCAGCGGGAGAGCTGAAAGTGCGGCCTCAAAGTGTCCTGCGACACAGTGTGGTTGCTCGTGTTCTCTTCACAAGTAGAATGGCTATGTGAGGGAAAGGGAGCTCTCCTAGAGAAACACTCTGTTTTCTGTACCGTGCAGGAGGCCTCCCGGCGCCCTATATACATAAAGGGAAAACTATGCTCTTCCACAAGGACCCAAGTAAGTTTCAGGTAGTCCATCGACGAACTGACGCGTGCAGAGGCTTTCCACGAAACCCTAGGCAAGTAGTGCATGAAGGTTCGTGTGCCTTTCCCTGGACCCCCGCTGCCTCAGCATGTCCCCTGGAAGAACACTGTGTACCGAGTTCTCTTCTAGGCCCCCTGAGCACCGCGCCACGACCAAAGCCCTCCGGATCATCTCTTTGCATGCCGAGTGAGAGGCAACACACTCTTTCCTTTGTTGGATAGCTAGATAGCCAAGACATTCAAAAGTGCTCCCCGAACAGAGGTGTAGAAGGTCGTAGGTGTAATGCCTAATGTCTCTCTCAGTGCTGCCACTGAGGAGCAAGGAGAAAGCCGGTGCGTAGAGTTCTTTCTGGGTGTACTTAGCTACCGGCTCTTTCTGGCGAGCAGCAGCTCGAATTTAGGTGCAGTCTGGAAAATGGACGGTTTCCCCCTGCACACTGCTAGGCTTTTGGCAGCGGCAGGGACACCTAACTCACTCGACCTTGCCCCTCTAATATTTCATGCCATTCGCACGGTGCACCACAGCCCGGCTACAAAGTGATTCAGAGGAGGTGCCACAGTCCTCCTTGTGTCCCCTTCTGTGCGGGAGAACCTATACGTAGGTGGGCGGTGTTCAAATTTGAGACTGGGACCTTCAGAGCACTGTAGTACCTCCCAGCTGGCAAGAAGGATGGTTCAACGTGAAAGCTGCCTGGAATACAGTGCTCTGGCAGCCCACGCTTGCAT
The DNA here is from genome assembly GCF_028021215.1 of Eschrichtius robustus. Lineage (NCBI taxonomy): Eukaryota > Metazoa > Chordata > Mammalia > Artiodactyla > Eschrichtiidae > Eschrichtius > Eschrichtius robustus. The sequence goes on from NW_027175335.1 coordinate 36,312, forward strand.
GCTGGCATGTCTTTGGAAGGAAAGTGGGCTTTTCTTGAGAGACATAGTGTGTTTCCACTGCCACTCCTGAGGCATCCCAGGGTCGCCTGTCCATAAAAGGAGAGCTACGCTGAGCGCCAAGCTGAAGGCAAGGTCCGGGAATTGCATCCACAGCGCCAGGCAGGCATGCAGCATTTCCCAGGAAGCCTCCCTCAAAGCAGTGGCTAAGCGCTAGTGTGCTTTTCAGGACTCCGGGGACTCCCGCGTCCTCACCACGTCTCATGGAAACACAGTGTGTACCGGATGCCACTTCTTAGGCGACCTACCAACATACAGGGACCTAGGCCCTTCGGATCATCTCTTGGAATGAAGAGTGAAAGGCGAAACACCGCTCTCTTGGTCGCCCAGTTGGATTGCCAGTCTGTCACAAGTCCTCCCGAGCACAGGTCTAGAAGGTCTTAGGTGTACTGCAAGTGGTCCCCGCTGCTGAACCAGAACTGCAATGGAAGAAACCCTCTGCTTGCTGTTCCTCCTGGGAACGCCAACCTGCCCTCGCTCGCCAAGCAGACAGTCGACTTTAGATGCAGCCTGACATACGGATTGTTGCCCCTTCAACACTGCCTAAGCTTTTGTAAGAGAAAAGGACACTGTGGCCTAACCCAAGGAATTATGTCGGTCACGCCACTCAGCCCAAGCAGAACTCCCTTCGTGCCAAAGTTTTATCAGGGAAGGTCCAGGGTGCTGCGTGAGTCTCTTCTCGTGGCTCAGAAACTACCCGTACATGGGCTGTGCCAAGTCTGGCATAGGGACCTAAGGAGGGAAGCATTATTTTCCCAACGGGAAAGCAGGCCACCTGCGGCCTCAAACTTAAGTGAAAACCAATGCGGTTGCCCGTCATCTCTTCACAGTGGCAATGCCGACTGAGGGAAAGGCAGCTTTCCTCGATTAACACAGTGTTTCCTATTCGTGGCAGGAGGCCTCCGGCAGCCCTCTTCACATAACGGGAAAACCAGACCTGTCCCCCCTCCCCAAGGCTCAACGTAATGTCCGGGTTTCCATCCACGGGTGGCCGTGTACTAACGATTTCCATGACCCCGGTAGGGAAAGTAGGGCATTAAGGCCAGTGTGCCCTTGCTAGGACTCCCGCCGCCTCACCATGTCCCTTGGAAGAACGCTGTGTGCTCAGTGACTCTTCTTGGCCGACTGAGCACCGTGCAGCTACCTGGGTACTCCGGATCGCCTCTTTGAGTGCACTGTGAAAGGCAAGGCAGGGTTCTCTTCGTTGGATCGATAGACTGACAAATCTTTCCAATGTGCCCCGACCAGAGTTCTGGAAAGTCCTCGGTGTAGTGCCAGTGGCTCTCAGGGCTGACCCTGAGCTGCAGTGAAACAACTCTGTGCTTCGTGTTCCTTCTCGCTTTACACACCTGCCGTCTCTCTCTGCCAAGCCGAAACACGACTTTTAGATGCAGCCTGGAAAATCAACAGTTTCCTCCTGAGCCCTGCTAGTCTTTTGGCAGGTTCAAGGCCACCTAGGCCTCCCTAGCGCCTTAAATCGCTTAGGTCATTCGCACAGTGCAAGTCTCCCTGCCTAAATAAAACATTATTCTGAGAAGGTAGCACAGTGCTTCTTGTGCCTCTTTTGGTTCTTCAGAAACGACCCGTACGTGGGCTGGGTTCAACTTTGATACTGGGACCTTATGAGAAACGGAGGAATTCCCTAGTTGAACGAGGAATCCTCGTAGCCTCCAAGGTGCCTACACACAGCGTTCTGCGAGTCCTTCCTTGCGTGCTGGAATGGGTCTCAAAGGAAAGGGTGCTTTACAGGAAAGACAAAAGGTGTTTCCACTTCCTTGCCTGAGGCATGCCAGAACCCCCTTTACATAAAGGGCGAGCTACACGGATCACGAAGATCCAAACAAAGTCCAGGACGGCATCCGCAATGCTGGCAGGCATGCAGCATTTGCCCAGAAGCCTTAGCCATGGCAGTGGCTTAACCCTAGCGTGCCGTTCAGGACTCCTAGGACTCCTGGGTCCTCACCACCTGGGCGTGGAAAAACACTGTGTACCCAATGTCTCTTCCTGGGCGACCTACCCAAACACAGGTCCCTAAGGCCCTTCGGACCATTTCTCTGCATGAACAAGGAAAGTCAAGGCTCTGCCCTCTCTTCGCTGCCCATGGAGATTGCCAGGCTTTCAACAGGCCTCCCGAACACAGGCCTAGCAGGGTCTCAGGTGTAATGCAAAAGGTCCCCACTGCTGAACCACTGCTGCCATGAACGAACGCTGTGTTTATTGTTCATACTGGGAACACTTACCTGCCGTCTCTCTCTGCCAAGCAGAAGGCCGACTACAGAGGCAGCCCGACAAACGTACAATTTGCCCCTGAACGCTACCTCGGTGTTTCTGAGCTACAGGGACCATTTGGCCTATCTCCGGGAATTATGTCCTTGAAGCCATTCAGCCCGTGCAGGGCCCCCCTTGGCGCCCAAGTTTTCTCAGGGCAGGTCAAGCATGCTGCCTGAGTCTCTCTTGGTTGGTCAGAAACTACAGGTGCATGTGCTGGGTTCAATTTTGATATCGGTTACCTAGAGCGAAGAGCATTACTTTCCCAGCGGGAGAGCTGAAAGTGCGGCCTCAAAGTGCCCTGCGACACAGTGTGGTTGCTCGTGTTCTCTTCACAAGTAGAATGGCTATGTGAGGGAAAGGGAGCTCTCCTAGAGAAACACTCTGTTTTCTGTACCGTGCAGGAGGCCTCCCGGCGCCCTATATACATAAAGGGAAAACTATGCTCTTCCACAAGGACCCAAGTAAGTTTCAGGTAGTCCATCGACGAACTGACGCGTGCAGAGGCTTTCCACGAAACCCTAGGCAAGTAGTGCATGAAGGTTCGTGTGCCTTTCCCTGGACCCCCGCTGCCTCAGCATGTCCCCTGGAAGAACACTGTGTACCGAGTTCTCTTCTAGGCCCCCTGAGCACCGCGCCACGACCAAAGCCCTCCGGATCATCTCTTTGCATGCCGAGTGAGAGGCAACACACTCTTTCCTTTGTTGGATAGCTAGATAGCCAAGACATTCAAAAGTGCTCCCCGAACAGAGGTGTAGAAGGTCGTAGGTGTAATGCCTAATGTCTCTCTCAGTGCTGCCACTGAGGAGCAAGGAGAAAGCCGGTGCGTAGAGTTCTTTCTGGGTGTACTTAGCTACCGGCTCTTTCTGGCGAGCAGCAGCTCGAATTTAGGTGCAGTCTGGAAAATGGACGGTTTCCCCCTGCACACTGCTAGGCTTTTGGCAGCGGCAGGGACACCTAACTCACTCGACCTTGCCCCTCTAATATTTCATGCCATTCGCACGGTGCACCACAGCCCGGCTACAAAGTGATTCAGAGGAGGTGCCACAGTCCTCCTTGTGTCCCCTTCAGTGCGGGAGAACCTATACGTAGGTGGGCGGTGTTCAAATTTGAGACTGGGACCTTCAGAGCACTGTAGTACCTCCCAGCTGGCAAGAAGGATGGTTCAACGTGAAAGCTGCCTGGAATACAGTGCTCTGGCAGCCCACGCTTGCATGCTGGCATGTCTTTGGAAGGAAAGTGGGCTTTTCTTGAGAGACATAGTGTGTTTCCACTGCCACTCCTGAGGCATCCCAGGGTCGCCTGTCCATAAAAGGAGAGCTACGCTGAGCGCCAAGCTGAAGGCAAGGTCCGGGAATTGCATCCACAGCGCCAGGCAGGCATGCAGCATTTCCCAGGAAGCCTCCCTCAAAGCAGTGGCTAAGCGCTAGTGTGCTTTTCAGGACTCCGGGGACTCCCGCGTCCTCACCACGTCTCATGGAAACACAGTGTGTACCGGATGCCACTTCTTAGGCGACCTACCAACATACAGGGACCTAGGCCCTTCGGATCATCTCTTGGAATGAAGAGTGAAAGGCGAAACACCGCTCTCTTGGTCGCCCAGTTGGATTGCCAGTCTGTCACAAGTCCTCACGAGCACAGGTCTAGCAGGTCTTAGGTGTACTGCAAGTGGTCCCCGCTGCTGAACCAGAACTGCAATGGAAGAAACCCTCTGCTTGCTGTTCCTCCTGGGAACGCCAACCTGCCCTCGCTCGCCAAGCAGACAGTCGACTTTAGATGCAGCCTGACATACGGACTTGTTGCCCCTGCAACACTGCCTAAGCTTTTGTAAGAGAAAAGGACACTGTGGCCTGACCCAAGGAATTATGTCGGTCACGCCACTCAGCTCAAGCAGAACTCCCTTCGTGCCAAAGTTTTATCAGGGAAGGTCCAGGGTGCTGCGTGAGTCTCTTCTCGTGGCTCAGAAACTACCCGTACATGGGCTGTGCCAAGTCTGGCATAGGGACCTAAGGAGGGAAGCGTTATTTTCCCAACGGGAAAGCAGGCCACCTGCGGCCTCAAACTTAAGTGAAAACCAATGCGGTTGCCCGTCATCTCTTCACAGTGGCAATGCCGACTGAGGGAAAGGCAGCTTTCCTCGATTAACACAGTGTTTCCTATTCGTGGCAGGAGGCCTCCGGCAGCCCTCTTCACATAACGGGAAAACCAGACCTGTCCCCCCCCCCCCAAGGCTCAACGTAATGTCCGGGTTTCCATCCACGGGTGGCCGTGTACTAACGATTTCCATGACCCCGGTAGGGAAAGTAGGGCATTAAGGCCAGTGTGCCCTTGCTAGGACTCCCGCCGCCTCACCATGTCCCTTGGAAGAACGCTGTGTGCTCAGTGACTCTTCTTGGCCGACTGAGCACCGTGCAGCTACCTGGGTACTCCGGATCGCCTCTTTGAGTGCACTGTGAAAGGCAAGGCAGGGTTCTCTTCGTTGGATCGATAGACTGACAAATCTTTCCAATGTGCCCCGACCAGAGTTCTGGAAAGTCCTCGGTGTAGTGCCAGTGGCTCTCAGGGCTGACCCTGAGCTGCAGTGAAACAACTCTGTGCTTCGTGTTCCTTCTCGCTTTACACACCTGCCGTCTCTCTCTGCCAAGCCGAAACACGACTTTTAGATGCAGCCTGGAAAATCAACAGTTTCCTCCTGAGCCCTGCTAGTCTTTTGGCAGGTTCAAGGCCACCTAGGCCTCCCTAGCGCCTTAAATCGCTTAGGTCATTCACACAGTGCAAGTCTCCCTGCCTAAATAAAACATTATTCTGAGAAGGTAGCACAGTGCTTCTTGTGCCTCTTTTGGTTCTTCAGAAACGACCCGTACGTGGGCTGGGTTCAACTTTGATACTGGGACCTTATGAGAAACGGAGGAATTCCCTAGTTGAACGAAATATCCTCGTAGCCTCCAAGGTGCCTACACAAAGCGTTCTGCGAGTCCTTCCTTGCGTGCTGGAATGGGTCTCAAAGGAAAGGGTGCTTTACAGGAAAGACAAAAGGTGTTTCCACTTCCTTGCCTGAGGCCTGCCAGAGCCCCCTTTACATAAAGGGCGAGCTACACGGATCACGAAGATCCAAACAATGTCCAGGACGGCATCCGCAATGCTGGCAGGCATGCAGCATTTGCCCAAAAGCCTTAGCCATGGCAGTGGCTTAAGGCTAGCGTGCAGTTCAGGACTCCTAGGACTCCTGGGTCCTCACCACCTGGGCGTGGAAAAACACTGTGTACCCAATGTCTCTTCCTGGGCGACCTACCCAAACACAGGTCCCTAAGGCCCTTCGGACCATTTCTCTGCATGAAGAAGGAAAGGCAACGCTCTGCCCTCTCTTCGCTGCCCATGGAGATTGCCAGGCTTTCAACAGGCCTCCCGAACACAGGCCTAGCAGGGTCTCAGGTGTAATGCAAAAGGTCCCCACTGCTGAACCACTGCTGCCATGAACGAACGCTGTGTTTATTGTTCATACTGGGAACACTTACCTGCCGTCTCTCTCTGCCAAGCAGAAGGCCGACTACAGAGGCAGCCCGACAAACGTACAATTTGCCCCTGAACGCTACCTCGGGGTTTCTGAGCTACAGGGACCATTTGGCCTATCCCCGGGAATTATGTCCTTGAAGCCATTCAGCCCATGCAGGGCCCCCCTTGGCGCTCAAGTTTTCTCAGGGCAGGTCCAGCGTGCTGCCTGAGTCTCTCTTGGTTGGTCAGAAACTACAGGTGCATGTGCTGGGTTCAATTTTGATATCGGTTACCTAGAGCGAAGAGCATTACTTTCCCAGCGGGAGAGATGAAAGTGCGGCCTCAAAGTGTCCTGCGACACAGTGTGGTTGCTCGTGTTCTCTTCACAAGTAGAATGGCTATGTGAGGGAAAGGGAGCTCTCCTAGAGAAACACTCTGTTTTCTGTACCGTGCAGGAGGCCTCCCGGCGCCCTATATACATAAAGGGAACACTATGCTCTTCCACAAGGACCCAAGTGAGGTTCAGGTAGTCCATCGACGAACTGACGCGTGCAGAGGCTTTCCACGAAACCCTAGGCAAGTAGTGCATGAAGGTTCGTGTGCCTTTCCCTGGACCCCCGCTGCCTCAGCATGTCCCCTGGAAGAACACTGTGTACCGAGTTCTCTTCTAGGCCCCCTGAGCACCGCGCCGCGACCAAAGCCCTCCGGATCATCTCTTTGCATGCCGAGTGAGAGGCAACACACTCTTTCCTTTGTTGGATAGCTAGATAGCCAAGACATTCAAAAGTGCTCCCCGAACAGAGGTGTAGAAGGTCTTAGGCGTAATGCCTAATGTCTCCCTCAGTGCTGCCGCTGAGGAGCAAGGAGGAAGCCGGTGCGTAGTGTTCTTTCTGGGTGTATTTAGCTACCGGCTCTTTCTGGCGAGCAGTAACTCGTCTTCAGATGCAGTCTGGAAAATGGACGGTTTCCCCCTGCACACTGCTAGGCTTTTGGCAGCGGCAGGGACACCTAACTCACTCGACCTTGCCCCTCTAATATTTCATGCCATTCGCACGGTGCGCCACAGCCCGGCTACAAAGTGATTCAGAGGAGGTGCCACAGTCCTCCTTGTGTCCCCTTCTGTGCGGGAGAACCTATACGTAGGTGGGCGGTGTTCAACTTTGAGACTGGGACCTTCAGAGCACTGTAGTACCTCCCAGCTGGCAAGAAGGATGGTTCAACGTGAAAGCTGCCTGGAATACAGTGCTCTGTCAGCCCACGCTTGCATGCTGGCATGTCTTTGGAAGGAAAGTGGGCTTTTCTTGAGAGACATAGTGTGTTTCCACTGCCACTCCTGAGGCATCCCAGGGTCGCCTGTCCATAAAAGGAGAGCTACGCTGAGCGCCAAGCTGAAGGCAAGGTCCGGGAATTGCATCCACAGCGCCAGGCAGGCATGCAGCATTTCCCAGGAAGCCTCCCTCAAAGCAGTGGCTAAGCGCTAGTGTGCTTTTCAGGACTCCGGGGACTCCCGCGTCCTCACCACGTCTCATGGAAACACAGTGTGTACCGGATGCCACTTCTTAGGCGACCTACCAACATACAGGGACCTAGGCCCTTCGGATCATCTCTTGGAATGAAGAGTGAAAGGCGAAACACCGCTCTCTTGGTCGCCCAGTTGGATTGCCAGTCTGTCACAAGTCCTCCCGAGCACAGGTCTAGAAGGTCTTAGGTGTACTGCAAGTGGTCCCCGCTGCTGAACCAGAACTGCAATGGAAGAAACCCTCTGCTTGCTGTTCCTCCTGGGAACGCCAACCTGCCCTCGCTCGCCAAGCAGACAGTCGACTTTAGATGCAGCCTGACATACGGATTGTTGCCCCTTCAACACTGCCTAAGCTTTTGTAAGAGAAAAGGACACTGTGGCCTAACCCAAGGAATTATGTCGGTCACGCCACTCAGCCCAAGCAGAACTCCCTTCGTGCCAAAGTTTTATCAGGGAAGGTCCAGGGTGCTGCGTGAGTCTCTTCTCGTGGCTCAGAAACTACCCGTACATGGGCTGTGCCAAGTCTGGCATAGGGACCTAAGGAGGGAAGCATTATTTTCCCAACGGGAAAGCAGGCCACCTGCGGCCTCAAACTTAAGTGAAAACCAATGCGGTTGCCCGTCATCTCTTCACAGTGGCAATGCCGACTGAGGGAAAGGCAGCTTTCCTCGATTAACACAGTGTTTCCTATTCGTGGCAGGAGGCCTCCGGCAGCCCTCTTCACATAACGGGAAAACCAGACCTGTCCCCCCTCCCCAAGGCTCAACGTAATGTCCGGGTTTCCATCCACGGGTGGCCGTGTACTAACGATTTCCATGACCCCGGTAGGGAAAGTAGGGCATTAAGGCCAGTGTGCCCTTGCTAGGACTCCCGCCGCCTCACCATGTCCCTTGGAAGAACGCTGTGTGCTCAGTGACTCTTCTTGGCCGACTGAGCACCGTGCAGCTACCTGGGTACTCCGGATCGCCTCTTTGAGTGCACTGTGAAAGGCAAGGCAGGGTTCTCTTCGTTGGATCGATAGACTGACAAATCTTTCCAATGTGCCCCGACCAGAGTTCTGGAAAGTCCTCGGTGTAGTGCCAGTGGCTCTCAGGGCTGACCCTGAGCTGCAGTGAAACAACTCTGTGCTTCGTGTTCCTTCTCGCTTTACACACCTGCCGTCTCTCTCTGCCAAGCCGAAACACGACTTTTAGATGCAGCCTGGAAAATCAACAGTTTCCTCCTGAGCCCTGCTAGTCTTTTGGCAGGTTCAAGGCCACCTAGGCCTCCCTAGCGCCTTAAATCGCTTAGGTCATTCGCACAGTGCAAGTCTCCCTGCCTAAATAAAACATTATTCTGAGAAGGTAGCACAGTGCTTCTTGTGCCTCTTTTGGTTCTTCAGAAACGACCCGTACGTGGGCTGGGTTCAACTTTGATACTGGGACCTTATGAGAAACGGAGGAATTCCCTAGTTGAACGAGGAATCCTCGTAGCCTCCAAGGTGCCTACACACAGCGTTCTGCGAGTCCTTCCTTGCGTGCTGGAATGGGTCTCAAAGGAAAGGGTGCTTTACAGGAAAGACAAAAGGTGTTTCCACTTCCTTGCCTGAGGCATGCCAGAACCCCCTTTACATAAAGGGCGAGCTACACGGATCACGAAGATCCAAACAAAGTCCAGGACGGCATCCGCAATGCTGGCAGGCATGCAGCATTTGCCCAGAAGCCTTAGCCATGGCAGTGGCTTAACCCTAGCGTGCCGTTCAGGACTCCTAGGACTCCTGGGTCCTCACCACCTGGGCGTGGAAAAACACTGTGTACCCAATGTCTCTTCCTGGGCGACCTACCCAAACACAGGTCCCTAAGGCCCTTCGGACCATTTCTCTGCATGAACAAGGAAAGTCAAGGCTCTGCCCTCTCTTCGCTGCCCATGGAGATTGCCAGGCTTTCAACAGGCCTCCCGAACACAGGCCTAGCAGGGTCTCAGGTGTAATGCAAAAGGTCCCCACTGCTGAACCACTGCTGCCATGAACGAACGCTGTGTTTATTGTTCATACTGGGAACACTTACCTGCCGTCTCTCTCTGCCAAGCAGAAGGCCGACTACAGAGGCAGCCCGACAAACGTACAATTTGCCCCTGAACGCTACCTCGGTGTTTCTGAGCTACAGGGACCATTTGGCCTATCTCCGGGAATTATGTCCTTGAAGCCATTCAGCCCGTGCAGGGCCCCCCTTGGCGCCCAAGTTTTCTCAGGGCAGGTCAAGCATGCTGCCTGAGTCTCTCTTGGTTGGTCAGAAACTACAGGTGCATGTGCTGGGTTCAATTTTGATATCGGTTACCTAGAGCGAAGAGCATTACTTTCCCAGCGGGAGAGCTGAAAGTGCGGCCTCAAAGTGTCCTGCGACACAGTGTGGTTGCTCGTGTTCTCTTCACAAGTAGAATGGCTATGTGAGGGAAAGGGAGCTCTCCTAGAGAAACACTCTGTTTTCTGTACCGTGCAGGAGGCCTCCCGGCGCCCTATATACATAAAGGGAAAACTATGCTCTTCCACAAGGACCCAAGTAAGTTTCAGGTAGTCCATCGACGAACTGACGCGTGCAGAGGCTTTCCACGAAACCCTAGGCAAGTAGTGCATGAAGGTTCGTGTGCCTTTCCCTGGACCCCCGCTGCCTCAGCATGTCCCCTGGAAGAACACTGTGTACCGAGTTCTCTTCTAGGCCCCCTGAGCACCGCGCCACGACCAAAGCCCTCCGGATCATCTCTTTGCATGCCGAGTGAGAGGCAACACACTCTTTCCTTTGTTGGATAGCTAGATAGCCAAGACATTCAAAAGTGCTCCCCGAACAGAGGTGTAGAAGGTCGTAGGTGTAATGCCTAATGTCTCTCTCAGTGCTGCCACTGAGGAGCAAGGAGAAAGCCGGTGCGTAGAGTTCTTTCTGGGTGTACTTAGCTACCGGCTCTTTCTGGCGAGCAGCAGCTCGAATTTAGGTGCAGTCTGGAAAATGGACGGTTTCCCCCTGCACACTGCTAGGCTTTTGGCAGCGGCAGGGACACCTAACTCACTCGACCTTGCCCCTCTAATATTTCATGCCATTCGCACGGTGCACCACAGCCCGGCTACAAAGTGATTCAGAGGAGGTGCCACAGTCCTCCTTGTGTCCCCTTCTGTGCGGGAGAACCTATACGTAGGTGGGCGGTGTTCAAATTTGAGACTGGGACCTTCAGAGCACTGTAGTACCTCCCAGCTGGCAAGAAGGATGGTTCAACGTGAAAGCTGCCTGGAATACAGTGCTCTGGCAGCCCACGCTTGCATGCTGGCATGTCTTTGGAAGGAAAGTGGGCTTTTCTTGAGAGACATAGTGTGTTTCCACTGCCACTCCTGAGGCATCCCAGGGTCGCCTGTCCATAAAAGGAGAGCTACGCTGAGCGCCAAGCTGAAGGCAAGGTCCGGGAATTGCATCCACAGCGCCAGGCAGGCATGCAGCATTTCCCAGGAAGCCTCCCTCAAAGCAGTGGCTAAGCGCTAGTGTGCTTTTCAGGACTCCGGGGACTCCCGCGTCCTCACCACGTCTCATGGAAACACAGTGTGTACCGGATGCCACTTCTTAGGCGACCTACCAACATACAGGGACCTAGGCCCTTCGGATCATCTCTTGGAATGAAGAGTGAAAGGCGAAACACCGCTCTCTTGGTCGCCCAGTTGGATTGCCAGTCTGTCACAAGTCCTCACGAGCACAGGTCTAGCAGGTCTTAGGTGTACTGCAAGTGGTCCCCGCTGCTGAACCAGAACTGCAATGGAAGAAACCCTCTGCTTGCTGTTCCTCCTGGGAACGCCAACCTGCCCTCGCTCGCCAAGCAGACAGTCGACTTTAGATGCAGCCTGACATACGGACTTGTTGCCCCTGCAACACTGCCTAAGCTTTTGTAAGAGAAAAGGACACTGTGGCCTGACCCAAGGAATTATGTCGGTCACGCCACTCAGCTCAAGCAGAACTCCCTTCGTGCCAAAGTTTTATCAGGGAAGGTCCAGGGTGCTGCGTGAGTCTCTTCTCGTGGCTCAGAAACTACCCGTACATGGGCTGTGCCAAGTCTGGCATAGGGACCTAAGGAGGGAAGCGTTATTTTCCCAACGGGAAAGCAGGCCACCTGCGGCCTCAAACTTAAGTGAAAACCAATGCGGTTGCCCGTCATCTCTTCACAGTGGCAATGCCGACTGAGGGAAAGGCAGCTTTCCTCGATTAACACAGTGTTTCCTATTCGTGGCAGGAGGCCTCCGGCAGCCCTCTTCACATAACGGGAAAACCAGACCTGTCCCCCCCCCCCCAAGGCTCAACGTAATGTCCGGGTTTCCATCCACGGGTGGCCGTGTACTAACGATTTCCATGACCCCGGTAGGGAAAGTAGGGCATTAAGGCCAGTGTGCCCTTGCTAGGACTCCCGCCGCCTCACCATGTCCCTTGGAAGAACGCTGTGTGCTCAGTGACTCTTCTTGGCCGACTGAGCACCGTGCAGCTACCTGGGTACTCCGGATCGCCTCTTTGAGTGCACTGTGAAAGGCAAGGCAGGGTTCTCTTCGTTGGATCGATAGACTGACAAATCTTTCCAATGTGCCCCGACCAGAGTTCTGGAAAGTCCTCGGTGTAGTGCCAGTGGCTCTCAGGGCTGACCCTGAGCTGCAGTGAAACAACTCTGTGCTTCGTGTTCCTTCTCGCTTTACACACCTGCCGTCTCTCTCTGCCAAGCCGAAACACGACTTTTAGATGCAGCCTGGAAAATCAACAGTTTCCTCCTGAGCCCTGCTAGTCTTTTGGCAGGTTCAAGGCCACCTAGGCCTCCCTAGCGCCTTAAATCGCTTAGGTCATTCGCACAGTGCAAGTCTCCCTGCCTAAATAAAACATTATTCTGAGAAGGTAGCACAGTGCTTCTTGTGCCTCTTTTGGTTCTTCAGAAACGACCCGTACGTGGGCTGGGTTCAACTTTGATACTGGGACCTTATGAGAAACGGAGGAATTCCCTAGTTGAACGAAATATCCTCGTAGCCTCCAAGGTGCCTACACAAAGCGTTCTGCGAGTCCTTCCTTGCGTGCTGGAATGGGTCTCAAAGGAAAGGGTGCTTTACAGGAAAGACAAAAGGTGTTTCCACTTCCTTGCCTGAGGCCTGCCAGAGCCCCCTTTACATAAAGGGCGAGCTACACGGATCACGAAGATCCAAACAATGTCCAGGACGGCATCCGCAATGCTGGCAGGCATGCAGCATTTGCCCAAAAGCCTTAGCCATGGCAGTGGCTTAAGGCTAGCGTGCAGTTCAGGACTCCTAGGACTCCTGGGTCCTCACCACCTGGGCGTGGAAAAACACTGTGTACCCAATGTCTCTTCCTGGGCGACCTACCCAAACACAGGTCCCTAAGGCCCTTCGGACCATTTCTCTGCATGAAGAAGGAAAGGCAACGCTCTGCCCTCTCTTCGCTGCCCATGGAGATTGCCAGGCTTTCAACAGGCCTCCCGAACACAGGCCTAGCAGGGTCTCAGGTGTAATGCAAAAGGTCCCCACTGCTGAACCACTGCTGCCATGAACGAACGCTGTGTTTATTGTTCATACTGGGAACACTTACCTGCCGTCTCTCTCTGCCAAGCAGAAGGCCGACTACAGAGGCAGCCCGACAAACGTACAATTTGCCCCTGAACGCTACCTCGGGGTTTCTGAGCTACAGGGACCATTTGGCCTATCCCCGGGAATTATGTCCTTGAAGCCATTCAGCCCATGCAGGGCCCCCCTTGGCGCTCAAGTTTTCTCAGGGCAGGTCCAGCGTGCTGCCTGAGTCTCTCTTGGTTGGTCAGAAACTACAGGTGCATGTGCTGGGTTCAATTTTGATATCGGTTACCTAGAGCGAAGAGCATTACTTTCCCAGCGGGAGAGATGAAAGTGCGGCCTCAAAGTGTCCTGCGACACAGTGTGGTTGCTCGTGTTCTCTTCACAAGTAGAATGGCTATGTGAGGGAAAGGGAGCTCTCCTAGAGAAACACTCTGTTTTCTGTACCGTGCAGGAGGCCTCCCGGCGCCCTATATACATAAAGGGAACACTATGCTCTTCCACAAGGACCCAAGTGAGGTTCAGGTAGTCCATCGACGAACTGACGCGTGCAGAGGCTTTCCACGAAACCCTAGGCAAGTAGTGCATGAAGGTTCGTGTGCCTTTCCCTGGACCCCCGCTGCCTCAGCATGTCCCCTGGAAGAACACTGTGTACCGAGTTCTCTTCTAGGCCCCCTGAGCACCGCGCCGCGACCAAAGCCCTCCGGATCATCTCTTTGCATGCCGAGTGAGAGGCAACACACTCTTTCCTTTGTTGGATAGCTAGATAGCCAAGACATTCAAAAGTGCTCCCCGAACAGAGGTGTAGAAGGTCTTAGGCGTAATGCCTAATGTCTCCCTCAGTGCTGCCGCTGAGGAGCAAGGAGGAAGCCGGTGCGTAGTGTTCTTTCTGGGTGTATTTAGCTACCGGCTCTTTCTGGCGAGCAGTAACTCGTCTTCAGATGCAGTCTGGAAAATGGACGGTTTCCCCCTGCACACTGCTAGGCTTTTGGCAGCGGCAGGGACACCTAACTCACTCGACCTTGCCCCTCTAATATTTCATGCCATTCGCACGGTGCGCCACAGCCCGGCTACAAAGTGATTCAGAGGAGGTGCCACAGTCCTCCTTGTGTCCCCTTCTGTGCGGGAGAACCTATACGTAGGTGGGCGGTGTTCAACTTTGAGACTGGGACCTTCAGAGCACTGTAGTACCTCCCAGCTGGCAAGAAGGATGGTTCAACGTGAAAGCTGCCTGGAATACAGTGCTCTGTCAGCCCACGCTTGCATGCTGGCATGTCTTTGGAAGGAAAGTGGGCTTTTCTTGAGAGACATAGTGTGTTTCCACTGCCACTCCTGAGGCATCCCAGGGTCGCCTGTCCATAAAAGGAGAGCTACGCTGAGCGCCAAGCTGAAGGCAAGGTCCGGGAATTGCATCCACAGTGCCAGGCAGGCATGCAGCATTTCCCAGGAAGCCTCCCTCAAAGCAGTGGCTAAGCGCTAGTGTGCTTTTCAGGACTCCGGGGACTCCCGCGTCCTCACCACGTCTCATGGAAACACAGTGTGTACCGGATGCCACTTCTTAGGCGACCTACCAACATACAGGGACCTAGGCCCTTCGGATTATCTCTTGGAATGAAGAGTGAAAGGCGAAACACCGCTCTCTTGGTCGCCCAGTTGGATTGCCAGTCTGTCACAAGTCCTCCCGAGCACAGGTCTAGCAGGTCTTAGGTGTACTGCAAGTGGTCCCCGCTGCTGAACGAGAACTGCAATGGAAGAAACCCTCTGCTTGCTGTTCCTCCTGGGAACGCCAACCTGCCCTCGCTCGCCAAGCAGACAGTCGACTTTACATGCAGCCTGACATACGGATTGTTGCCCCTGCAACACTGCCTAAGCTTTTGTAAGAGAAAAGGACACTGTGGCCTAACCCAAGGAATTATGTCGGTCACGCCACTCAGCCCAAGCAGAACTCCCTTCGTGCCAAAGTTTGATCAGGGAAGGTCCAGGGTGCTGCGTGAGTCTCTTCTCGTGGCTCAGAAACTACCCGTACATGGGCTGTGCCAAGTCTGGCATAGGGACCTAAGGAGGGAAGCGTTATTTTCCCAACGGGAAAGCAGGCCACCTGCGGCCTCAAACTTAAGTGAAAACCAATGCGGTTGCCCGTCATCTCTTCACAGTGGCAATGCCGACTGAGGGAAAGGCAGCTTTCCTCGCTTAACACAGTGTTTCCTATTCGTGGCAGGAGGCCTCCGGCAGCCCTCTTCACATAACGGGAAAACCAGACCTGTCCCCCCCCCCCCAAGGCTCAACGTAATGTCCGGGTTTCCATCCACGGGTGGCCGTGTACTAACGATTTCCATGACCCCGGTAGGGAAAGTAGGGCATTAAGGCCAGTGTGCCCTTCCCAGGACTCCCGCCGCCTCACCATGTCCCTTGGAAGAACGCTGTGTGCTCAGTGACTCTTCTTGGCCGACTGAGCACCGTGCCGCTACCTGGGTACTCCGGATCGCCTCTTTGAGTGCACTGTGAAAGGCAAGGCAGGATTCTCTTCGTTGGATCGATAGACTGACAAATCTTTCCAATGTGCCCCGACCAGAGTTCTGGAAAGTCCTCGGTGTAGTGCCAGTGGCTCTCAGGGCTGACCCTGAGCTGCAGTGAAACAACTCTGTGCTTCGTGTTCCTTCTCGCTTTACACACCTGCCGTCTCTCTCTGCCAAGCCGAAACACGACTTTTAGATGCAGCCTGGAAAATCAACAGTTTCCTCCTGAGCCCTGCTAGTCTTTTGGCAGGTTCAAGGCCACCTAGGCCTCCCTAGCGCCTTAAATCGCTTAGGTCATTCGCACAGTGCAAGTCTCCCTGCCTAAATAAAACATTATTCTGAGAAGGTA
This sequence comes from Eschrichtius robustus, assembly GCF_028021215.1. Classification (NCBI taxonomy): domain Eukaryota; kingdom Metazoa; phylum Chordata; class Mammalia; order Artiodactyla; family Eschrichtiidae; genus Eschrichtius; species Eschrichtius robustus. Next base: position 52,079 of record NW_027175335.1, read on the forward strand.
GCACAGTGCTTCTTGTGCCTCTTTTGGTTCTTCAGAAACGACCCGTACGTGGGCTGGGTTCAACTTTGATACTGGGACCTTATGAGAAACGGAGGAATTCCCTAGTTGAACGAGGAATCCTCGTAGCCTCCAAGGTGCCTACACACAGCGTTCTGCGAGTCCTTCCTTGCGTGCTGGAATGGGTCTCAAAGGAAAGGGTGCTTTACAGGAAAGACAAAAGGTGTTTCCACTTCCTTGCCTGAGGCCTGCCAGAGCCCCCTTTACATAAAGGGCGAGCTACACGGATCACGAAGATCCAAACAAAGTCCAGGACGGCATCCGCAATGCTGGCAGGCATGCAGCATTTGCCCAGAAGCCTTAGCCATGGCAGTGGCTTAACGCTAGCGTGCCGTTCAGGACTCATAGGACTGCTGGGCCCTCACCACCTGGGCGTGGAAAAACACTGTGTACCCAATGTCTCTTCCTGGGCGACCTACCCAAACACAGGTCCCTAAGGCCCTTCGGACCATTTCTCTGCATGAAGAAGGAAAGGCAACGCTCTGCCCTCTCTTCGCTGCCCATGGAGATTGCCAGGCTTTCAACAGGCCTCCCGAACACAGGCCTAGCAGGGTCTCAGGTGTAATGCAAAAGGTCCCCACTGCTGAACCACTGCTGCCATGAACGAACGCTGTGTTTATTGTTCATACTGGGAACACTTACCTGCCGTCGCTCTCTGCCAAGCAGAAGGCCGACTACAGAGGCAGCCCGACAAACGTACAATTTGCCGCGAACGCTACCTCGGGGTTTCTGAGCTACAGGGACCATTTGGCCTATCCCCGGGAATTATGTCCTTCAAGCCATTCAGCCCGTGCAGGGCCCCCCTTGGCGCCCAAGTTTTCTCAGGGCAGGTCCAGCGTGCTGCCTGAGTCTCTCTTGGTTGGTCAGAAACTACAGGTGCATGTGCTGGGTTCAATTTTGATATCGGTTACCTAGAGCGAAGAGCATTACTTTCCCAGCGGGAGAGCTGAAATTGTGGCCTCAAAGTGCCCTGCGACACAGTGTGGTTGCTAGTGTTCTCTTCACAAGTAGAATGGCTATGTGAGGGAAAGGGAGCTCTCCTAGAGAAACACTCTGTTTTCTGTACCGTGCAGGAGGCCTCCCGGCGCCCTATATACATAAAGGGAACACTATGCTCTTCCACAAGGACCCAAGTAAGGTTCAGGTAGTCCATCGACGAACTGACGCGTGCAGAGGCTTTCCACGAAACCCTAGGCAAGTAGTGCATGAAGGTTCGTGTGCCTTTCCCTGGACCCCCGCTGCCTCAGCATGTCCCCTGGAAGAACACTGTGTACCGAGTTCTCTTCTAGGCCCCCTGAGCACCGTGCCGCGACCAAAGCCCTCCGGATCATCTCTTTGCATGCCGAGTGAGAGGCAACACACTCTTTCCTTTGTTGGATAGCTAGATAGCCAAGACATTCAAAAGTGCTCCCCGAACAGAGGTGTAGAAGGTCTTAGGCGTAATGCCTAATGTCTCCCTCAGTGCTGCCGCTGAGGAGCAAGGAGGAAGCCGGTGCGTAGTGTTCTTTCTGGGTGTATTTAGCTACCGGCTCTTTCTGGCGAGCAGTAACTCGTCTTCAGATGCAGTCTGGAAAATGGACGGTTTCCCCCTGCACACTGCTAGGCTTTTGGCAGCGGCAGGGACACCTAACTCACTCGACCTTGCCCCTCTAATATTTCATGCCATTCGCACGGTGCGCCACAGCCCGGCTACAAAGTGATTCAGAGGAGGTGCCATAGTCCTCCTTGTGTCCCCTTCGGTGCGGGAGAACCTATACGTAGGTGGGCGGTGTTCAACTTTGAGACTGGGACCTTCAGAGCACTGTAGTACCTCCCAGCTGGCAAGAAGGATGGTTCAACGTGAAAGCTGCCTGGAATACAGTGCTCTGGCAGCCGACGCTTGCATGTTGGCATGTCTTTGGAAGGAAAGTGGGCTTTTCTTGAGAGACATAGTGTGTTTCCACTGCCACTCCTGAGGCATCCCAGGGTCGCCTGTCCATAAAAGGAGAGCTACGCTGAGCGCCAAGCTGAAGGCAAGGTCCGGGAATTGCATCCACAGCGCCAGGCAGGCATGCAGCATTTCCCAGGAAGCCTCCCTCAAAGCAGTGGCTAAGCGCTAGTGTGCTTTTCAGGACTCCGGGGACTCCCGCGTCCTCACCACGTCTCATGGAAACACAGTGTGTACCGGATGCCACTTCTTAGGCGACCTACCAACATACAGGGACCTAGGCCCTTCGGATCATCTCTTGGAATGAAGAGTGAAAGGCGAAACACCGCTCTCTTGGTCGCCCAGTTGGATTGCCAGTCTGTCACAAGTCCTCCCGAGCACAGGTCTAGCAGGTCTTAGGTGTACTGCAAGTGGTCCCCGCTGCTGAACCAGAACTGCAATGGAAGAAACCCTCTGCTTGCTGTTCCTCCTGGGAACGCCAACCTGCCCTCGCTCGCCAAGCAGACAGTCGACTTTAGATGCAGCCTGACATACGGATTGTTGCCCCTTCAACACTGCCTAAGCTTTTGTAAGAGAAAAGGACACTGTGGCCTAACCCAAGGAATTATGTCGGTCACGCCACTCAGCCCAAGCAGAACTCCCTTCGTGCCAAAGTTTGATCAGGGAAGGTCCAGGGTGCTGCGTGAGTCTCTTCTCGTGGCTCAGAAACTACCCGTACATGGGCTGTGCCAAGTCTGGCATAGGGACCTAAGGAGGGAAGCGTTATTTTCCCAACGGGAAAGCAGGCCACCTGCGGCCTCAAACTTAAGTGAAAACCAATGCGGTTGCCCGTCATCTCTTCACAGTGGCAATGCCGACTGAGGGAAAGGCAGCTTTCCTCGATTAACACAGTGTTTCCTATTCGTGGCAGGAGGCCTCCGGCAGCCCTCTTCACATAACGGGAAAACCAGACCTGTCCCCCCCCCCCCAAGGCTCAACGTAATGTCCGGGTTTCCATCCACGGGTGGCCGTGTACTAACGATTTCCATGACCCCGGTAGGGAAAGTAGGGCATTAAGGCCAGTGTGCCCTTGCTAGGACTCCCGCCGCCTCACCATGTCCCTTGGAAGAACGCTGTGTGCTCAGTGACTCTTCTTGGCCGACTGAGCACCGTGCAGCTACCTGGGTACTCCGGATCGCCTCTTTGAGTGCACTGTGAAAGGCAAGGCAGGGTTCTCTTCGTTGGATCGATAGACTGACAAATCTTTCCAATGTGCCCCGACCAGAGTTCTGGAAAGTCCTCGGTGTAGTGCCAGTGGCTCTCAGGGCTGACCCTGAGCTGCAGTGAAACAACTCTGTGCTTCGTGTTCCTTCTCGCTTTACACACCTGCCGTCTCTCTCTGCCAAGCCGAAACACGACTTTTAGATGCAGCCTGGAAAATCAACAGTTTCCTCCTGAGCCCTGCTAGTCTTTTGGCAGGTTCAAGGCCACCTAGGCCTCCCTAGCGCCTTAAATCGCTTAGGTCATTCGCACAGTGCAAGTCTCCCTGCCTAAATAAAACATTATTCTGAGAAGGTAGCACAGTGCTTCTTGTGCCTCTTTTGGTTCTTCAGAAACGACCCGTACGTGGGCTGGGTTCAACTTTGATACTGGGACCTTATGAGAAACGGAGGAATTCCCTAGTTGAACGAGGAATCCTCGTAGCCTCCAAGGTGCCTACACAAAGCGTTCTGCGAGTCCTTCCTTGCGTGCTGGAATGGGTCTCAAAGGAAAGGGTGCTTTACAGGAAAGACAAAAGGTGTTTCCACTTCCTTGCCTGAGGCCTGCCAGAGCCCCCTTTACATAAAGGGCGAGCTACACGGATCACGAAGATCCAAACAATGTCCAGGACGGCATCCGCAATGCTGGCAGGCATGCAGCATTTGCCCAAAAGCCTTAGCCATGGCAGTGGCTTAAGGCTAGCGTGCAGTTCAGGACTCCTAGGACTCCTGGGTCCTCACCACCTGGGCGTGGAAAAACACTGTGTACCCAATGTCTCTTCCTGGGCGACCTACCCAAACACAGGTCCCTAAGGCCCTTCGGACCATTTCTCTGCATGAAGAAGGAAAGGCAACGCTCTGCCCTCTCTTCGTTGCCCATGGAGATTGCCAGGCTTTCAACAGGCCTCCCGAACACAGGCCTAGCAGGGTCTCAGGTGTAATGCAAAAGGTCCCCACTGCTGAACCACTGCTGCCATGAACGAACGCTGTGTTTATTGTTCATACTGGGAACACTTACCTGCCGTCTCTCTCTGCCAAGCAGAAGGCCGACTACAGAGGCAGCCCGACAAACGTACAATTTGCCCCTGAACGCTACCTCGGGGTTTCTGAGCACAGGGACCATTTGGCCTATCCCCGGGAATTATGTCCTTGAAGCCATTCAGCCCATGCAGGGCCCCCCTTGGCGCTCAAGTTTTCTCAGGGCAGGTCCAGCGTGCTGCCTGAGTCTCTCTTGGTTGGTCAGAAACTACAGGTGCATGTGCTGGGTTCAATTTTGATATCGGTTACCTAGAGCGAAGAGCATTACTTTCCCAGCGGGAGAGCTGAAAGTGCGGCCTCAAAGTGTCCTGCGACACAGTGTGGTTGCTCGTGTTCTCTTCACAAGTAGAATGGCTATGTGAGGGAAAGGGAGCTCTCCTAGAGAAACACTCTGTTTTCTGTACCGTGCAGGAGGCCTCCCGGCGCCCTATATACATAAAGGGAACACTATGCTCTTCCACAAGGACCCAAGTGAGGTTCAGGTAGTCCATCGACGAACTGACGCGTGCAGAGGCTTTCCACGAAACCCTAGGCAAGTAGTGCATGAAGGTTCGTGTGCCTTTCCCTGGACCCCCGCTGCCTCAGCATGTCCCCTGGAAGAACACTGTGTACCGAGTTCTCTTCTAGGCCCCCTGAGCACCGCGCCGCGACCAAAGCCCTCCGGATCATCTCTTTGCATGCCGAGTGAGAGGCAACACACTCTTTCCTTTGTTGGATAGCTAGATAGCCAAGACATTCAAAAGTGCTCCCCGAACAGAGGTGTAGAAGGTCTTAGGCGTAATGCCTAATGTCTCCCTCAGTGCTGCCACTGAGGAACAAGGAGGAAGCCGGTGCGTAGTGTTCTTTCTGGGTGTATTTAGCTACCGGCTCTTTCTGGCGAGCAGTAACTCGTCTTCAGATGCAGTCTGGAAAATGGACGGTTTCCCCCTGCACACTGCTAGGCTTTTGGCAGCGGCAGGGACACCTAACTCACTCGACCTTGCCCCTCTAATATTTCATGCCATTCGCACGGTGCGCCACAGCCCGGATACAAAGTGATTCAGAGGAGGTGCCATAGTCCTCCTTGTGTCCCCTTCGGTGCGGGAGAACCTATACGTAGGTGGGCGGTGTTCAACTTTGAGACTGGGACCTTCAGAGCACTGTAGTACCTCCCAGCTGGCAAGAAGGATGGTTCAACGTGAAAGCTGCCTGGAATACAGTGCTCTGGCAGCCCACGCTTGCATGCTGGCATGTCTTTGGAAGGAAAGTGGGCTTTTCTTGAGAGACATAGTGTGTTTCCACTGCCACTCCTGAGGCATCCCAGGGTCGCCTGTCCATAAAAGGAGAGCTACGCTGAGCGCCAAGCTGAAGGCAAGGTCCGGGAATTGCATCCACAGCGCCAGGCAGGCATGCAGCATTTCCCAGGAAGCCTCCCTCAAAGCAGTGGCTAAGCGCTAGTGTGCTTTTCAGGACTCCGGGGACTCCCGCGTCCTCACCACGTCTCATGGAAACACAGTGTGTACCGGATGCCACTTCTTAGGCGACCTACCAACATACAGGGACCTAGGCCCTTCGGATCATCTCTTGGAATGAAGAGTGAAAGGCGAAACACCGCTCTCTTGGTCGCCCAGTTGGATTGCCAGTCTGTCACAAGTCCTCCCGAGCACAGGTCTAGAAGGTCTTAGGTGTACTGCAAGTGGTCCCCGCTGCTGAACCAGAACTGCAATGGAAGAAACCCTCTGCTTGCTGTTCCTCCTGGGAACGCCAACCTGCCCTCGCTCGCCAAGCAGACAGTCGACTTTAGATGCAGCCTGACATACGGATTGTTGCCCCTTCAACACTGCCTAAGCTTTTGTAAGAGAAAAGGACACTGTGGCCTAACCCAAGGAATTATGTCGGTCACGCCACTCAGCCCAAGCAGAACTCCCTTCGTGCCAAAGTTTTATCAGGGAAGGTCCAGGGTGCTGCGTGAGTCTCTTCTCGTGGCTCAGAAACTACCCGTACATGGGCTGTGCCAAGTCTGGCATAGGGACCTAAGGAGGGAAGCATTATTTTCCCAACGGGAAAGCAGGCCACCTGCGGCCTCAAACTTAAGTGAAAACCAATGCGGTTGCCCGTCATCTCTTCACAGTGGCAATGCCGACTGAGGGAAAGGCAGCTTTCCTCGATTAACACAGTGTTTCCTATTCGTGGCAGGAGGCCTCCGGCAGCCCTCTTCACATAACGGGAAAACCAGACCTGTCCCCCCTCCCCAAGGCTCAACGTAATGTCCGGGTTTCCATCCACGGGTGGCCGTGTACTAACGATTTCCATGACCCCGGTAGGGAAAGTAGGGCATTAAGGCCAGTGTGCCCTTGCTAGGACTCCCGCCGCCTCACCATGTCCCTTGGAAGAACGCTGTGTGCTCAGTGACTCTTCTTGGCCGACTGAGCACCGTGCAGCTACCTGGGTACTCCGGATCGCCTCTTTGAGTGCACTGTGAAAGGCAAGGCAGGGTTCTCTTCGTTGGATCGATAGACTGACAAATCTTTCCAATGTGCCCCGACCAGAGTTCTGGAAAGTCCTCGGTGTAGTGCCAGTGGCTCTCAGGGCTGACCCTGAGCTGCAGTGAAACAACTCTGTGCTTCGTGTTCCTTCTCGCTTTACACACCTGCCGTCTCTCTCTGCCAAGCCGAAACACGACTTTTAGATGCAGCCTGGAAAATCAACAGTTTCCTCCTGAGCCCTGCTAGTCTTTTGGCAGGTTCAAGGCCACCTAGGCCTCCCTAGCGCCTTAAATCGCTTAGGTCATTCGCACAGTGCAAGTCTCCCTGCCTAAATAAAACATTATTCTGAGAAGGTAGCACAGTGCTTCTTGTGCCTCTTTTGGTTCTTCAGAAACGACCCGTACGTGGGCTGGGTTCAACTTTGATACTGGGACCTTATGAGAAACGGAGGAATTCCCTAGTTGAACGAGGAATCCTCGTAGCCTCCAAGGTGCCTACACACAGCGTTCTGCGAGTCCTTCCTTGCGTGCTGGAATGGGTCTCAAAGGAAAGGGTGCTTTACAGGAAAGACAAAAGGTGTTTCCACTTCCTTGCCTGAGGCATGCCAGAACCCCCTTTACATAAAGGGCGAGCTACACGGATCACGAAGATCCAAACAAAGTCCAGGACGGCATCCGCAATGCTGGCAGGCATGCAGCATTTGCCCAGAAGCCTTAGCCATGGCAGTGGCTTAACCCTAGCGTGCCGTTCAGGACTCCTAGGACTCCTGGGTCCTCACCACCTGGGCGTGGAAAAACACTGTGTACCCAATGTCTCTTCCTGGGCGACCTACCCAAACACAGGTCCCTAAGGCCCTTCGGACCATTTCTCTGCATGAACAAGGAAAGTCAAGGCTCTGCCCTCTCTTCGCTGCCCATGGAGATTGCCAGGCTTTCAACAGGCCTCCCGAACACAGGCCTAGCAGGGTCTCAGGTGTAATGCAAAAGGTCCCCACTGCTGAACCACTGCTGCCATGAACGAACGCTGTGTTTATTGTTCATACTGGGAACACTTACCTGCCGTCTCTCTCTGCCAAGCAGAAGGCCGACTACAGAGGCAGCCCGACAAACGTACAATTTGCCCCTGAACGCTACCTCGGGGTTTCTGAGCTACAGGGACCATTTGGCCTATCTCCGGGAATTATGTCCTTGAAGCCATTCAGCCCGTGCAGGGCCCCCCTTGGCGCCCAAGTTTTCTCAGGGCAGGTCCAGCATGCTGCCTGAGTCTCTCTTGGTTGGTCAGAAACTACAGGTGCATGTGCTGGGTTCAATTTTGATATCGGTTACCTAGAGCGAAGAGCATTACTTTCCCAGCGGGAGAGCTGAAAGTGCGGCCTCAAAGTGTCCTGCGACACAGTGTGGTTGCTCGTGTTCTCTTCACAAGTAGAATGGCTATGTGAGGGAAAGGGAGCTCTCCTAGAGAAACACTCTGTTTTCTGTACCGTGCAGGAGGCCTCCCGGCGCCCTATATACATAAAGGGAACACTATGCTCTTCCACAAGGACCCAAGTGAGGTTCAGGTAGTCCATCGACGAACTGACGCGTGCAGAGGCTTTCCACGAAACCCTAGGCAAGTAGTGCATGAAGGTTCGTGTGCCTTTCCCTGGACCCCCGCTGCCTCAGCATGTCCCCTGGAAGAACACTGTGTACCGAGTTCTCTTCTAGGCCCCCTGAGCACCGCGCCACGACCAATGCCCTCCGGATCATCTCTTTGCATGCCGAGTGAGAGGCAACACACTCTTTCCTTTGTTGGATAGCTAGATAGCCAAGACATTCAAAAGTGCTCCCCGAACAGAGGTGTAGAAGGTCTTAGGCGTAATGCCTAATGTCTCCCTCAGTGCTGCCGCTGAGGAGCAAGGAGGAAGCCGGTGCGTAGTGTTCTTTCTGGGTGTATTTAGCTACCGGCTCTTTCTGGCGAGCAGTAACTCGTCTTCAGATGCAGTCTGGAAAATGGACGGTTTCCCCCTGCACACTGCTAGGCTTTTGGCAGCGGCAGGGACACCTAACTCACTCGACCTTGCCCCTCTAATATTTCATGCCATTCGCACGGTGCGCCACAGCCCGGCTACAAAGTGATTCAGAGGAGGTGCCACAGTCCTCCTTGTGTCCCCTTCTGTGCGGGAGAACCTATACGTAGGTGGGCGGTGTTCAACTTTGAGACTGGGACCTTCAGAGCACTGTAGTACCTCCCAGCTGGCAAGAAGGATGATTCAACGTGAAAGCTGCCTGGAATACAGTGCTCTGTCAGCCGACGCTTGCATGCTGGCATGTCTTTGGAAGGAAAGTGGGCTTTTCTTGAGAGACATAGTGTGTTTCCACTGCCACTCCTGAGGCATCCCAGGGTCGCCTGTCCATAAAAGGAGAGCTACGCTGAGCGCCAAGCTGAAGGCAAGGTCCGGGAATTGCATCCACAGTGCCAGGCAGGCATGCAGCATTTCCCAGGAAGCCTCACTCAAAGCAGTGGCTAAGCGCTAGTGTGCTTTTCAGGACTCCGGGGACTCCCGCGTCCTCACCACGTCTCATGGAAACACAGTGTGTACCGGATGCCACTTCTTAGGCGACCTACCAACATACAGGGACCTAGGCCCTTCGGATCATCTCTTGGAATGAAGAGTGAAAGGCGAAACACCGCTCTCTTGGTCGCCCAGTTGGATTGCCAGTCTGTCACAAGTCCTCCCGAGCACAGGTCTAGCAGGTCTTAGGTGTACTGCAAGTGGTCCCCGCTGCTGAACCAGAACTGCAATGGAAGAAACCCTCTGCTTGCTGTTCCTCCTGGGAACGCCAACCTGCCCTCGCTCGCCAAGCAGACAGTCGACTTTAGATGCAGCCTGACATACGGATTGTTGCCCCTGCAACACTGCCTAAGCTTTTGTAAGAGAAAAGGACACTGTGGCCTAACCCAAGGAATTATGTCGGTCACGCCACTCAGCCCAAGCAGAACTCCCTTCGTGCCAAAGTTTGATCAGGGAAGGTCCAGGGTGCTGCGTGAGTCTCTTCTCGTGGCTCAGAAACTACCCGTACGTGGGCTGTGCCAAGTCTGGCATAGGGACCTAAGGAGGGAAGCGTTATTTTCCCAACGGGAAAGCAGGCCACCTGCGGCCTCAAACTTAAGTGAAAACCAATGCGGTTGCCCGTCATCTCTTCACAGTGGCAATGCCGACTGAGGGAAAGGCAGCTTTCCTCGATTAACACAGTGTTCCCTATTCGTGGCAGGAGGCCTCCGGCAGCCCTCTTCACATAACGGGAAAACCAGACCTGTCCCCCACCCCCCCCCAGGCGCAACGTAATGTCCGGGTTTCCATCCACGGGTGGCCGTGTATTCACGATTTCCATGACCCCGGTAGGGAAAGTAGGGCATTAAGGCCAGTGTGCCCTTCCCAGGACTCCCGCCGCCTCACCATGTCCCTTGGAAGAACGCTGTGTGCTCAGTGACTCTTCTTGGCCGACTGAGCACCGTGCCGCTACCTGGGTACTCCGGATCGGCTCTTTGAGTGCACTGTGAAAGGCAAGGCAGGGTTCTCTTCGTTGGATCGATAGACTGACAAATCTTTCCAATGTGCCCCGACCAGAGTTCTGGAAAGTCCTCGGTGTAATGCCAGTGGCTCTCAGGGCTGACCCTGAGCTGCAGTGAAACAACTCTGTGCTTCGTGTTCCTTCTCGCTTTACACACCTGCCGTCTCTCTCTGCCAAGCCGAAACACGACTTTTAGATGCAGCCTGGAAAATCCACAGTTTCCTCCTGAGCCCTGCTAGTCTTTTGGCAGGTTCAAGGCCACCTAGGCCTCCCTAGCGCCTTAAATCGCTTAGGTCATTCGCACAGTGCAAATCTCCCTGCCTAAATAAAACATTATTCTGAGAAGGTAGCACAGGGCTTCTTGTGCCTCTTTTGGTTCTTCAGAAACGACCCGTACGTGGGCTGGGTTCCACTCTGATACTGGGACCTTAGGAGAAACGGAGGAATTCCCTAGTTGAACGAGGAATCCTCGTAGCCTCCAAGGTGCCTACATACAGCGTTCTGCGGGTCCTTCCTTGCGTGCTGGAATGGGTCTCAAAGGAAAGGGTGCTTTACAGGAAAGACAAAAGGTGTTTCCACTTCCTTGCCTGAGGCCTGCCAGAGCCCCCTTTACATAAAGGGCGAGCTACACGGATCACGAAGATCCAAACAAAGTCCAGGACGGCATCCACAATGCTGGCAGGCATGCAGCATTTGCCCAGAAGCCTTAGCCATGGCGGTGGCTTAACGCTAGTGTGCCGTTCAGGACTCCTAGGACTCCTGGGTCCTCACCACCTGGGCGTGGAAAAACACTGTGTACCCAATGTCTCTTCCTGGGCGACCTACCCAAACACAGGTCCCTAAGGCCCTTCGGACCATTTCTCTGCATGAAGAAGGAAAGGCAACGCTCTGCCCTCTCTTCGCTGCCCATGGAGATTGCCAGGCTTTCAACAGGCCTCCCGAACACAGGCCTAGCCGGGTCTCAGGTGTAATGCAAAAGGTCCCCACTGCTGAACCACTGCTGCCATGAAAAAACGCTGTGTTGATTGTTCATACTGGGAACACTTACCTGCCGTCTCTCTCTGCCAAGCAGAAGGCCGACTACAGAGGCAGCCCGACAAACGTACAATTTGCCCCTGAACGCTACCTCGGGGTTTCTGAGCTACAAGGACCATTTGGCCTATTCCCCGGGAATTACGTCCTTGAAGCCATTCGGCCCATGCAGGGCCCCCCCTTGGCGCCAGAGTTTTCTCAGGGAAGGTCCAGCGTGCTGCTTGAGTCTCTCTTGGTTGGTCAGAAACTACAGGTGCATGTGCTGGGTTCAAGTTTGATATCGGTTACCTAGAGCGAAGAGCATTACCTTCCCAGCGGGAGAGCTGAAAGTGCGGCCTCAAAGTGTCCTGCGACACAGTGTGGTTGCTCGTGTTCTCTTCACAAGTAGAATGGCTATGTGAGGGAACGGGAGCTCTCCTAGAGAAACACTCTGTTTTCTGTACCGTGCAGGAGGCCTCCCGGCGCCCTATATACATAAAGGGAACACTATGCTGTTCCACAGGGACCCAAGTAAGGTTCAGGTAGTCCATCCACGAACTGACGCGTGCAGAGGCTTTCCACGAAACCTTAGGCCAAGTAGTGCATGAAGGTTCGTGTGCCTTTCCCTGGACCCCCGCTGCCTCAGCATGTCCCCTGGAAGAACACTGTGTACCGAGTTCTCTTCTAGGCCCCCTGAGCACCGCGCCGCGACCAAAGCCCTCCGGATCATCTCTTTGCATGCCGAGTGAGAGGCAACACACTCTTTTCTTTGTTGGATAGCTAGATAGCCAAGACATTCAAAAGTGCTCCCCGAACAGAGGTGTAGAAGGTCTTAGGTGTAATGCCTAATGTCTCCCTCAGTGCTGCCACTGAGGAGCAAGGAGAAAGCCGGTGCGTAGAGTTCTTTCTGGGTGTACTTAGCTACCGGCTCTTTCTGGCGAGCAGTAGCTCGACTTTAGGTGCAGTCTGGAAAATGGACGGTTTCCCCCTGCACACTGCTAGGCTTTTGGCAGCGGCAGGGACACCTAACTCACTCGACCTTGCCCCTCTAATATTTCCTGCCATTCGCACGGTGCGCCACAGCCCGGCTACAAAGTGATTCAGAGGAGGTGCCACAGTCCTCCTTGTGTCCCTTTCGGTGCGGGAGAAGCTATACGTAGGTGGGCGGTGTTCAACTTTGAGATTGGGACCTTCAGAGCACTGTAGTACCTCCCAGCTGGAAAGAAGGATGGTTCAACGTGAAAGCTGCCTGGAATACAGTGCTCTGTCAGCCCACGCTTGCATGCTGGCATGTCTTTGGAAGGAAAGTGGGCATTTCTTGAGAGACATAGTGTGTTTCCACTGCCACTCCTGAGGCATCCCAGGGTCGCCTGTCCATAAAAGGAAAACTACGCTGAGCGCCAAGCTGAAGGCAAGGTCCGGGAATTGCATCCACAGCGCCAGGCAGGCATGCAGCATTTCCCAGGAAGCCTCACTCAAAGAAGTGGCTAAGCGCTAGTGTGCTTCTCAGGACTCCGGGGACTCCCGCGTCCTCACCACGTCTCATGGAAACACAGTGTGTACCGGATGCCACTTCTTAGGCGACCTACCAACATACAGGGACCTAGGCCCTTCGGATCATCTCTTGGAATGAAGAGTGAAAGGCGAAACCTCGCTCTCTTGGTCGCCCAGTTGGATTGCCAGTCTGTCACAAGTCCTCCCGAGCACAGGTCTAGCAGGTCTTAGGTGTACTGCAAGTGGTCCCCGCTGCTGAACCAGAACTGCAATGGAAGAAACCCTCTGCTTGCTCTTCCTCCTGGGAACGCCAACCTGCCCTCGCTCGCCAAGCAGACAGTCGACTCTAGATGCAGCCTGACCTACGGACTTGTTGCCCCTGCAACACTGCCTAAGCTTTTGTAAGGGAAAAGGACGCTTTGGCCTGACCCAAGGAATTATGTCGGTCACGCCACTCAGCCCAAGCAGAACTCCCTTCGTGCCAAAGTTTTATCAGGGAAGGTCCAGGGTGCTGCGTGAGTCTCTTCTCGTGGCTCAGAAACTACGCGTACATGGGCTGTGCCAAGTCTGGCATAGGGACCTAAGGAGGGAAGCGTTATTTTCCCAACGGGAAAGCAGGCCACCTGCGGCCTCAAACTTAAGTGAAGACCAATGCTGTTGCCCGTCATCTCTTCAAAGTGGCAATGCCGACTGAGGGAAAGGCAGCTTTCCTCGATTAACACAGTGTTCCCTATTCGTGGCAGGAGGCCTCCGGCAGCCCTCTTCACATAACGGGAAAACCAGACCTGTCCCCCACCCCCCCCCAGGCGCAACGTAATGTCCGGGTTTCCATCCACGGGTGGCCGTGTACTCACGATTTCCATGACCCCGGTAGGGAAAGTAGGGCATTAAGGCCAGTGTGTCCTCCCCAGGACTCCCGCCACCTCACCATGTCCCTTGGAAGAACGCTGTGTGCTCAGTGACTCTTCTTGGCCGACTGAGCACCGTGCCGCTACCTGGGTACTCCGGATCGGCTCTTTGAGTGCACTGTGAAAGGCAAGGCAGTGTTCTCTTCGTTGGATCGATAGACTGACAAATCTTTCCAGTGTGCCCCGACCAGAGTTCTGGAAAGTCCTCGGTGTAATGCCAGTGGCTCTCAGGGCTGACCCTGAGCTGCAGTGAAACAACTCTGTGCTTCGTGTTCCTTCTCGCTTTACACACCTGCCGTCTCTCTCTGCCAAGCCGAAACACGACTTTTAGATGCAGCCTGGAAAATCCACAGTTTCCTCCTGAGCCCTGCTAGTCTTTTGGCAGGTTCAAGGCCACCTAGGCCTCCCTAGCGCCTTAAATCGCTTAGGTCATTCGCACAGTGCAAATCTCCCTGCCTAAATAAAACATTATTCTGAGAAGGTAGCACAGGGCTTCTTGTGCCTCTTTTGGTTCTTCAGAAACGACACGTACGTGGGCTGGGTTCCACTCTGATACTGGGACCTTAGGAGAAACGGAGGAATTCCCTAGTTGAACGAGGAATCCTCGTAGCCTCCAAGGTGCCTACATACAGCGTTCTGCGAGTCCTTCCTTGCGTGCTGGAATGGGTCTCAAAGGAAAGGGTGCTTTACAGGAAAGACAAAAGGTGTTTCCACTTCCTTGCCTGAGGCCTGCCAGAGCCCCCTTTACATAAAGGGCGAGCTACACGGATCACGAAGATCCAAACAAAGTCCAGGACGGCATCCGCAATGCTGGCAGGCATGCAGCATTTGCCCAGAAGCCTTAGCCATGGCGGTGGCTTAACGCTAGTGTGCCGTTCAGGACTCCTAGGACTCCTGGGTCCTCACCACCAGGGCGTGGAAAAACACTGTGTACCCAATGTCTCTTCCTGGGCGACCTACCCAAACACAGGTCCCTAAGGCCCTTCGGACCATTTCTCTGCATGAAGAAGGAAAGGCAACGCTCTGCCCTCTCTTCGCTGCCCATGGAGATTGCCAGGCTTTCAACAGGCCTCCCGAACACAGGCCTAGCCGGGTCTCAGGTGTAATGCAAAAGGTCCCCACTGCTGAACCACTGCTGCCATGAAAAAACGCTGTGTTGATTGTTCATACTGGGAACACTTACCTGCCGTCTCTCTCTGCCAAGCAGAAGGCCGACTACAGAGGCAGCCCGACAAACGTACAATTTGCCCCTGAACGCTACCTCGGGGTTTCTGAGCTACAAGGACCATTTGGCCTATTCCCCGGGAATTACGTCCTTGAAGCCATTCGGCCCATGCAGGGCCCCCCCTTGGCGCCAGAGTTTTCTCAGGGAAGGTCCAGCGTGCTGCTTGAGTCTCTCTTGGTTGGTCAGAAACTACAGGTGCATGTGCTGGGTTCAAGTTTGATATCGGTTACCTAGAGCGAAGAGCATTACCTTCCCAGCGCGAGAGCTGAAAGTGCGGCCTCAAAGTGTCCTGCGACACAGTGTGGTTGCTCGTGTTCTCTTCACAAGTAGAATGGCTATGTGAGGGAAGGGGAGCTCTCCTAGAGAAACACCCTGTTTTCTGTACCGTGCAGGAGGCCTCCCGGCGCCCTATATACATAAAGGGAACACTATGCTGTTCCACAGGGACCCAAGTAAGGTTCAGGTAGTCCATCCACGAACTGACGCGTGCAGAAGCTTTCCACGAAACCTTAGGCCAAGTAGTGCATGAAGGTTCGTGTGCCTTTCCCTGGACCCCCGCTGCCTCAGCATGTCCCCTGGAAGAACACTGTGTACCGAGTTCTCTTCTAGGCCCCCTGAGCACCGCGCCGCGACCAAAGCCCTCCGGATCATCTCTTTGCATGCCGAGTGAGAGGCAACACACTCTTTTCTTTGTTGGATAGCTAGATAGCCAAGACATTCAAAAGTGCTCCCCGAACAGAGGTGTAGAAGGTCTTAGGTGTAATGCCTAATGTCTCCCTCAGTGCTGCCGCTGAGGAGCAAGGAGAAAGCCGGTGCGTAGAGTTCTTTCTGGGTGTACTTAGCTACCGGCTCTTTCTGGCGAGCAGTAGCTCGACTTTAGGTGCAGTCTGGAAAATGGACGGTTTCCCCCTGCACACTGCTAGGCTTTTGGCAGCGGCAGGGACACCTAACTCACTCGACCTTGCCCCTCTAATATTTCCTGCCATTCGCACGGTGCGCCACAGCCCGGCTACAAAGTGATTCAGAGGAGGTGCCACAGTCCTCCTTGTGTCCCTTTCGGTGCGGGAGAACCTATACGTAGGTGGGCGGTGTTCAACTTTGAGATTGGGACCTTCAGAGCACTGTAGTACCTCCCAGCTGGAAAGAAGGATGGTTCAACGTGAAAGCTGCCTGGAATACAGTGCTCTGTCAGCCCACGCTTGCATGCTGCCATGTCTTTGGAAGGAAAGTGGGCTTTTCTTGAGAGACATAGTGTGTTTCCACTGCCACTCCTGAGGCATCCCAGGGTCGCCTGTCCATAAAAGGAAAACTACGCTGAGCGCCAAGCTGAAGGCAAGGTCCGGGAATTGCATCCACAGCGCCAGGCAGGCATGCAGCATTTCCCAGGAAGCCTCCCTCAAAGCAGTGGCTAAGCGCTAGTGTGCTTTTCAGGACTCCGGGGACTCCCGCGTCCTCACCACGTCTCATGGAAACACAGTGTGTACCGGATGCCACTTCTTAGGCGACCTACCAACATACAGGGACCTAGGCCCTTCGGATCATCTCTTGGAATGAAGAGTGAAAGGCGAAACCCCGCTCTCTTGGTCGCCCAGTTGGATTGCCAGTCTGTCACAAGTCCTCCCGAGCACAGGTCTAGCAGGTCTTAGGTGTACTGCAAGTGGTCCCCGCTGCTGAACCAGAACTGCAATGGAAGAAACCCTCTGCTTGCTCTTCCTCCTGGGAAGGCCAACCTGCCCTCGCTCGCCAAGCAGACAGTCGACTCTAGATGCAGCCTGACCTACGGACTTGTTGCCCCTGTAACACTGCCTAAGCTTTTGTAAGGGAAAAGGACGCTTTGGCCTGACCCAAGGAATTATGTCGGTCACGCCACTCAGCCCAAGCAGAACTCCCTTCGTGCCAAAGTTTTATCAGGGAAGGTCCAGGGTGCTGCGTGAGTCTCTTCTCGTGGCTCAGAAACTACGCGTACATGGGCTGTGCCAAGTCTGGCATAGGGACCTAAGGAGGGAAGCGTTATTTTCCCAACGGGAAAGCAGGCCACCTGCGGCCTCAAACTTAAGTGAAGACCAATGCTGTTGCCCGTCATCTCTTCAAAGTGGCAATGCCGACTGAGGGAAAGGCAGCTTTCCTCGATTAACACAGTGTTCCCTATTCGTGGCAGGAGGCCTCCGGCAGCCCTCTTCACATAACGGGAAAACCAGACCTGTCCCCCACCCCCCCCCAGGCGCAACGTAATGTCCGTGTTTCCATCCACGGGTGGCCGTGTACTCACGATTTCCATGACCCCGGTAGGGAAAGTAGGGCATTAAGGCCAGTGTGCCCTCCCCAGGACTCCCGCCACCTCACCATGTCCCTTGGAAGAACGCTGTGTGCTCAGTGACTCTTCTTGGCCGACTGAGCACCGTGCCGCTACCTGGGTACTCCGGATCGGCTCTTTGAGTGCACTGTGAAAGGCAAGGCAGTGTTCTCTTCGTTGGATCGATAGACTGACAAATCTTTCCAGTGTGCCCCGACCAGAGTTCTGGAAAGTCCTCGGTGTAATGCCAGTGGCTCTCAGGGCTGACCCTGAGCTGCAGTGAAACAACTCTGTGCTTCGTGTTCCTTCTCGCTTTACACACCTGCCGACTCTCTCTGCCAAGCCGAAACACGACTTTTAGATGCAGCCTGGAAAATCCACAGTTTCCTCCTGAGCCCTGCTAGTCTTTTGGCAGGTTCAAGGCCACCTAGGCCTCCCTAGCGCCTTAAATCGCTTAGGTCATTCGCACAGTGCAAATCTCCCTGCCTAAATAAAACATTATTCTGAGAAGGTAGCACAGGGCTTCTTGTGCCTCTTTTGGTTCTTCAGAAACGACACGTACGTGGGCTGGGTTCCACTCTGATACTGGGACCTTAGGAGAAACGGAGGAATTCCCTAGTTGAACGAGGAATCCTCGTAGCCTCCAAGGTGCCTACATACAGCGTTCTGCGAGTCCTTCCTTGCGTGCTGGAATGGGTCTCAAAGGAAAGGGTGCTTTACAGGAAAGACAAAAGGTGTTTCCACTTCCTTGCCTGAGGCCTGCCAGAGCCCCCTTTACATAAAGGGCGAGCTACACGGATCACGAAGATCCAAACAAAGTCCAGGACGGCATCCGCAATGCTGGCAGGCATGCAGCATTTGCCCAGAAGCCTTAGCCATGGCGGTGGCTTAACGCTAGTGTGCCGTTCAGGACTCCTAGGACTCCTGGGTCCTCACCACCAGGGCGTGGAAAAACACTGTGTACCCAATGTCTCTTCCTGGGCGACCTACCCAAACACAGGTCCCTAAGGCCCTTCGGACCATTTCTCTGCATGAAGAAGGAAAGGCAACGCTCTGCCCTCTCTTCGCTGCCCATGGAGATTGCCAGGCTTTCAACAGGCCTCCCGAACACAGGCCTAGCCGGGTCTCAGGTGTAATGCAAAAGGTCCCCACTGCTGAACCACTGCTGCCATGAAAAAACGCTGTGTTGATTGTTCATACTGGGAACACTTACCTGCCGTCTCTCTCTGCCAAGCAGAAGGCCGACTACAGAGGCAGCCCGACAAACGTACAATTTGCCCCTGAACGCTACCTCGGGGTTTCTGAGCTACAAGGACCATTTGGCCTATTCCCCGGGAATTACGTCCTTGAAGCCATTCGGCCCATGCAGGGCCCCCCCTTGGCGCCAGAGTTTTCTCAGGGAAGGTCCAGCGTGCTGCTTGAGTCTCTCTTGGTTGGTCAGAAACTACAGGTGCATGTGCTGGGTTCAAGTTTGATATCGGTTACCTAGAGCGAAGAGCATTACCTTCCCAGCGCGAGAGCTGAAAGTGCGGCCTCAAAGTGTCCTGCGACACAGTGTGGTTGCTCGTGTTCTCTTCACAAGTAGAATGGCTATGTGAGGGAAGGGGAGCTCTCCTAGAGAAACACCCTGTTTTCTGTACCGTGCAGGAGGCCTCCCGGCGCCCTATATACATAAAGGGAACACTATGCTGTTCCACAGGGACCCAAGTAAGGTTCAGGTAGTCCATCCACGAACTGACGCGTGCAGAAGCTTTCCACGAAACCTTAGGCCAAGTAGTGCATGAAGGTTCGTGTGCCTTTCCCTGGACCCCCGCTGCCTCAGCATGTCCCCTGGAAGAACACTGTGTACCGAGTTCTCTTCTAGGCCCCCTGAGCACCGCGCCGCGACCAAAGCCCTCCGGATCATCTCTTTGCATGCCGAGTGAGAGGCAACACACTCTTTTCTTTGTTGGATAGCTAGATAGCCAAGACATTCAAAAGTGCTCCCCGAACAGAGGTGTAGAAGGTCGTAGGTGTAATGCCTAATGTCTCCCTCAGTGCTGCCGCTGAGGAGCAAGGAGAAAGCCGGTGCGTAGAGTTCTTTCTGGGTGTACTTAGCTACCGGCTCATTCTGGCGAGCAGTAGCTCGACTTTAGGTGCAGTCTGGAAAATGGACGGTTTCCCCCTGCACACTGCTAGGCTTTTGGCAGCGGCAGGGACACCTAACTCACTCGACCTTGCCCCTCTAATATTTCCTGCCATTCGCACGGTGCGCCACAGCCCGGCTACAAAGTGATTCAGAGGAGGTGCCACAGTCCTCCTTGTGTCCCTTTCGGTGCGGGAGAACCTATACGTAGGTGGGCGGTGTTCAACTTTGAGATTGGGACCTTCAGAGCACTGTAGTACCTCCCAGCTGGAAAGAAGGATGGTTCAACGTGAAAGCTGCCTGGAATACAGTGCTCTGTCAGCCCACGCTTGCATGCTGGCATGTCTTTGGAAGGAAAGTGGGCTTTTCTTGAGAGACATAGTGTGTTTCCACTGCCACTCCTGAGGCATCCCAGGGTCGCCTGTCCATAAAAGGAAAACTACGCTGAGCGCCAAGCTGAAGGCAAGGTCCGGGAATTGCATCCACAGCGCCAGGCAGGCATGCAGCATTTCCCAGGAAGCCTCCCTCAAAGCAGTGGCTAAGCGCTAGTGTGCTTTTCAGGACTCCGGGGACTCCCGCGTCCTCACCACGTCTCATGGAAACACAGTGTGTACCGGATGCCACTTCTTAGGCGACCTACCAACATACAGGGACCTAGGCCCTTCGGATCATCTCTTGGAATGAAGAGTGAAAGGCGAAACACCGCTCTCTTGGTCGCCCAGTTGGATTGCCAGTCTGTCACAAGTCCTCCCGAGCACAGGTCTAGCAGGTCTTAGGTGTACTGCAAGTGGTCCCCGCTGCTGAACCAGAACTGCAATGGAAGAAACCCTCTGCTTGCTCTTCCTCCTGGGAACGCCAACCTGCCCTCGCTCGCCAAGCAGACAGTCGACTCTAGATGCAGCCTGACCTACGGACTTGTTGCCCCTGCAACACTGCCTAAGCTTTTGTAAGGGAAAAGGACGCTTTGGCCTGACCCAAGGAATTATGTCGGTCACGCCACTCAGCCCAAGCAGAACTCCCTTCGTGCCAAAGTTTTATCAGGGAAGGTCCAGGGTGCTGCGTGAGTCTCTTCTCGTGGCTCAGAAACTACGCGTACATGGGCTGTGCCAAGTCTGGCATAGGGACCTAAGGAGGGAAGCGTTATTTTCCCAACGGGAAAGCAGGCCACCTGCGGCCTCAAACTTAAGTGAAGACCAATGCTGTTGCCCGTCATCTCTTCACAGTGGCAAGGCCGACTGAGGGAAAGGCAGCTTTCCTCGATTAACACAGTGTTCCCTATTCGTGGCAGGAGGCCTCCGGCAGCCCTCTTCACATAACGGGAAAACCAGACCTGTCCCCCACCCCCCCCCAGGCGCAACGTAATGTCCGGGTTTCCATCCACGGGTGGCCGTGTACTCACGATTTCCATGACCCCGGTAGGGAAAGTAGGGCATTAAGGCCAGTGTGCCCTTCCCAGGAGTCCCACCGCCTCACCATGTCCCTTGGAAGAACGCTGTGTGCTCAGTGACTCTTCTTGGCCGACTGAGCACCGTGCAGCTACCTGGGTACTCCGGATCGCCTCTTTGAGTGCACT
Organism: Eschrichtius robustus; assembly: GCF_028021215.1. Classification (NCBI taxonomy): domain Eukaryota; kingdom Metazoa; phylum Chordata; class Mammalia; order Artiodactyla; family Eschrichtiidae; genus Eschrichtius; species Eschrichtius robustus. Next base: position 72,984 of record NW_027175335.1, read on the forward strand.
GTGAAAGGCAAGGCAGGGTTCTCTTCGTTGGATCGATAGACTGACAAATCTTTCCAATGTGCCCCGACCAGAGTTCTGGAAAGTCCTCGGTGTAGTGCCAGTGGCTCTCAGGGCTGACCCTGAGCTGCAGTGAAACAACTCTGTGCTTCGTGTTCCTTCTCGCTTTACACACCTGCCGTCTCTCTCTGCCAAGCCGAAACACGACTTTTAGATGCAGCCTGGAAAATCAACAGTTTCCTCCTGAGCCCTGCTAGTCTTTTGGCAGGTTCAAGGCCACCTAGGCCTCCCTAGCGCCTTAAATCGCTTAGGTCATTCGCACAGTGCAAGTCTCCCTGCCTAAATAAAACATTATTCTGAGAAGGTAGCACAGTGCTTCTTGTGCCTCTTTTGGTTCTTCAGAAACGACCCGTACGTGGGCTGGGTTCAACTTTGATACTGGGACCTTATGAGAAACGGAGGAATTCCCTAGTTGAACGAGGAATCCTCGTAGCCTCCAAGGTGCCTACACAAAGCGTTCTGCGAGTCCTTCCTTGCGTGCTGGAATGGGTCTCAAAGGAAAGGGTGCTTTACAGGAAAGACAAAAGGTGTTTCCACTTCCTTGCCTGAGGCCTGCCAGAGCCCCCTTTACATAAAGGGCGAGCTACACGGATCACGAAGATCCAAACAATGTCCAGGACGGCATCCGCAATGCTGGCAGGCATGCAGCATTTGCCCAAAAGCCTTAGCCATGGCAGTGGCTTAAGGCTAGCGTGCAGTTCAGGACTCCTAGGACTCCTGGGTCCTCACCACCTGGGCGTGGAAAAACACTGTGTACCCAATGTCTCTTCCTGGGCGACCTACCCAAACACAGGTCCCTAAGGCCCTTCGGACCATTTCTCTGCATGAAGAAGGAAAGGCAACGCTCTGCCCTCTCTTCGTTGCCCATGGAGATTGCCAGGCTTTCAACAGGCCTCCCGAACACAGGCCTAGCAGGGTCTCAGGTGTAATGCAAAAGGTCCCCACTGCTGAACCACTGCTGCCATGAACGAACGCTGTGTTTATTGTTCATACTGGGAACACTTACCTGCCGTCTCTCTCTGCCAAGCAGAAGGCCGACTACAGAGGCAGCCCGACAAACGTACAATTTGCCCCTGAACGCTACCTCGGGGTTTCTGAGCACAGGGACCATTTGGCCTATCCCCGGGAATTATGTCCTTGAAGCCATTCAGCCCATGCAGGGCCCCCCTTGGCGCTCAAGTTTTCTCAGGGCAGGTCCAGCGTGCTGCCTGAGTCTCTCTTGGTTGGTCAGAAACTACAGGTGCATGTGCTGGGTTCAATTTTGATATCGGTTACCTAGAGCGAAGAGCATTACTTTCCCAGCGGGAGAGCTGAAAGTGCGGCCTCAAAGTGTCCTGCGACACAGTGTGGTTGCTCGTGTTCTCTTCACAAGTAGAATGGCTATGTGAGGGAAAGGGAGCTCTCCTAGAGAAACACTCTGTTTTCTGTACCGTGCAGGAGGCCTCCCGGCGCCCTATATACATAAAGGGAACACTATGCTCTTCCACAAGGACCCAAGTGAGGTTCAGGTAGTCCATCGACGAACTGACGCGTGCAGAGGCTTTCCACGAAACCCTAGGCAAGTAGTGCATGAAGGTTCGTGTGCCTTTCCCTGGACCCCCGCTGCCTCAGCATGTCCCCTGGAAGAACACTGTGTACCGAGTTCTCTTCTAGGCCCCCTGAGCACCGCGCCGCGACCAAAGCCCTCCGGATCATCTCTTTGCATGCCGAGTGAGAGGCAACACACTCTTTCCTTTGTTGGATAGCTAGATAGCCAAGACATTCAAAAGTGCTCCCCGAACAGAGGTGTAGAAGGTCTTAGGCGTAATGCCTAATGTCTCCCTCAGTGCTGCCACTGAGGAACAAGGAGGAAGCCGGTGCGTAGTGTTCTTTCTGGGTGTATTTAGCTACCGGCTCTTTCTGGCGAGCAGTAACTCGTCTTCAGATGCAGTCTGGAAAATGGACGGTTTCCCCCTGCACACTGCTAGGCTTTTGGCAGCGGCAGGGACACCTAACTCACTCGACCTTGCCCCTCTAATATTTCATGCCATTCGCACGGTGCGCCACAGCCCGGATACAAAGTGATTCAGAGGAGGTGCCATAGTCCTCCTTGTGTCCCCTTCGGTGCGGGAGAACCTATACGTAGGTGGGCGGTGTTCAACTTTGAGACTGGGACCTTCAGAGCACTGTAGTACCTCCCAGCTGGCAAGAAGGATGGTTCAACGTGAAAGCTGCCTGGAATACAGTGCTCTGGCAGCCCACGCTTGCATGCTGGCATGTCTTTGGAAGGAAAGTGGGCTTTTCTTGAGAGACATAGTGTGTTTCCACTGCCACTCCTGAGGCATCCCAGGGTCGCCTGTCCATAAAAGGAGAGCTACGCTGAGCGCCAAGCTGAAGGCAAGGTCCGGGAATTGCATCCACAGCGCCAGGCAGGCATGCAGCATTTCCCAGGAAGCCTCCCTCAAAGCAGTGGCTAAGCGCTAGTGTGCTTTTCAGGACTCCGGGGACTCCCGCGTCCTCACCACGTCTCATGGAAACACAGTGTGTACCGGATGCCACTTCTTAGGCGACCTACCAACATACAGGGACCTAGGCCCTTCGGATCATCTCTTGGAATGAAGAGTGAAAGGCGAAACACCGCTCTCTTGGTCGCCCAGTTGGATTGCCAGTCTGTCACAAGTCCTCCCGAGCACAGGTCTAGAAGGTCTTAGGTGTACTGCAAGTGGTCCCCGCTGCTGAACCAGAACTGCAATGGAAGAAACCCTCTGCTTGCTGTTCCTCCTGGGAACGCCAACCTGCCCTCGCTCGCCAAGCAGACAGTCGACTTTAGATGCAGCCTGACATACGGATTGTTGCCCCTTCAACACTGCCTAAGCTTTTGTAAGAGAAAAGGACACTGTGGCCTAACCCAAGGAATTATGTCGGTCACGCCACTCAGCCCAAGCAGAACTCCCTTCGTGCCAAAGTTTTATCAGGGAAGGTCCAGGGTGCTGCGTGAGTCTCTTCTCGTGGCTCAGAAACTACCCGTACATGGGCTGTGCCAAGTCTGGCATAGGGACCTAAGGAGGGAAGCATTATTTTCCCAACGGGAAAGCAGGCCACCTGCGGCCTCAAACTTAAGTGAAAACCAATGCGGTTGCCCGTCATCTCTTCACAGTGGCAATGCCGACTGAGGGAAAGGCAGCTTTCCTCGATTAACACAGTGTTTCCTATTCGTGGCAGGAGGCCTCCGGCAGCCCTCTTCACATAACGGGAAAACCAGACCTGTCCCCCCTCCCCAAGGCTCAACGTAATGTCCGGGTTTCCATCCACGGGTGGCCGTGTACTAACGATTTCCATGACCCCGGTAGGGAAAGTAGGGCATTAAGGCCAGTGTGCCCTTGCTAGGACTCCCGCCGCCTCACCATGTCCCTTGGAAGAACGCTGTGTGCTCAGTGACTCTTCTTGGCCGACTGAGCACCGTGCAGCTACCTGGGTACTCCGGATCGCCTCTTTGAGTGCACTGTGAAAGGCAAGGCAGGGTTCTCTTCGTTGGATCGATAGACTGACAAATCTTTCCAATGTGCCCCGACCAGAGTTCTGGAAAGTCCTCGGTGTAGTGCCAGTGGCTCTCAGGGCTGACCCTGAGCTGCAGTGAAACAACTCTGTGCTTCGTGTTCCTTCTCGCTTTACACACCTGCCGTCTCTCTCTGCCAAGCCGAAACACGACTTTTAGATGCAGCCTGGAAAATCAACAGTTTCCTCCTGAGCCCTGCTAGTCTTTTGGCAGGTTCAAGGCCACCTAGGCCTCCCTAGCGCCTTAAATCGCTTAGGTCATTCGCACAGTGCAAGTCTCCCTGCCTAAATAAAACATTATTCTGAGAAGGTAGCACAGTGCTTCTTGTGCCTCTTTTGGTTCTTCAGAAACGACCCGTACGTGGGCTGGGTTCAACTTTGATACTGGGACCTTATGAGAAACGGAGGAATTCCCTAGTTGAACGAGGAATCCTCGTAGCCTCCAAGGTGCCTACACACAGCGTTCTGCGAGTCCTTCCTTGCGTGCTGGAATGGGTCTCAAAGGAAAGGGTGCTTTACAGGAAAGACAAAAGGTGTTTCCACTTCCTTGCCTGAGGCATGCCAGAACCCCCTTTACATAAAGGGCGAGCTACACGGATCACGAAGATCCAAACAAAGTCCAGGACGGCATCCGCAATGCTGGCAGGCATGCAGCATTTGCCCAGAAGCCTTAGCCATGGCAGTGGCTTAACCCTAGCGTGCCGTTCAGGACTCCTAGGACTCCTGGGTCCTCACCACCTGGGCGTGGAAAAACACTGTGTACCCAATGTCTCTTCCTGGGCGACCTACCCAAACACAGGTCCCTAAGGCCCTTCGGACCATTTCTCTGCATGAACAAGGAAAGTCAAGGCTCTGCCCTCTCTTCGCTGCCCATGGAGATTGCCAGGCTTTCAACAGGCCTCCCGAACACAGGCCTAGCAGGGTCTCAGGTGTAATGCAAAAGGTCCCCACTGCTGAACCACTGCTGCCATGAACGAACGCTGTGTTTATTGTTCATACTGGGAACACTTACCTGCCGTCTCTCTCTGCCAAGCAGAAGGCCGACTACAGAGGCAGCCCGACAAACGTACAATTTGCCCCTGAACGCTACCTCGGGGTTTCTGAGCTACAGGGACCATTTGGCCTATCTCCGGGAATTATGTCCTTGAAGCCATTCAGCCCGTGCAGGGCCCCCCTTGGCGCCCAAGTTTTCTCAGGGCAGGTCCAGCATGCTGCCTGAGTCTCTCTTGGTTGGTCAGAAACTACAGGTGCATGTGCTGGGTTCAATTTTGATATCGGTTACCTAGAGCGAAGAGCATTACTTTCCCAGCGGGAGAGCTGAAAGTGCGGCCTCAAAGTGTCCTGCGACACAGTGTGGTTGCTCGTGTTCTCTTCACAAGTAGAATGGCTATGTGAGGGAAAGGGAGCTCTCCTAGAGAAACACTCTGTTTTCTGTACCGTGCAGGAGGCCTCCCGGCGCCCTATATACATAAAGGGAACACTATGCTCTTCCACAAGGACCCAAGTGAGGTTCAGGTAGTCCATCGACGAACTGACGCGTGCAGAGGCTTTCCACGAAACCCTAGGCAAGTAGTGCATGAAGGTTCGTGTGCCTTTCCCTGGACCCCCGCTGCCTCAGCATGTCCCCTGGAAGAACACTGTGTACCGAGTTCTCTTCTAGGCCCCCTGAGCACCGCGCCACGACCAATGCCCTCCGGATCATCTCTTTGCATGCCGAGTGAGAGGCAACACACTCTTTCCTTTGTTGGATAGCTAGATAGCCAAGACATTCAAAAGTGCTCCCCGAACAGAGGTGTAGAAGGTCTTAGGCGTAATGCCTAATGTCTCCCTCAGTGCTGCCGCTGAGGAGCAAGGAGGAAGCCGGTGCGTAGTGTTCTTTCTGGGTGTATTTAGCTACCGGCTCTTTCTGGCGAGCAGTAACTCGTCTTCAGATGCAGTCTGGAAAATACGGTTTCCCCCTGCACACTGCTAGGCTTTTGGCAGCGGCAGGGACACCTAACTCACTCGACCTTGCCCCTCTAATATTTCCTGCCATTCGCACGGTGCGCCACAGCCCGGCTACAAAGTGATTCAGAGGAGGTGCCACAGTCCTCCTTGTGTCCCTTTCGGTGCGGGAGAACCTATACGTAGGTGGGCGGTGTTCAACTTTGAGATTGGGACCTTCAGAGCACTGTAGTACCTCCCAGCTGGAAAGAAGGATGGTTCAACGTGAAAGCTGCCTGGAATACAGTGCTCTGTCAGCCCACGCTTGCATGCTGGCATGTCTTTGGAAGGAAAGTGGGCTTTTCTTGAGAGACATAGTGTGTTTCCACTGCCACTCCTGAGGCATCCCAGGGTCGCCTGTCCATAAAAGGAAAACTACGCTGAGCGCCAAGCTGAAGGCAAGGTCCGGGAATTGCATCCACAGCGCCAGGCAGGCATGCAGCATTTCCCAGGAAGCCTCCCTCAAAGCAGTGGCTAAGCGCTAGTGTGCTTTTCAGGACTCCGGGGACTCCCGCGTCCTCACCACGTCTCATGGAAACACAGTGTGTACCGGATGCCACTTCTTAGGCGACCTACCAACATACAGGGACCTAGGCCCTTCGGATCATCTCTTGGAATGAAGAGTGAAAGGCGAAACCCCGCTCTCTTGGTCGCCCAGTTGGATTGCCAGTCTGTCACAAGTCCTCCCGAGCACAGGTCTAGCAGGTCTTAGGTGTACTGCAAGTGGTCCCCGCTGCTGAACCAGAACTGCAATGGAAGAAACCCTCTGCTTGCTCTTCCTCCTGGGAAGGCCAACCTGCCCTCGCTCGCCAAGCAGACAGTCGACTCTAGATGCAGCCTGACCTACGGACTTGTTGCCCCTGCAACACTGCCTAAGCTTTTGTAAGGGAAAAGGACGCTTTGGCCTGACCCAAGGAATTATGTCGGTCACGCCACTCAGCCCAAGCAGAACTCCCTTCGTGCCAAAGTTTTATCAGGGAAGGTCCAGGGTGCTGCGTGAGTCTCTTCTCGTGGCTCAGAAACTACGCGTACATGGGCTGTGCCAAGTCTGGCATAGGGACCTAAGGAGGGAAGCGTTATTTTCCCAACGGGAAAGCAGGCCACCTGCGGCGTCAAACTTAAGTGAAGACCAATGCTGTTGCCCGTCATCTCTTCACAGTGGCAATGCCGACTGAGGGAAAGGCAGCTTTCCTCGATTAACACAGTGTTCCCTATTCGTGGCAGGAGGCCTCCGGCAGCCCTCTTCACATAACGGGAAAACCAGACCTGTCCCCCACCACCCCCCCAGGCGCAACGTAATGTCCGGGTTTCCATCCACGGGTGGCCGTGTACTCACGATTTCCATGACCCCGGTAGGGAAAGTAGGGCATTAAGGCCAGTGTGCCCTTCCCAGGACTCCCGCCGCCTCACCATGTCCCTTGGAAGAACGCTGTGTGCTCAGTGACTCTTCTTGGCCGACTGAGCACCGTGCCGCTACCTGGGTACTCCGGATCGGCTCTCTGAGTGCACTGTGAAAGGCAAGGCAGGGTTCTCTTCGTTGGATCGATAGACTGACAAATCTTTCCAATGTGCCCCGACCAGAGTTCTGGAAAGTCCTCGGTGTAATGCCAGTGGCTCTCAGGGCTGACCCTGAGCTGCAGTGAAACAACTCTGTGCTTCGTGTTCCTTCTCGCTTTACACACCTGCCGTCTCTCTCTGCCAAGCCGAAACACGACTTTTAGATGCAGCCTGGAAAATCCACAGTTTCCTCCTGAGCCCTGCTAGTCTTTTGGCAGGTTCAAGGCCACCTAGGCCTCCCTAGCGCCTTAAATCGCTTAGGTCATTCGCACAGTGCAAATCTCCCTGCCTAAATAAAACATTATTCTGAGAAGGTAGCACAGGGCTTCTTGTGCCTCTTTTGGTTCTTCAGAAACGACACGTACGTGGGCTGGGTTCCACTCTGATACTGGGACCTTAGGAGAAACGGAGGAATTCCCTAGTTGAACGAGGAATCCTCGTAGCCTCCAAGGTGCCTACATACAGCGTTCTGCGAGTCCTTCCTTGCGTGCTGGAATGGGTCTCAAAGGAAAGGGTGCTTTACAGGAAAGACAAAAGGTGTTTCCACTTCCTTGCCTGAGGCCTGCCAGAGCCCCCTTTACATAAAGGGCGAGCTACACGGATCACGAAGATCCAAACAAAGTCCAGGACGGCATCCGCAATGCTGGCAGGCATGCAGCATTTGCCCAGAAGCCTTAGCCATGGCGGTGGCTTAACGCTAGTGTGCCGTTCAGGACTCCTAGGACTCCTGGGTCCTCACCACCTGGGCGTGGAAAAACACTGTGTACCCAATGTCTCTTCCTGGGCGACCTACCCAAACACAGGTCCCTAAGGCCCTTCGGACCATTTCTCTGCATGAAGAAGGAAAGGCAACGCTCTGCCCTCTCTTCGCTGCCCATGGAGATTGCCAGGCTTTCAACAGGCCTCCCGAACACAGGCCTAGCCGGGTCTCAGGTGTAATGCAAAAGGTCCCCACTGCTGAACCACTGCTGCCATGAAAAAACGCTGTGTTGATTGTTCATACTGGGAACACTTACCTGCCGTCTCTCTCTGCCAAGCAGAAGGCCGACTACAGAGGCAGCCCGACAAACGTACAATTTGCCCCTGAACGCTACCTCGGGGTTTCTGAGCTACAAGGACCATTTGGCCTATTCCCCGGGAATTACGTCCTTGAAGCCATTCGGCCCATGCAGGGCCCCCCCTTGGCGCCAGAGTTTTCTCAGGGAAGGTCCAGCGTGCTGCTTGAGTCTCTCTTGGTTGGTCAGAAACTACAGGTGCATGTGCTGGGTTCAAGTTTGATATCGGTTACCTAGAGCGAAGAGCGTTACCTTCCCAGCGGGAGAGCTGAAAGTGCGGCCTCAAAGTGTCCTGCGACACAGTGTGGTTGCTCGTGTTCTCTTCACAAGTAGAATGGCTATGTGAGGGAAGGGGAGCTCTCCTAGAGAAACACCCTGTTTTCTGTACCGTGCAGGAGGCCTCCCAGCGCCCTATATACATAAAGGGAACACTATGCTGTTCCACAGGGACCCAAGTAAGGTTCAGGTAGTCCATCCACGAACTGACGCGTGCAGAAGCTTTCCACGAAACCTTAGGCCAAGTAGTGCATGAAGGTTCGTGTGCCTTTCCCTGGACCCCCGCTGCCTCAGCATGTCCCCTGGAAGAACACTGTGTACCGAGTTCTCTTCTAGGCCCCCTGAGCACCGCGCCGCGACCAAAGCCCTCCGGATCATCTCTTTGCATGCCGAGTGAGAGGCAACACACTCTTTTCTTTGTTGGATAGCTAGATAGCCAAGACATTCAAAAGTGCTCCCCGAACAGAGGTGTAGAAGGTCGTAGGTGTAATGCCTAATGTCTCCCTCAGTGCTGCCGCTGAGGAGCAAGGAGAAAGCCGGTGCGTAGAGTTCTTTCTGGGTGTACTTAGCTACCGGCTCTTTCTGGCGAGCAGTAGCTCGACTTTAGGTGCAGTCTGGAAAATGGACGGTTTCCCCCTGCACACTGCTAGGCTTTTGGCAGCGGCAGGGACACCTAACTCACTCGACCTTGCCCCTCTAATATTTCCTGCCATTCGCACGGTGCGCCACAGCCCGGCTACAAAGTGATTCAGAGGAGGTGCCACAGTCCTCCTTGTGTCCCTTTCGGTGCGGGAGAACCTATACGTAGGTGGGCGGTGTTCAACTTTGAGATTGGGACCTTCAGAGCACTGTAGTACCTCCCAGCTGGAAAGAAGGATGGTTCAACGTGAAAGCTGCCTGGAATACAGTGCTCTGTCAGCCCACGCTTGCATGCTGCCATGTCTTTGGAAGGAAAGTGGGCATTTCTTGAGAGACATAGTGTGTTTCCACTGCCACTCCTGAGGCATCCCAGGGTCGCCTGTCCATAAAAGGAAAACTACGCTGAGCGCCAAGCTGAAGGCAAGGTCCGGGAATTGCATCCACAGCGCCAGGCAGGCATGCAGCATTTCCCAGGAAGCCTCACTCAAAGCAGTGGCTAAGCGCTAGTGTGCTTCTCAGGACTCCGGGGACTCCCGCGTCCTCACCACGTCTCATGGAAACACAGTGTGTACCGGATGCCACTTCTTAGGCGACCTACCAACATACAGGGACCTAGGCCCTTCGGATCATCTCTTGGAATGAAGAGTGAAAGGCGAAACCCCGCTCTCTTGGTCGCCCAGTTGGATTGCCAGTCTGTCACAAGTCCTCCCGAGCACAGGTCTAGCAGGTCTTAGGTGTACTGCAAGTGGTCCCCGCTGCTGAACCAGAACTGCAATGGAAGAAACCCTCTGCTTGCTCTTCCTCCTGGGAAGGCCAACCTGCCCTCGCTCGCCAAGCAGACAGTCGACTCTAGATGCAGCCTGACCTACGGACTTGTTGCCCCTGCAACACTGCCTAAGCTTTTGTAAGGGAAAAGGACGCTTTGGCCTGACCCAAGGAATTATGTCGGTCACGCCACTCAGCCCAAGCAGAACTCCCTTCGTGCCAAAGTTTTATCAGGGAAGGTCCAGGGTGCTGCGTGAGTCTCTTCTCGTGGCTCAGAAACTACGCGTACATGGGCTGTGCCAAGTCTGGCATAGGGACCTAAGGAGGGAAGCGTTATTTTCCCAACGGGAAAGCAGGCCACCTGCGGCCTCAAACTTAAGTGAAGACCAATGCTGTTGCCCGTCATCTCTTCAAAGTGGCAATGCCGACTGAGGGAAAGGCAGCTTTCCTCGATTAACACAGTGTTCCCTATTCGTGGCAGGAGGCCTCCGGCAGCCCTCTTCACATAACGGGAAAACCAGACCTGTCCCCCACCCCCCCCCCCAGGCGCAACGTAATGTCCGGGTTTCCATCCACGGGTGGCCGTGTACTCACGATTTCCATGACCCCGGTAGGGAAAGTAGGGCATTAAGGCCAGTGTGCCCTCCCCAGGACTCCCGCCACCTCACCATGTCCCTTGGAAGAACGCTGTGTGCTCAGTGACTCTTCTTGGCCGACTGAGCACCGTGCCGCTACCTGGGTACTCCGGATCGGCTCTTTGAGTGCACTGTGAAAGGCAAGGCAGTGTTCTCTTCGTTGGATCGATAGACTGACAAATCTTTCCAGTGTGCCCCGACCAGAGTTCTGGAAAGTCCTCGGTGTAATGCCAGTGGCTCTCAGGGCTGACCCTGAGCTGCAGTGAAACAACTCTGTGCTTCGTGTTCCTTCTCGCTTTACACACCTGCCGTCTCTCTCTGCCAAGCCGAAACACGACTTTTAGATGCAGCCTGGAAAATCCACAGTTTCCTCCTGAGCCCTGCTAGTCTTTTGGCAGGTTCAAGGCCACCTAGGCCTCCCTAGCGCCTTAAATCGCTTAGGTCATTCGCACAGTGCAAATCTCCCTGCCTAAATAAAACATTATTCTGAGAAGGTAGCACAGGGCTTCTTGTGCCTCTTTTGGTTCTTCAGAAACGACACGTACGTGGGCTGGGTTCCACTCTGATACTGGGACCTTAGGAGAAACGGAGGAATTCCCTAGTTGAACGAGGAATCCTCGTAGCCTCCAAGGTGCCTACATACAGCGTTCTGCGAGTCCTTCCTTGCGTGCTGGAATGGGTCTCAAAGGAAAGGGTGCTTTACAGGAAAGACAAAAGGTGTTTCCACTTCCTTGCCTGAGGCCTGCCAGAGCCCCCTTTACATAAAGGGCGAGCTACACGGATCACGAAGATCCAAACAAAGTCCAGGACGGCATCCGCAATGCTGGCAGGCATGCAGCATTTGCCCAGAAGCCTTAGCCATGGCGGTGGCTTAACGCTAGTGTGCCGTTCAGGACTCCTAGGACTCCTGGGTCCTCACCACCAGGGCGTGGAAAAACACTGTGTACCCAATGTCTCTTCCTGGGCGACCTACCCAAACACAGGTCCCTAAGGCCCTTCGGACCATTTCTCTGCATGAAGAAGGAAAGGCAACGCTCTGCCCTCTCTTCGCTGCCCATGGAGATTGCCAGGCTTTCAACAGGCCTCCCGAACACAGGCCTAGCCGGGTCTCAGGTGTAATGCAAAAGGTCCCCACTGCTGAACCACTGCTGCCATGAAAAAACGCTGTGTTGATTGTTCACACTGGGAACACTTACCTGCCGTCTCTCTCTGCCAAGCAGAAGGCCGACTACAGAGGCAGCCCGACAAACGTACAATTTGCCCCTGAACGCTACCTCGGGGTTTCTGAGCTACAAGGACCATTTGGCCTATTCCCCGGGAATTACGTCCTTGAAGCCATTCGGCCCATGCAGGGCCCCCCCTTGGCGCCAGAGTTTTCTCAGGGAAGGTCCAGCGTGCTGCTTGAGTCTCTCTTGGTTGGTCAGAAACTACAGGTGCATGTGCTGGGTTCAAGTTTGATATCGGTTACCTAGAGCGAAGAGCGTTACCTTCCCAGCGGGAGAGCTGAAAGTGCGGCCTCAAAGTGTCCTGCGACACAGTGTGGTTGCTCGTGTTCTCTTCACAAGTAGAATGGCTATGTGAGGGAAGGGGAGCTCTCCTAGAGAAACACCCTGTTTTCTGTACCGTGCAGGAGGCCTCCCGGCGCCCTATATACATAAAGGGAACACTATGCTGTTCCACAGGGACCCAAGTAAGGTTCAGGTAGTCCATCCACGAACTGACGCGTGCAGAGGCTTTCCACGAAACCTTAGGCCAAGTAGTGCATGAAGGTTCGTGTGCCTTTCCCTGGACCCCCGCTGCCTCAGCATGTCCCCTGGAAGAACACTGTGTACCGAGTTCTCTTCTAGGCCCCCTGAGCACCGCGCCGCGACCAAAGCCCTCCGGATCATCTCTTTGCATGCCGAGTGAGAGGCAACACACTCTTTTCTTTGTTGGATAGCTAGATAGCCAAGACATTCAAAAGTGCTCCCCGAACAGAGGTGTAGAAGGTCGTAGGTGTAATGCCTAATGTCTCCCTCAGTGCTGCCGCTGAGGAGCAAGGAGAAAGCCGGTGCGTAGAGTTCTTTCTGGGTGTACTTAGCTACCGGCTCTTTCTGGCGAGCAGTAGCTCGACTTTAGGTGCAGTCTGGAAAATGGACGGTTTCCCCCTGCACACTGCTAGGCTTTTGGCAGCGGCAGGGACACCTAACTCACTCGACCTTGCCCCTCTAATATTTCCTGCCATTCGCACGGTGCGCCACAGCCCGGCTACAAAGTGATTCAGAGGAGGTGCCACAGTCCTCCTTGTGTCCCTTTCGGTGCGGGAGAACCTATACGTAGGTGGGCGGTGTTCAACTTTGAGATTGGGACCTTCAGAGCACTGTAGTACCTCCCAGCTGGAAAGAAGGATGGTTCAACGTGAAAGCTGCCTGGAATACAGTGCTCTGTCAGCCCACGCTTGCATGCTGGCATGTCTTTGGAAGGAAAGTGGGCTTTTCTTGAGAGACATAGTGTGTTTCCACTGCCACTCCTGAGGCATCCCAGGGTCGCCTGTCCATAAAAGGAAAACTACGCTGAGCGCCAAGCTGAAGGCAAGGTCCGGGAATTGCATCCACAGCGCCAGGCAGGCATGCAGCATTTCCCAGGAAGCCTCCCTCAAAGCAGTGGCTAAGCGCTAGTGTGCTTTTCAGGACTCCGGGGACTCCCGCGTCCTCACCACGTCTCATGGAAACACAGTGTGTACCGGATGCCACTTCTTAGGCGACCTACCAACATACAGGGACCTAGGCCCTTCGGATCATCTCTTGGAATGAAGAGTGAAAGGCGAAACCCCGCTCTCTTGGTCGCCCAGTTGGATTGCCAGTCTGTCACAAGTCCTCCCGAGCACAGGTCTAGCAGGTCTTAGGTGTACTGCAAGTGGTCCCCGCTGCTGAACCAGAACTGCAATGGAAGAAACCCTCTGCTTGCTCTTCCTCCTGGGAAGGCCAACCTGCCCTCGCTCGCCAAGCAGACAGTCGACTCTAGATGCAGCCTGACCTACGGACTTGTTGCCCCTGCAACACTGCCTAAGCTTTTGTAAGGGAAAAGGACGCTTTGGCCTGACCCAAGGAATTATGTCGGTCACGCCACTCAGCCCAAGCAGAACTCCCTTCGTGCCAAAGTTTTATCAGGGAAGGTCCAGGGTGCTGCGTGAGTCTCTTCTCGTGGCTCAGAAACTACGCGTACATGGGCTGTGCCAAGTCTGGCATAGGGACCTAAGGAGGGAAGCGTTATTTTCCCAACGGGAAAGCAGGCCACCTGCGGCCTCAAACTTAAGTGAAGACCAATGCTGTTGCCCGTCATCTCTTCAAAGTGGCAATGCCGACTGAGGGAAAGGCAGCTTTCCTCGATTAACACAGTGTTCCCTATTCGTGGCAGGAGGCCTCCGGCAGCCCTCTTCACATAACGGGAAAACCAGACCTGTCCCCCACCCCCCCCCAGGCGCAACGTAATGTCCGTGTTTCCATCCACGGGTGGCCGTGTACTCACGATTTCCATGACCCCGGTAGGGAAAGTAGGGCATTAAGGCCAGTGTGCCCTCCCCAGGACTCCCGCCACCTCACCATGTCCCTTGGAAGAACGCTGTGTGCTCAGTGACTCTTCTTGGCCGACTGAGCACCGTGCCGCTACCTGGGTACTCCGGATCGGCTCTTTGAGTGCACTGTGAAAGGCAAGGCAGTGTTCTCTTCGTTGGATCGATAGACTGACAAATCTTTCCAGTGTGCCCCGACCAGAGTTCTGGAAAGTCCTCGGTGTAATGCCAGTGGCTCTCAGGGCTGACCCTGAGCTGCAGTGAAACAACTCTGTGCTTCGTGTTCCTTCTCGCTTTACACACCTGCCGTCTCTCTCTGCCAAGCCGAAACACGACTTTTAGATGCAGCCTGGAAAATCCACAGTTTCCTCCTGAGCCCTGCTAGTCTTTTGGCAGGTTCAAGGCCACCTAGGCCTCCCTAGCGCCTTAAATCGCTTAGGTCATTCGCACAGTGCAAATCTCCCTGCCTAAATAAAACATTATTCTGAGAAGGTAGCACAGGGCTTCTTGTGCCTCTTTTGGTTCTTCAGAAACGACACGTACGTGGGCTGGGTTCCACTCTGATACTGGGACCTTAGGAGAAACGGAGGAATTCCCTAGTTGAACGAGGAATCCTCGTAGCCTCCAAGGTGCCTACATACAGCGTTCTGCGAGTCCTTCCTTGCGTGCTGGAATGGGTCTCAAAGGAAAGGGTGCTTTACAGGAAAGACAAAAGGTGTTTCCACTTCCTTGCCTGAGGCCTGCCAGAGCCCCCTTTACATAAAGGGCGAGCTACACGGATCACGAAGATCCAAACAAAGTCCAGGACGGCATCCGCAATGCTGGCAGGCATGCAGCATTTGCCCAGAAGCCTTAGCCATGGCGGTGGCTTAACGCTAGTGTGCCGTTCAGGACTCCTAGGACTCCTGGGTCCTCACCACCAGGGCGTGGAAAAACACTGTGTACCCAATGTCTCTTCCTGGGCGACCTACCCAAACACAGGTCCCTAAGGCCCTTCGGACCATTTCTCTGCATGAAGAAGGAAAGGCAACGCTCTGCCCTCTCTTCGCTGCCCATGGAGATTGCCAGGCTTTCAACAGGCCTCCCGAACACAGGCCTAGCCGGGTCTCAGGTGTAATGCAAAAGGTCCCCACTGCTGAACCACTGCTGCCATGAAAAAACGCTGTGTTGATTGTTCATACTGGGAACACTTACCTGCCGTCTCTCTCTGCCAAGCAGAAGGCCGACTACAGAGGCAGCCCGACAAACGTACAATTTGCCCCTGAACGCTACCTCGGGGTTTCTGAGCTACAAGGACCATTTGGCCTATTCCCCGGGAATTACGTCCTTGAAGCCATTCGGCCCATGCAGGGCCCCCCCTTGGCGCCAGAGTTTTCTCAGGGAAGGTCCAGCGTGCTGCTTGAGTCTCTCTTGGTCGGTCAGAAACTACAGGTGCATGTGCTGGGTTCAAGTTTGATATCGGTTACCTAGAGCGAAGAGCGTTACCTTCCCAGCGGGAGAGCTGAAAGTGCGGCCTCAAAGTGTCCTGCGACACAGTGTGGTTGCTCGTGTTCTCTTCACAAGTAGAATGGCTATGTGAGGGAAGGGGAGCTCTCCTAGAGAAACACCCTGTTTTCTGTACCGTGCAGGAGGCCTCCCGGCGCCCTATATACATAAAGGGAACACTATGCTGTTCCACAGGGACCCAAGTAAGGTTCAGGTAGTCCATCCACGAACTGACGCGTGCAGAAGCTTTCCACGAAACCTTAGGCCAAGTAGTGCATGAAGGTTCGTGTGCCTTTCCCTGGACCCCCGCTGCCTCAGCATGTCCCCTGGAAGAACACTGTGTACCGAGTTCTCTTCTAGGCCCCCTGAGCACCGCGCCGCGACCAAAGCCCTCCGGATCATCTCTTTGCATGCCGAGTGAGAGGCAACACACTCTTTTCTTTGTTGGATAGCTAGATAGCCAAGACATTCAAAAGTGCTCCCCGAACAGAGGTGTAGAAGGTCGTAGGTGTAATGCCTAATGTCTCCCTCAGTGCTGCCGCTGAGGAGCAAGGAGAAAGCCGGTGCTTAGAGTTCTTTCTGGGTGTACTTAGCTACCGGCTCTTTCTGGCGAGCAGTAGCTCGACTTTAGGTGCAGTCTGGAAAATGGACGGTTTCCCCCTGCACACTGCTAGGCTTTTGGCAGCGGCAGGGACACCTAACTCACTCGACCTTGCCCCTCTAATATTTCCTGCCATTCGCACGGTGCGCCACAGCCCGGCTACAAAGTGATTCAGAGGAGGTGCCACAGTCCTCCTTGTGTCCCTTTCGGTGCGGGAGAACCTATACGTAGGTGGGCGGTGTTCAACTTTGAGATTGGGACCTTCAGAGCACTGTAGTACCTCCCAGCTGGAAAGAAGGATGGTTCAACGTGAAAGCTGCCTGGAATACAGTGCTCTGTCAGCCCACGCTTGCATGCTGGCATGTCTTTGGAAGGAAAGTGGGCTTTTCTTGAGAGACATAGTGTGTTTCCACTGCCACTCCTGAGGCATCCCAGGGTCGCCTGTCCATAAAAGGAAAACTACGCTGAGCGCCAAGCTGAAGGCAAGGTCCGGGAATTGCATCCACAGCGCCAGGCAGGCATGCAGCATTTCCCAGGAAGCCTCCCTCAAAGCAGTGGCTAAGCGCTAGTGTGCTTTTCAGGACTCCGGGGACTCCCGCGTCCTCACCACGTCTCATGGAAACACAGTGTGTACCGGATGCCACTTCTTAGGCGACCTACCAACATACAGGGACCTAGGCCCTTCGGATCATCTCTTGGAATGAAGAGTGAAAGGCGAAACCCCGCTCTCTTGGTCGCCCAGTTGGATTGCCAGTCTGTCACAAGTCCTCCCGAGCACAGGTCTAGCAGGTCTTAGGTGTACTGCAAGTGGTCCCCGCTGCTGAACCAGAACTGCAATGGAAGAAACCCTCTGCTTGCTCTTCCTCCTGGGAACGCCAACCTGCCCTCGCTCGCCAAGCAGACAGTCGACTCTAGATGCAGCCTGACCTACGGACTTGTTGCCCCTGCAACACTGCCTAAGCTTTTGTAAGGGAAAAGGACGCTTTGGCCTGACCCAAGGAATTATGTCGGTCACGCCACTCAGCCCAAGCAGAACTCCCTTCGTGCCAAAGTTTTATCAGGGAAGGTCCAGGGTGCTGCGTGAGTCTCTTCTCGTGGCTCAGAAACTACGCGTACATGGGCTGTGCCAAGTCTGGCATAGGGACCTAAGGAGGGAAGCGTTATTTTCCCAACGGGAAAGCAGGCCACCTGCGGCCTCAAACTTAAGTGAAGACCAATGCTTTTGCCCGTCATCTCTTCAAAGTGGCAATGCCGACTGAGGGAAAGGCAGCTTTCCTCGATTAACACAGTGTTCCCTATTCGTGGCAGGAGGCCTCCGGCAGCCCTCTTCACATAACGGGAAAACCAGACCTGTCCCCCACCCCCCCCCAGGCGCAACGTAATGTCCGTGTTTCCATCCACGGGTGGCCGTGTACTCACGATTTCCATGACCCCGGTAGTGAAAGTAGGGCATTAAGGCCAGTGTGCCCTCCCCAGGACTCCCGCCACCTCACCATGTCCCTTGGAAGAACGCTGTGTGCTCAGTGACTCTTCTTGGCCGACTGAGCACCGTGCCGCTACCTGGGTACTCCGGATCGGCTCTTTGAGTGCACTGTGAAAGGCAAGGCAGTGTTCTCTTCGTTGGATCGATAGACTGACAAATCTTTCCAGTGTGCCCCGACCAGAGTTCTGGAAAGTCCTCGGTGTAATGCCAGTGGCTCTCAGGGCTGACCCTGAGCTGCAGTGAAACAACTCTGTGCTTCGTGTTCCTTCTCGCTTTACACACCTGCCGTCTCTCTCTGCCAAGCCGAAACACGACTTTTAGATGCAGCCTGGAAAATCCACAGTTTCCTCCTGAGCCCTGCTAGTCTTTTGGCAGGTTCAAGGCCACCTAGGCCTCCCTAGCGCCTTAAATCGCTTAGGTCATTCGCACAGTGCAAATCTCCCTGCCTAAATAAAACATTATTCTGAGAAGGTAGCACAGGGCTTCTTGTGCCTCTTTTGGTTCTTCAGAAACGACACGTACGTGGGCTGGGTTCCACTCTGATACTGGGATCTTAGGAGAAACGGAGGAATTCCCTAGTTGAACGAGGAATCCTCGTAGCCTCCAAGGTGCCTACATACAGCGTTCTGCGAGTCCTTCCTTGCGTGCTGGAATGGGTCTCAAAGGAAAGGGTGCTTTACAGGAAAGACAAAAGGTGTTTCCACTTCCTTGCCTGAGGCCTGCCAGAGCCCCCTTTACATAAAGGGCGAGCTACACGGATCACGAAGATCCAAACAAAGTCCAGGACGGCATCCGCAATGCTGGCAGGCATGCAGCATTTGCCCAGAAGCCTTAGCCATGGCAGTGGCTTAACGCTAGTGTGCCGTTCAGGACTCCTAGGACTCCTGGGTCCTCACCACCTGGGCGTGGAAAAACACTGTGTACCCAATGTCTCTTCCTGGGCGACCTACCCAAACACAGGTCCCTAAGGCCCTTCGGACCATTTCTCTGCATGAAGAAGGAAAGGCAACGCTCTGCCCTCTCTTCGCTGCCCATGGAGATTGCCAGGCTTTCAACAGGCCTCCCGAACACAGGCCTAGCCGGGTCTCAGGTGTAATGCAAAAGGTCCCCACTGCTGAACCACTGCTGCCATGAAAAAACGCTGTGTTGATTGTTCATACTGGGAACACTTACCTGCCGTCTCTCTCTGCCAAGCAGAAGGCCGACTACAGAGGCAGCCCGACAAACGTACAATTTGCCCCTGAACGCTACCTCGGGGTTTCTGAGCTACAAGGACCATTTGGCCTATTCCCCGGGAATTACGTCCTTGAAGCCATTCGGCCCATGCAGGGCCCCCCCTTGGCGCCAGAGTTTTCTCAGGGAAGGTCCAGCGTGCTGCTTGAGTCTCTCTTGGTCGGTCAGAAACTACAGGTGCATGTGCTGGGTTCAAGTTTGATATCGGTTACCTAGAGCGAAGAGCGTTACCTTCCCAGCGGGAGAGCTGAAAGTGCGGCCTCAAAGTGTCCTGCGACACAGTGTGGTTGCTCGTGTTCTCTTCACAAGTAGAATGGCTATGTGAGGGAAGGGGAGCTCTCCTAGAGAAACACCCTGTTTTCTGTACCGTGCAGGAGGCCTCCCGGCGCCCTATATACATAAAGGGAACACTATGCTGTTCCACAGGGACCCAAGTAAGGTTCAGGTAGTCCATCCACGAACTGACGCGTGCAGAAGCTTTCCACGAAACCTTAGGCCAAGTAGTGCATGAAGGTTCGTGTGCCTTTCCCTGGACCCCCGCTGCCTCAGCATGTCCCCTGGAAGAACACTGTGTACCGAGTTCTCTTCTAGGCCCCCTGAGCACCGCGCCGCGACCAAAGCCCTCCGGATCATCTCTTTGCATGCCGAGTGAGAGGCAACACACTCTTTTCTTTGTTGGATAGCTAGATAGCCAAGACATTCAAAAGTGCTCCCCGAACAGAGGTGTAGAAGGTCGTAGGTGTAATGCCTAATGTCTCCCTCAGTGCTGCCGCTGAGGAGCAAGGAGAAAGCCGGTGCGTAGAGTTCTTTCTGGGTGTACTTAGCTACCGGCTCTTTCTGGCGAGCAGTAGCTCGACTTTAGGTGCAGTCTGGAAAATGGACGGTTTCCCCCTGCACACTGCTAGGCTTTTGGCAGCGGCAGGGACACCTAACTCACTCGACCTTGCCCCTCTAATATTTCCTGCCATTCGCACGGTGCGCCACAGCCCGGCTACAAAGTGATTCAGAGGAGGTGCCACAGTCCTCCTTGTGTCCCTTTCGGTGCGGGAGAACCTATACGTAGGTGGGCGGTGTTCAACTTTGAGATTGGGACCTTCAGAGCACTGTAGTACCTCCCAGCTGGAAAGAAGGATGGTTCAACGTGAAAGCTGCCTGGAATACAGTGCTCTGTCAGCCCACGCTTGCATGCTGGCATGTCTTTGGAAGGAAAGTGGGCTTTTCTTGAGAGACATAGTGTGTTTCCACTGCCACTCCTGAGGCATCCCAGGGTCGCCTGTCCATAAAAGGAAAACTACGCTGAGCGCCAAGCTGAAGGCAAGGTCCGGGAATTGCATCCACAGCGCCAGGCAGGCATGCAGCATTTCCCAGGAAGCCTCCCTCAAAGCAGTGGCTAAGCGCTAGTGTGCTTTTCAGGACTCCGGGGACTCCCGCGTCCTCACCACGTCTCATGGAAACACAGTGTGTACCGGATGCCACTTCTTAGGCGACCTACCAACATACAGGGACCTAGGCCCTTCGGATCATCTCTTGGAATGAAGAGTGAAAGGCGAAACCCCGCTCTCTTGGTCGCCCAGTTGGATTGCCAGTCTGTCACAAGTCCTCCCGAGCACAGGTCTAGCAGGTCTTAGGTGTACTGCAAGTGGTCCCCGCTGCTGAACCAGAACTGCAATGGAAGAAACCCTCTGCTTGCTCTTCCTCCTGGGAACGCCAACCTGCCCTCGCTCGCCAAGCAGACAGTCGACTCTAGATGCAGCCTGACCTACGGACTTGTTGCCCCTGCAACACTGCCTAAGCTTTTGTAAGGGAAAAGGACTCTTTGGCCTGACCCAAGGAATTATGTCGGTCACGCCACTCAGCCCAAGCAGAACTCCCTTCGTGCCAAAGTTTTATCAGGGAAGGTCCAGGGTGCTGCGTGAGTCTCTTCTCGTGGCTCAGAAACTACGCGTACATGGGCTGTGCCAAGTCTGGCATAGGGACCTAAGGAGGGAAGCGTTATTTTCCCAACGGGAAAGCAGGCCACCTGCGGCCTCAAACTTAAGTGAAGACCAATGCTTTTGCCCGTCATCTCTTCAAAGTGGCAATGCCGACTGAGGGAAAGGCAGCTTTCCTCGATTAACACAGTGTTCCCTATTCGTGGCAGGAGGCCTCCGGCAGCCCTCTTCACATAACGGGAAAACCAGACCTGTCCCCCACCCCCCCCCAGGCGCAACGTAATGTCCGTGTTTCCATCCACGGGTGGCCGTGTACTCACGATTTCCATGACCCCGGTAGGGAAAGTAGGGCATTAAGGCCAGTGTGCCCTCCCCAGGACTCCCGCCACCTCACCATGTCCCTTGGAAGAACGCTGTGTGCTCAGTGACTCTTCTTGGCCGACTGAGCACCGTGCCGCTACCTGGGTACTCCGGATCGGCTCTTTGAGTGCACTGTGAAAGGCAAGGCAGGGTTCTCTTCGTTGGACAAATCTTTCCAATGTGCCCCGACCAGAGTTCTGGAAAGTCCTCGGTGTAATGCCAGTGGCTCTCAGGGCTGACCCTGAGCTGCAGTGAAACAACTCTGTGCTTCGTGTTCCTTCTCGCTTTACACACCTGCCGTCTCTCTCTGCCAAGCCGAAACACGACTTTTAGATGCAGCCTGGAAAATCCACAGTTTCCTCCTGAGCCCTGCTAGTCTTTTGGCAGGTTCAAGGCCACCTAGGCCTCCCTAGCGCCTTAAATCGCTTAGGTCATTCGCACAGTGCAAATCTCCCTGCCTAAATAAAACATTATTCTGAGAAGGTAGCACAGGGCTTCTTGTGCCTCTTTTGGTTCTTCAGAAACGACACGTACGTGGGCTGGGTTCCACTCTGATACTGGGACCTTAGGAGAAACGGAGGAATTCCCTAGTTGAACGAGGAATCCTCGTAGCCTCCAAGGTGCCTACATACAGCGTTCTGCGAGTCCTTCCTTGCGTGCTGGAATGGGTCTCAAAGGAAAGGGTGCTTTACAGGAAAGACAAAAGGTGTTTCCACTTCCTTGCCTGAGGCCTGCCAGAGCCCCCTTTACATAAAGGGCGAGCTACACGGATCACGAAGATCCAAACAAAGTCCAGGACGGCATCCGCAATGCTGGCAGGCATGCAGCATTTGCCCAGAAGCCTTAGCCATGGCGGTGGCTTAACGCTAGTGTGCCGTTCAGGACTCCTAGGACTCCTGGGTCCTCACCACCTGGGCGTGGAAAAACACTGTGTACCCAATGTCTCTTCCTGGGCGACCTACCCAAACACAGGTCCCTAAGGCCCTTCGGACCATTTCTCTGCATGAAGAAGGAAAGGCAACGCTCTGCCCTCTCTTCGCTGCCCATGGAGATTGCCAGGCTTTCAACAGGCCTCCCGAACACAGGCCTAGCCGGGTCTCAGGTGTAATGCAAAAGGTCCCCACTGCTGAACCACTGCTGCCATGAAAAAACGCTGTGTTGATTGTTCATACTGGGAACACTTACCTGCCGTCTCTCTCTGCCAAGCAGAAGGCCGACTACAGAGGCAGCCCGACAAACGTACAATTTGCCCCTGAACGCTACCTCGGGGTTTCTGAGCTACAAGGACCATTTGGCCTATTCCCCGGGAATTACGTCCTTGAAGCCATTCGGCCCATGCAGGGCCCCCCCTTGGCGCCAGAGTTTTCTCAGGGAAGGTCCAGCGTGCTGCTTGAGTCTCTCTTGGTTGGTCAGAAACTACAGGTGCATGTGCTGGGTTCAAGTTTGATATCGGTTACCTAGAGCGAAGAGCGTTACCTTCCCAGCGGGAGAGCTGAAAGTGCGGCCTCAAAGTGTCCTGCGACACAGTGTGGTTGCTCGTGTTCTCTTCACAAGTAGAATGGCTATGTGAGGGAAGGGGAGCTCTCCTAGAGAAACACCCTGTTTTCTGTACCGTGCAGGAGGCCTCCCAGCGCCCTATATACATAAAGGGAACACTATGCTGTTCCACAGGGACCCAAGTAAGGTTCAGGTAGTCCATCCACGAACTGACGCGTGCAGAAGCTTTCCACGAAACCTTAGGCCAAGTAGTGCATGAAGGTTCGTGTGCCTTTCCCTGGACCCCCGCTGCCTCAGCATGTCCCCTGGAAGAACACTGTGTACCGAGTTCTCTTCTAGGCCCCCTGAGCACCGCGCCGCGACCAAAGCCCTCCGGATCATCTCTTTGCATGCCGAGTGAGAGGCAACACACTCTTTTCTTTGTTGGATAGCTAGATAGCCAAGACATTCAAAAGTGCTCCCCGAACAGAGGTGTAGAAGGTCGTAGGTGTAATGCCTAATGTCTCCCTCAGTGCTGCCGCTGAGGAGCAAGGAGAAAGCCGGTGCGTAGAGTTCTTTCTGGGTGTACTTAGCTACCGGCTCTTTCTGGCGAGCAGTAGCTCGACTTTAGGTGCAGTCTGGAAAATGGACGGTTTCCCCCTGCACACTGCTAGGCTTTTGGCAGCGGCAGGGACACCTAACTCACTCGACCTTGCCCCTCTAATATTTCCTGCCATTCGCACGGTGCGCCACAGCCCGGCTACAAAGTGATTCAGAGGAGGTGCCACAGTCCTCCTTGTGTCCCTTTCGGTGCGGGAGAACCTATACGTAGGTGGGCGGTGTTCAACTTTGAGATTGGGACCTTCAGAGCACTGTAGTACCTCCCAGCTGGAAAGAAGGATGGTTCAACGTGAAAGCTGCCTGGAATACAGTGCTCTGTCAGCCCACGCTTGCATGCTGCCATGTCTTTGGAAGGAAAGTGGGCATTTCTTGAGAGACATAGTGTGTTTCCACTGCCACTCCTGAGGCATCCCAGGGTCGCCTGTCCATAAAAGGAAAACTACGCTGAGCGCCAAGCTGAAGGCAAGGTCCGGGAATTGCATCCACAGCGCCAGGCAGGCATGCAGCATTTCCCAGGAAGCCTCACTCAAAGCAGTGGCTAAGCGCTAGTGTGCTTCTCAGGACTCCGGGGACTCCCGCGTCCTCACCACGTCTCATGGAAACACAGTGTGTACCGGATGCCACTTCTTAGGCGACCTACCAACATACAGGGACCTAGGCCCTTCGGATCATCTCTTGGAATGAAGAGTGAAAGGCGAAACCCCGCTCTCTTGGTCGCCCAGTTGGATTGCCAGTCTGTCACAAGTCCTCCCGAGCACAGGTCTAGCAGGTCTTAGGTGTACTGCAAGTGGTCCCCGCTGCTGAACCAGAACTGCAATGGAAGAAACCCTCTACTTGCTCTTCCTCCTGGGAAGGCCAACCTGCCCTCGCTCGCCAAGCAGACAGTCGACTCTAGATGCAGCCTGACCTACGGACTTGTTGCCCCTGCAACACTGCCTAAGCTTTTGTAAGGGAAAAGGACGCTTTGGCCTGACCCAAGGAATTATGTCGGTCACGCCACTCAGCCCAAGCAGAACTCCCTTCGTGCCAAAGTTTTATCAGGGAAGGTCCAGGGTGCTGCGTGAGTCTCTTCTCGTGGCTCAGAAACTACGCGTACATGGGCTGTGCCAAGTCTGGCATAGGGACCTAAGGAGGGAAGCGTTATTTTCCCAACGGGAAAGCAGGCCACCTGCGGCCTCAAACTTAAGTGAAGACCAATGCTGTTGCCCGTCATCTCTTCAAAGTGGCAATGCCGACTGAGGGAAAGGCAGCTTTCCTCGATTAACACAGTGTTCCCTATTCGTGGCAGGAGGCCTCCGGCAGCCCTCTTCACATAACGGGAAAACCAGACCTGTCCCCCACCCCCACCCCCAGGCGCAACGTAATGTCCGGGTTTCCATCCACGGGTGGCCGTGTACTCACGATTTCCATGACCCCGGTAGGGAAAGTAGGGCATTAAGGCCAGTGTGCCCTCCCCAGGACTCCCGCCACCTCACCATGTCCCTTGGAAGAACGCTGTGTGCTCAGTGACTCTTCTTGGCCGACTGAGCACCGTGCCGCTACCTGGGTACTCCGGATCGGCTCTTTGAGTGCACTGTGAAAGGCAAGGCAGTGTTCTCTTCGTTGGATCGATAGACTGACAAATCTTTCCAGTGTGCCCCGACCAGAGTTCTGGAAAGTCCTCGGTGTAATGCCAGTGGCTCTCAGGGCTGACCCTGAGCTGCAGTGAAACAACTCTGTGCTTCGTGTTCCTTCTCGCTTTACACACCTGCCGTCTCTCTCTGCCAAGCCGAAACACGACTTTTAGATGCAGCCTGGAAAATCCACAGTTTCCTCCTGAGCCCTGCTAGTCTTTTGGCAGGTTCAAGGCCACCTAGGCCTCCCTAGCGCCTTAAATCGCTTAGGTCATTCGCACAGTGCAAATCTCCCTGCCTAAATAAAACATTATTCTGAGAAGGTAGCACAGGGCTTCTTGTGCCTCTTTTGGTTCTTCAGAAACGACACGTACGTGGGCTGGGTTCCACTCTGATACTGGGACCTTAGGAGAAACGGAGGAATTCCCTAGTTGAACGAGGAATCCTCGTAGCCTCCAAGGTGCCTACATACAGCGTTCTGCGAGTCCTTCCTTGCGTGCTGGAATGGGTCTCAAAGGAAAGGGTGCTTTACAGGAAAGACAAAAGGTGTTTCCACTTCCTTGCCTGAGGCCTGCCAGAGCCCCCTTTACATAAAGGGCGAGCTACACGGATCACGAAGATCCAAACAAAGTCCAGGACGGCATCCGCAATGCTGGCAGGCATGCAGCATTTGCCCAGAAGCCTTAGCCATGGCGGTGGCTTAACGCTAGTGTGCCGTTCAGGACTCCTAGGACTCCTGGGTCCTCACCACCAGGGCGTGGAAAAACACTGTGTACCCAATGTCTCTTCCTGGGCGACCTACCCAAACACAGGTCCCTAAGGCCCTTCGGACCATTTCTCTGCATGAAGAAGGAAAGGCAACGCTCTGCCCTCTCTTCGCTGCCCATGGAGATTGCCAGGCTTTCAACAGGCCTCCCGAACACAGGCCTAGCCGGGTCTCAGGTGTAATGCAAAAGGTCCCCACTGCTGAACCACTGCTGCCATGAAAAAACGCTGTGTTGATTGTTCATACTGGGAACACTTACCTGCCGTCTCTCTCTGCCAAGCAGAAGGCCGACTACAGAGGCAGCCCGACAAACGTACAATTTGCCCCTGAACGCTACCTCGGGGTTTCTGAGCTACAAGGACCATTTGGCCTATTCCCCGGGAATTACGTCCTTGAAGCCATTCGGCCCATGCAGGGCCCCCCCTTGGCGCCAGAGTTTTCTCAGGGAAGGTCCAGCGTGCTGCTTGAGTCTCTCTTGGTTGGTCAGAAACTACAGGTGCATGTGCTGGGTTCAAGTTTGATATCGGTTACCTAGAGCGAAGAGCATTACCTTCCCAGCGGGAGAGCTGAAAGTGCGGCCTCAAAGTGTCCTGCGACACAGTGTGGTTGCTCGTGTTCTCTTCACAAGTAGAATGGCTATGTGAGGGAAGGGGAGCTCTCCTAGAGAAACACCCTGTTTTCTGTACCGTGCAGGAGGCCTCCCGGCGCCCTATATACATAAAGGGAACACTATGCTGTTCCACAGGGACAAAAGTAAGGTTCAGGAAGTCCATCCACGAACTGACGCGTGCAGAGGCTTTCCACGAAACCTTAGGCCAAGTAGTGCATGAAGGTTCGTGTGCCTTTCCCTGGACCCCCGCTGCCTCAGCATGTCCCCTGGAAGAACACTGTGTACCGAGTTCTCTTCTAGGCCCCCTGAGCACCGCGCCGCGACCAAAGCCCTCCGGATCATCTCTTTGCATGCCGAGTGAGAGGCAACACACTCTTTTCTTTGTTGGATAGCTAGATAGCCAAGACATTCAAAAGTGCTCCCCGAACAGAGGTGTAGAAGGTCGTAGGTGTAATGCCTAATGTCTCCCTCAGTGCTGCCGCTGAGGAGCAAGGAGAAAGCCGGTGCGTAGAGTTCTTTCTGGGTGTACTTAGCTACCGGCTCTTTCTGGCGAGCAGTAGCTCGACTTTAGGTGCAGTCTGGAAAATGGACGGTTTCCCCCTGCACACTGCTAGGCTTTTGGCAGCGGCAGGGACACCTAACTCACTCGACCTTGCCCCTCTAATATTTCCTGCCATTCGCACGGTGCGCCACAGCCCGGCTACAAAGTGATTCAGAGGAGGTGCCACAGTCCTCCTTGTGTCCCTTTCGGTGCGGGAGAACCTATACGTAGGTGGGCGGTGTTCAACTTTGAGATTGGGACCTTCAGAGCACTGTAGTACCTCCCAGCTGGAAAGAAGGATGGTTCAACGTGAAAGCTGCCTGGAATACAGTGCTCTGTCAGCCCACGCTTGCATGCTGGCATGTCTTTGGAAGGAAAGTGGGCTTTTCTTGAGAGACATAGTGTGTTTCCACTGCCACTCCTGAGGCATCCCAGGGTCGCCTGTCCATAAAAGGAAAACTACGCTGAGCGCCAAGCTGAAGGCAAGGTCCGGGAATTGCATCCACAGCGCCAGGCAGGCATGCAACATTTCCCAGGAAGCCTCCCTCAAAGCAGTGGCTAAGCGCTAGTGTGCTTTTCAGGACTCCGGGGACTCCCGCGTCCTCACCACGTCTCATGGAAACACAGTGTGTACCGGATGCCACTTCTTAGGCGACCTACCAACATACAGGGACCTAGGCCCTTCGGATCATCTCTTGGAATGAAGAGTGAAAGGCGAAACCCCGCTCTCTTGGTCGCCCAGTTGGATTGCCAGTCTGTCACAAGTCCTCCCGAGCACAGGTCTAGCAGGTCTTAGGTGTACTGCAAGTGGTCCCCGCTGCTGAACCAGAACTGCAATGGAAGAAACCCTCTGCTTGCTCTTCCTCCTGGGAACGCCAACCTGCCCTCGCTCGCCAAGCAGACAGTCGACTCTAGATGCAGCCTGACCTACGGACTTGTTGCCCCTGCAACACTGCCTAAGCTTTTGTAAGGGAAAAGGACGCTTTGGCCTGACCCAAGGAATTATGTCGGTCACGCCACTCAGCCCAAGCAGAACTCCCTTCGTGCCAAAGTTTTATCAGGGAAGGTCCAGGGTGCTGCGTGAGTCTCTTCTCGTGGCTCAGAAACTACGCGTACATGGGCTGTGCCAAGTCTGGCATAGGGACCTAAGGAGGGAAGCGTTATTTTCCCAACGGGAAAGCAGGCCACCTGCGGCCTCAAACTTAAGTGAAGACCAATGCTTTTGCCCGTCATCTCTTCAAAGTGGCAATGCCGACTGAGGGAAAGGCAGCTTTCCTCGATTAACACAGTGTTCCCTATTCGTGGCAGGAGGCCTCCGGCAGCCCTCTTCACATAACGGGAAAACCAGACCTGTCCCCCACCCCCCCCCAGGCGCAACGTAATGTCCGTGTTTCCATCCACGGGTGGCCGTGTACTCACGATTTCCATGACCCCGGTAGTGAAAGTAGGGCATTAAGGCCAGTGTGCCCTCCCCAGGACTCCCGCCACCTCACCATGTCCCTTGGAAGAACGCTGTGTGCTCAGTGACTCTTCTTGGCCGACTGAGCACCGTGCCGCTACCTGGGTACTCCGGATCGGCTCTTTGAGTGCACTGTGAAAGGCAAGGCAGTGTTCTCTTCGTTGGATCGATAGACTGACAAATCTTTCCAGTGTGCCCCGACCAGAGTTCTGGAAAGTCCTCGGTGTAATGCCAGTGGCTCTCAGGGCTGACCCTGAGCTGCAGTGAAACAACTCTGTGCTTCGTGTTCCTTCTCGCTTTACACACCTGCCGTCTCTCTCTGCCAAGCCGAAACACGACTTTTAGATGCAGCCTGGAAAATCCACAGTTTCCTCCTGAGCCCTGCTAGTCTTTTGGCAGGTTCAAGGCCACCTAGGCCTCCCTAGCGCCTTAAATCGCTTAGGTCATTCGCACAGTGCAAATCTCCCTGCCTAAATAAAACATTATTCTGAGAAGGTAGCACAGGGCTTCTTGTGCCTCTTTTGGTTCTTCAGAAACGACACGTACGTGGGCTGGGTTCCACTCTGATACTGGGATCTTAGGAGAAACGGAGGAATTCCCTAGTTGAACGAGGAATCCTCGTAGCCTCCAAGGTGCCTACATACAGCGTTCTGCGAGTCCTTCCTTGCGTGCTGGAATGGGTCTCAAAGGAAAGGGTGCTTTACAGGAAAGACAAAAGGTGTTTCCACTTCCTTGCCTGAGGCCTGCCAGAGCCCCCTTTACATAAAGGGCGAGCTACACGGATCACGAAGATCCAAACAAAGTCCAGGACGGCATCCGCAATGCTGGCAGGCATGCAGCATTTGCCCAGAAGCCTTAGCCATGGCAGTGGCTTAACGCTAGTGTGCCGTTCAGGACTCCTAGGACTCCTGGGTCCTCACCACCTGGGCGTGGAAAAACACTGTGTACCCAATGTCTCTTCCTGGGCGACCTACCCAAACACAGGTCCCTAAGGCCCTTCGGACCATTTCTCTGCATGAAGAAGGAAAGGCAACGCTCTGCCCTCTCTTCGCTGCCCATGGAGATTGCCAGGCTTTCAACAGGCCTCCCGAACACAGGCCTAGCCGGGTCTCAGGTGTAATGCAAAAGGTCCCCACTGCTGAACCACTGCTGCCATGAAAAAACGCTGTGTTGATTGTTCATACTGGGAACACTTACCTGCCGTCTCTCTCTGCCAAGCAGAAGGCCGACTACAGAGGCAGCCCGACAAACGTACAATTTGCCCCTGAACGCTACCTCGGGGTTTCTGAGCTACAAGGACCATTTGGCCTATTCCCCGGGAATTACGTCCTTGAAGCCATTCGGCCCATGCAGGGCCCCCCCTTGGCGCCAGAGTTTTCTCAGGGAAGGTCCAGCGTGCTGCTTGAGTCTCTCTTGGTCGGTCAGAAACTACAGGTGCATGTGCTGGGTTCAAGTTTGATATCGGTTACCTAGAGCGAAGAGCGTTACCTTCCCAGCGGGAGAGCTGAAAGTGCGGCCTCAAAGTGTCCTGCGACACAGTGTGGTTGCTCGTGTTCTCTTCACAAGTAGAATGGCTATGTGAGGGAAGGGGAGCTCTCCTAGAGAAACACCCTGTTTTCTGTACCGTGCAGGAGGCCTCCCGGCGCCCTATATACATAAAGGGAACACTATGCTGTTCCACAGGGACCCAAGTAAGGTTCAGGTAGTCCATCCACGAACTGACGCGTGCAGAAGCTTTCCACGAAACCTTAGGCCAAGTAGTGCATGAAGGTTCGTGTGCCTTTCCCTGGACCCCCGCTGCCTCAGCATGTCCCCTGGAAGAACACTGTGTACCGAGTTCTCTTCTAGGCCCCCTGAGCACCGCGCCGCGACCAAAGCCCTCCGGATCATCTCTTTGCATGCCGAGTGAGAGGCAACACACTCTTTTCTTTGTTGGATAGCTAGATAGCCAAGACATTCAAAAGTGCTCCCCGAACAGAGGTGTAGAAGGTCGTAGGTGTAATGCCTAATGTCTCCCTCAGTGCTGCCGCTGAGGAGCAAGGAGAAAGCCGGTGCGTAGAGTTCTTTCTGGGTGTACTTAGCTACCGGCTCTTTCTGGCGAGCAGTAGCTCGACTTTAGGTGCAGTCTGGAAAATGGACGGTTTCCCCCTGCACACTGCTAGGCTTTTGGCAGCGGCAGGGACACCTAACTCACTCGACCTTGCCCCTCTAATATTTCCTGCCATTCGCACGGTGCGCCACAGCCCGGCTACAAAGTGATTCAGAGGAGGTGCCACAGTCCTCCTTGTGTCCCTTTCGGTGCGGGAGAACCTATACGTAGGTGGGCGGTGTTCAACTTTGAGATTGGGACCTTCAGAGCACTGTAGTACCTCCCAGCTGGAAAGAAGGATGGTTCAACGTGAAAGCTGCCTGGAATACAGTGCTCTGTCAGCCCACGCTTGCATGCTGGCATGTCTTTGGAAGGAAAGTGGGCATTTCTTGAGAGACATAGTGTGTTTCCACTGCCACTCCTGAGGCATCCCAGGGTCGCCTGTCCATAAAAGGAAAACTACGCTGAGCGCCAAGCTGAAGGCAAGGTCCGGGAATTGCATCCACAGCGCCAGGCAGGCATGCAGCATTTCCCAGGAAGCCTCACTCAAAGCAGTGGCTAAGCGCTAGTGTGCTTCTCAGGACTCCGGGGACTCCCGCGTCCTCACCACGTCTCATGGAAACACAGTGTGTACCGGATGCCACTTCTTAGGCGACCTACCAACATACAGGGACCTAGGCCCTTCGGATCATCTCTTGGAATGAAGAGTGAAAGGCGAAACCCCGCTCTCTTGGTCGCCCAGTTGGATTGCCAGTCTGTCACAAGTCCTCCCGAGCACAGGTCTAGCAGGTCTTAGGTGTACTGCAAGTGGTCCCCGCTGCTGAACCAGAACTGCAATGGAAGAAACCCTCTGCTTGCTCTTCCTCCTGGGAACGCCAACCTGCCCTCGCTCGCCAAGCAGACAGTCGACTCTAGATGCAGCCTGACCTACGGACTTGTTGCCCCTGCAACACTGCCTAAGCTTTTGTAAGGGAAAAGGACGCTTTGGCCTGACCCAAGGTATTATGTCGGTCACGCCACTCAGCCCAAGCAGAACTCCCTTCGTGCCAAAGTTTTATCAGGGAAGGTCCAGGGTGCTGCGTGAGTCTCTTCTCGTGGCTCAGAAACTACGCGTACATGGGCTGTGCCAAGTCTGGCATAGGGACCTAAGGAGGGAAGCGTTATTTTCCCAACGGGAAAGCAGGCCACCTGCGGCCTCAAACTTAAGTGAAGACCAATGCTGTTGCCCGTCATCTCTTCAAAGTGGCAATGCCGACTGAGGGAAAGGCAGCTTTCCTCGATTAACACAGTGTTCCCTATTCGTGGCAGGAGGCCTCCGGCAGCCCTCTTCACATAACGGGAAAACCAGACCTGTCCCCCACCCCCCCCCCCAGGCGCAACGTAATGTCCGGGTTTCCATCCACGGGTGGCCGTGTACTCACGATTTCCATGACCCCGGTAGGGAAAGTAGGGCATTAAGGCCAGTGTGCCCTCCCCAGGACTCCCGCCACCTCACCATGTCCCTTGGAAGAACGCTGTGTGCTCAGTGACTCTTCTTGGCCGACTGAGCACCGTGCCGCTACCTGGGTACTCCGGATCGGCTCTTTGAGTGCACTGTGAAAGGCAAGGCAGTGTTCTCTTCGTTGGATCGATAGACTGACAAATCTTTCCAGTGTGCCCCGACCAGAGTTCTGGAAAGTCCTCGGTGTAATGCCAGTGGCTCTCAGGGCTGACCCTGAGCTGCAGTGAAACAACTCTGTGCTTCGTGTTCCTTCTCGCTTTACACACCTGCCGTCTCTCTCTGCCAAGCCGAAACACGACTTTTAGATGCAGCCTGGAAAATCCACAGTTTCCTCCTGAGCCCTGCTAGTCTTTTGGCAGGTTCAAGGCCACCTAGGCCTCCCTAGCGCCTTAAATCGCTTAGGTCATTCGCACAGTGCAAATCTCCCTGCCTAAATAAAACATTATTCTGAGAAGGTAGCACAGGGCTTCTTGTGCCTCTTTTGGTTCTTCAGAAACGACACGTACGTGGGCTGGGTTCCACTCTGATACTGGGACCTTAGGAGAAACGGAGGAATTCCCTAGTTGAACGAGGAATCCTCGTAGCCTCCAAGGTGCCTACATACAGCGTTCTGCGAGTCCTTCCTTGCGTGCTGGAATGGGTCTCAAAGGAAAGGGTGCTTTACAGGAAAGACAAAAGGTGTTTCCACTTCCTTGCCTGAGGCCTGCCAGAGCCCCCTTTACATAAAGGGCGAGCTACACGGATCACGAAGATCCAAACAAAGTCCAGGACGGCATCCGCAATGCTGGCAGGCATGCAGCATTTGCCCAGAAGCCTTAGCCATGGCGGTGGCTTAACGCTAGTGTGCCGTTCAGGACTCCTAGGACTCCTGGGTCCTCACCACCAGGGCGTGGAAAAACACTGTGTACCCAATGTCTCTTCCTGGGCGACCTACCCAAACACAGGTCCCTAAGGCCCTTCGGACCATTTCTCTGCATGAAGAAGGAAAGGCAACGCTCTGCCCTCTCTTCGCTGCCCATGGAGATTGCCAGGCTTTCAACAGGCCTCCCGAACACAGGCCTAGCCGGGTCTCAGGTGTAATGCAAAAGGTCCCCACTGCTGAACCACTGCTGCCATGAACGAACGCTGTGTTGATTGTTCATACTGGGAACACTTACCTGCCGTCTCTCTCTGCCAAGCAGAAGGCCGACTACAGAGGCAGCCCGACAAACGTACAATTTGCCCCTGAACGCTACCTCGGGGTTTCTGAGCTACAAGGACCATTTGGCCTATTCCCCGGGAATTACGTCCTTGAAGCCATTCGGCCCATGCAGGGCCCCCCCTTGGCGCCAGAGTTTTCTCAGGGAAGGTCCAGCGTGCTGCTTGAGTCTCTCTTGGTTGGTCAGAAACTACAGGTGCATGTGCTGGGTTCAAGTTTGATATCGGTTACCTAGAGCGAAGAGCATTACCTTCCCAGCGGGAGAGCTGAAAGTGCGGCCTCAAAGTGTCCTGCGACACAGTGTGGTTGCTCGTGTTCTCTTCACAAGTAGAATGGCTATGTGAGGGAAGGGGAGCTCTCCTAGAGAAACACCCTGTTTTCTGTACCGTGCAGGAGGCCTCCCAGCGCCCTATATACATAAAGGGAACACTATGCTGTTCCACAGGGACCCAAGTAAGGTTCAGGTAGTCCATCCACGAACTGACGCGTGCAGAAGCTTTCCACGAAACCTTAGGCCAAGTAGTGCATGAAGGTTCGTGTGCCTTTCCCTGGACCCCCGCTGCCTCAGCATGTCCCCTGGAAGAACACTGTGTACCGAGTTCTCTTCTAGGCCCCCTGAGCACCGCGCCGCGACCAAAGCCCTCCGGATCATCTCTTTGCATGCCGAGTGAAAGGCAACACACTCTTTTCTTTGTTGGATAGCTAGATAGCCAAGACATTCAAAAGTGCTCCCCGAACAGAGGTGTAGAAGGTCGTAGGTGTAATGCCTAATGTCTCCCTCAGTGCTGCCGCTGAGGAGCAAGGAGAAAGCCGGTGCGTAGAGTTCTTTCTGGGTGTACTTAGCTACCGGCTCTTTCTGGCGAGCAGTAGCTCGACTTTAGGTGCAGTCTGGAAAATGGACGGTTTCCCCCTGCACACTGCTAGGCTTTTGGCAGCGGCAGGGACACCTAACTCACTCGACCTTGCCCCTCTAATATTTCCTGCCATTCGCACGGTGCGCCACAGCCCGGCTACAAAGTGATTCAGAGGAGGTGCCACAGTCCTCCTTGTGTCCCTTTCGGTGCGGGAGAACCTATACGTAGGTGGGCGGTGTTCAACTTTGAGATTGGGACCTTCAGAGCACTGTAGTACCTCCCAGCTGGAAAGAAGGATGGTTCAACGTGAAAGCTGCCTGGAATACAGTGCTCTGTCAGCCCACGCTTGCATGCTGCCATGTCTTTGGAAGGAAAGTGGGCTTTTCTTGAGAGACATAGTGTGTTTCCACTGCCACTCCTGAGGCATCCCAGGGTCGCCTGTCCATAAAAGGAAAACTACGCTGAGCGCCAAGCTGAAGGCAAGGTCCGGGAATTGCATCCACAGCGCCAGGCAGGCATGCAGCATTTCCCAGGAAGCCTCACTCAAAGCAGTGGCTAAGCGCTAGTGTGCTTCTCAGGACTCCGGGGACTCCCGCGTCCTCACCACGTCTCATGGAAACACAGTGTGTACCGGATGCCACTTCTTAGGCGACCTACCAACATACAGGGACCTAGGCCCTTCGGATCATCTCTTGGAATGAAGAGTGAAAGGCGAAACCCCGCTCTCTTGGTCGCCCAGTTGGATTGCCAGTCTGTCACAAGTCCTCCCGAGCACAGGTCTAGCAGGTCTTAGGTGTACTGCAAGTGGTCCCCGCTGCTGAACCAGAACTGCAATGGAAGAAACCCTCTGCTTGCTCTTCCTCCTGGGAAGGCCAACCTGCCCTCGCTCGCCAAGCAGACAGTCGACTCTAGATGCAGCCTGACCTACGGACTTGTTGCCCCTGCAACACTGCCTAAGCTTTTGTAAGGGAAAAGGACGCTTTGGCCTGACCCAAGGAATTATGTCGGTCACGCCACTCAGCCCAAGCAGAACTCCCTTCGTGCCAAAGTTTTATCAGGGAAGGTCCAGGGTGCTGCGTGAGTCTCTTCTCGTGGCTCAGAAACTACGCGTACATGGGCTGTGCCAAGTCTGGCATAGGGACCTAAGGAGGGAAGCGTTATTTTCCCAACGGGAAAGCAGGCCACCTGCGGCCTCAAACTTAAGTGAAGACCAATGCTGTTGCCCGTCATCTCTTCAAAGTGGCAATGCCGACTGAGGGAAAGGCAGCTTTCCTCGATTAACACAGTGTTCCCTATTCGTGGCAGGAGGCCTCCGGCAGCCCTCTTCACATAACGGGAAAACCAGACCTGTCCCCCACCCCCACCCCCAGGCGCAACGTAATGTCCGGGTTTCCATCCACGGGTGGCCGTGTACTCACGATTTCCATGACCCCGGTAGGGAAAGTAGGGCATTAAGGCCAGTGTGCCCTCCCCAGGACTCCCGCCACCTCACCATGTCCCTTGGAAGAACGCTGTGTGCTCAGTGACTCTTCTTGGCCGACTGAGCACCGTGCCGCTACCTGGGTACTCCGGATCGGCTCTTTGAGTGCACTGTGAAAGGCAAGGCAGTGTTCTCTTCGTTGGATCGATAGACTGACAAATCTTTCCAGTGTGCCCCGACCAGAGTTCTGGAAAGTCCTCGGTGTAATGCCAGTGGCTCTCAGGGCTGACCCTGAGCTGCAGTGAAACAACTCTGTGCTTCGTGTTCCTTCTCGCTTTACACACCTGCCGTCTCTGCCAAGCCGAAACACGACTTTTAGATGCAGCCTGGAAAATCCACAGTTTCCTCCTGAGCCCTGCTAGTCTTTTGGCAGGTTCAAGGCCACCTAGGCCTCCCTAGCGCCTTAAATCGCTTAGGTCATTCGCACAGTGCAAATCTCCCTGCCTAAATAAAACATTATTCTGAGAAGGTAGCACAGGGCTTCTTGTGCCTCTTTTGGTTCTTCAGAAACGACACGTACGTGGGCTGGGTTCCACTCTGATACTGGGACCTTAGGAGAAACGGAGGAATTCCCTAGTTGAACGAGGAATCCTCGTAGCCTCCAAGGTGCCTACATACAGCGTTCTGCGAGTCCTTCCTTGCGTGCTGGAATGGGTCTCAAAGGAAAGGGTGCTTTACAGGAAAGACAAAAGGTGTTTCCACTTCATTGCCTGAGGCCTGCCAGAGCCCCCTTTACATAAAGGGCGAGCTACACGGATCACGAAGATCCAAACAAAGTCCAGGACGGCATCCGCAATGCTGGCAGGCATGCAGCATTTGCCCAGAAGCCTTAGCCATGGCGGTGGCTTAACGCTAGTGTGCCGTTCAGGACTCCTAGGACTCCTGGGTCCTCACCACCAGGGCGTGGAAAAACACTGTGTACCCAATGTCTCTTCCTGGGCGACCTACCCAAACACAGGTCCCTAAGGCCCTTCGGACCATTTCTCTGCATGAAGAAGGAAAGGCAACGCTCTGCCCTCTCTTCGCTGCCCATGGAGATTGCCAGGCTTTCAACAGGCCTCCCGAACACAGGCCTAGCCGGGTCTCAGGTGTAATGCAAAAGGTCCCCACTGCTGAACCACTGCTGCCATGAACGAACGCTGTGTTGATTGTTCATACTGGGAACACTTACCTGCCGTCTCTCTCTGCCAAGCAGAAGGCCGACTACAGAGGCAGCCCGACAAACGTACAATTTGCCCCTGAACGCTACCTCGGGGTTTCTGAGCTACAAGGACCATTTGGCCTATTCCCCGGGAATTACGTCCTTGAAGCCATTCGGCCCATGCAGGGCCCCCCCTTGGCGCCAGAGTTTTCTCAGGGAAGGTCCAGCGTGCTGCTTGAGTCTCTCTTGGTTGGTCAGAAACTACAGGTGCATGTGCTGGGTTCAAGTTTGATATCGGTTACCTAGAGCGAAGAGCATTACCTTCCCAGCGGGAGAGCTGAAAGTGCGGCCTCAAAGTGTCCTGCGACACAGTGTGGTTGCTCGTGTTCTCTTCACAAGTAGAATGGCTATGTGAGGGAAGGGGAGCTCTCCTAGAGAAACACCCTGTTTTCTGTACCGTGAAGGAGGCCTCTCGGCGCCCTATATACATAAAGGGAACACTATGCTGTTCCACAGGGACCCAAGTAAGGTTCAGGTAGTCCATCCACGAACTGACGCGTGCAGAGGCTTTCCACGAAACCTTAGGCCAAGTAGTGCATGAAGGTTCGTGTGCCTTTCCCTGGACCCCCGCTGCCTCAGCATGTCCCCTGGAAGAACACTGTGTACCGAGTTCTCTTCTAGGCCCCCTGAGCACCGCGCCGCGACCAAAGCCCTCCGGATCATCTCTTTGCATGCCGAGTGAGAGGCAACACACTCTTTTCTTTGTTGGATAGCTAGATAGCCAAGACATTCAAAAGTGCTCCCCGAACAGAGGTGTAGAAGGTCGTAGGTGTAATGCCTAATGTCTCCCTCAGTGCTGCCGCTGAGGAGCAAGGAGAAAGCCGGTGCGTAGAGTTCTTTCTGGGTGTACTTAGCTACCGGCTCTTTCTGGCGAGCAGTAGCTCGACTTTAGGTGCAGTCTGGAAAATGGACGGTTTCCCCCTGCACACTGCTAGGCTTTTGGCAGCGGCAGGGACACCTAACTCACTCGACCTTGCCCCTCTAATATTTCCTGCCATTCGCACGGTGCGCCACAGCCCGGCTACAAAGTGATTCAGAGGAGGTGCCACAGTCCTCCTTGTGTCCCTTTCGGTGCGGGAGAACCTATACGTAGGTGAGCGGTGTTCAACTTTGAGATTGGGACCTTCAGAGCACTGTAGTACCTCCCAGCTGGCAAGAAGGATGGTTCAACGTGAAAGCTGCCTGGAATACAGTGCTCTGTCAGCCCACGCTTGCATGCTGGCATGTCTTTGGAAGGAAAGTGGGCTTTTCTTGAGAGACATAGTGTGTTTCCACTGCCACTCCTGAGGCATC
This sequence comes from Eschrichtius robustus, assembly GCF_028021215.1. Taxonomy (NCBI): domain Eukaryota; kingdom Metazoa; phylum Chordata; class Mammalia; order Artiodactyla; family Eschrichtiidae; genus Eschrichtius; species Eschrichtius robustus. Next base: position 110,830 of record NW_027175335.1, read on the forward strand.
CCAGGGTCGCCTGTCCATAAAAGGAAAACTACGCTGAGCGCCAAGCTGAAGGCAAGGTCCGGGAATTGCATCCACAGCGCCAGGCAGGCATGCAGCATTTCCCAGGAAGCCTCCCTCAAAGCAGTGGCTAAGCGCTAGTGTGCTTTTCAGGACTCCGGGGACTCCCGCGTCCTCACCACGTCTCATGGAAACACAGTGTGTACCGGATGCCACTTCTTAGGCGACCTACCAACATACAGGGACCTAGGCCCTTCGGATCATCTCTTGGAATGAAGAGTGAAAGGCGAAACCCCGCTCTCTTGGTCGCCCAGTTGGATTGCCAGTCTGTCACAAGTCCTCCCGAGCACAGGTCTAGCAGGTCTTAGGTGTACTGCAAGTGGTCCCCGCTGCTGAACCAGAACTGCAATGGAAGAAACCCTCTGCTTGCTCTTCCTCCTGGGAAGGCCAACCTGCCCTCGCTCGCCAAGCAGACAGTTGACTCTAGATGCAGCCTGACCTACGGACTTGTTGCCCCTGCAACACTGCCTAAGCTTTTGTAAGGGAAAAGGACGCTTTGGCCTTACCCAAGGAATTATGTCGGTCACGCCACTCAGCCCAAGCAGAACTCCCTTCGTGCCAAAGTTTTATCAGGGAAGGTCCAGGGTGCTGCGTGAGTCTCTTCTCGTGGCTCAGAAACTACGCGTACATGGGCTGTGCCAAGTCTGGCATAGGGACCTAAGGAGGGAAGCGTTATTTTCCCAACGGGAAAGCAGGCCACCTGCGGCCTCAAACTTAAGTGAAGACCAATGCTGTTGCCCGTCATCTCTTCAAAGTGGCAATGCCGACTGAGGGAAAGGCAGCTTTCCTCGATTAACACAGTGTTCCCTATTCGTGGCAGGAGGCCTCCGGCAGCCCTCTTCACATAACGGGAAAACCAGACCTGTCCCCCACCCCCCCCCAGGCGCAACGTAATGTCCGTGTTTCCATCCACGGGTGGCCGTGTACTCACGATTTCCATGACCCCGGTAGGGAAAGTAGGGCATTAAGGCCAGTGTGCCCTCCCCAGGACTCCCGCCACCTCACCATGTCCCTTGGAAGAACGCTGTGTGCTCAGTGACTCTTCTTGGCCGACTGAGCACCGTGCCGCTACCTGGGTACTCCGGATCGGCTCTTTGAGTGCACTGTGAAAGGCAAGGCAGTGTTCTCTTCGTTGGATCGATAGACTGACAAATCTTTCCAGTGTGCCCCGACCAGAGTTCTGGAAAGTCCTCGGTGTAATGCCAGTGGCTCTCAGGGCTGACCCTGAGCTGCAGTGAAACAACTCTGTGCTTCGTGTTCCTTCTCGCTTTACACACCTGCCGTCTCTCTCTGCCAAGCCGAAACACGACTTTTAGATGCAGCCTGGAAAATCCACAGTTTCCTCCTGAGCCCTGCTAGTCTTTTGGCAGGTTCAAGGCCACCTAGGCCTCCCTAGCGCCTTAAATCGCTTAGGTCATTCGCACAGTGCAAATCTCCCTGCCTAAATAAAACATTATTCTGAGAAGGTAGCACAGGGCTTCTTGTGCCTCTTTTGGTTCTTCAGAAACGACACGTACGTGGGCTGGGTTCCACTCTGATACTGGGACCTTAGGAGAAACGGAGGAATTCCCTAGTTGAACGAGGAATCCTCGTAGCCTCCAAGGTGCCTACATACAGCGTTCTGCGAGTCCTTCCTTGCGTGCTGGAATGGGTCTCAAAGGAAAGGGTGCTTTACAGGAAAGACAAAAGGTGTTTCCACTTCCTTGCCTGAGGCCTGCCAGAGCCCCCTTTACATAAAGGGCGAGCTACACGGATCACGAAGATCCAAACAAAGTCCAGGACGGCATCCGCAATGCTGGCAGGCATGCAGCATTTGCCCAGAAGCCTTAGCCATGGCGGTGGCTTAATGCTAGTGTGCCGTTCAGGACTCCTAGGACTCCTGGGTCCTCACCACCAGGGCGTGGAAAAACACTGTGTACCCAATGTCTCTTCCTGGGCGACCTACCCAAACACAGGTCCCTAAGGCCCTTCGGACCATTTCTCTGCATGAAGAAGGAAAGGCAACGCTCTGCCCTCTCTTCGCTGCCCATGGAGATTGCCAGGCTTTCAACAGGCCTCCCGAACACAGGCCTAGCCGGGTCTCAGGTGTAATGCAAAAGGTCCCCACTGCTGAACCACTGCTGCCATGAAAAAACGCTGTGTTGATTGTTCATACTGGGAACACTTACCTGCCGTCTCTCTCTGCCAAGCAGAAGGCCGACTACAGAGGCAGCCCGACAAATGTACAATTTGCCCCTGAACGCTACCTCGGGGTTTCTGAGCTACAAGGACCATTTGGCCTATTCCCCGGGAATTACGTCCTTGAAGCCATTCGGCCCATGCAGGGCCCCCCCTTGGCGCCAGAGTTTTCTCAGGGAAGGTCCAGCGTGCTGCTTGAGTCTCTCTTGGTTGGTCAGAAACTACAGGTGCATGTGCTGGGTTCAAGTTTGATATCGGTTACCTAGAGCGAAGAGCATTACCTTCCCAGCGGGAGAGCTGAAAGTGCGGCCTCAAAGTGTCCTGCGACACAGTGTGGTTGCTCGTGTTCTCTTCACAAGTAGAATGGCTATGTGAGGGAAGGGGAGCTCTCCTAGAGAAACACCCTGTTTCTGTACCGTGCAGGAGGCCTCCCGGCGCCCTATATACATAAAGGGAACACTATGCTGTTCCACAGGGACCCAAGTATGGTTCAGGTAGTCCATCCACGAACTGACGCGTGCAGAGGCTTTCCACGAAACCTTAGGCCAAGTAGTGCATGAAGGTTCGTGTGCCTTTCCCTGGACCCCCGCTGCCTCAGCATGTCCCCTGGAAGAACACTGTGTACCGAGTTCTCTTCTAGGCCCCCTGAGCACCGCGCCGCGACCAAAGCCCTCCGGATCATCTCTTTGCATGCCGAGTGAGAGGCAACACACTCTTTTCTTTGTTGGATAGCTAGATAGCCAAGACATTCAAAAGTGCTCCCCGAACAGAGGTGTAGAAGGTCGTAGGTGTAATGCCTAATGTCTCCCTCAGTGCTGCCGCTGAGGAGCAAGGAGGAAGCCGGTGCGTAGAGTTCTTTCTGGGTGTACTTAGCTACCGGCTCTTTCTGGCGAGCAGTAGCTCGACTTTAGGTGCAGTCTGGAAAATGGACGGTTTCCCCCTGCACACTGCTAGGCTTTTGGCAGCGGCAGGGACACCTAACTCACTCGACCTTGCCCCTCTAATATTTCCTGCCATTCGCACGGTGCGCCACAGCCCGGCTACAAAGTGATTCAGAGGAGGTGCCACAGTCCTCCTTGTGTCCCTTTCGGTGCGGGAGAACCTATACGTAGGTGAGCGGTGTTCAACTTTGAGATTGGGACCTTCAGAGCACTGTAGTACCTCCCAGCTGGCAAGAAGGATGGTTCAACGTGAAAGCTGCCTGGAATACAGTGCTCTGTCAGCCCACGCTTGCATGCTGGCATGTCTTTGGAAGGAAAGTGGGCTTTTCTTGAGAGACATAGTGTGTTTCCACTGCCACTCCTGAGGCATCCCAGGGTCGCCTGTCCATAAAAGGAAAACTACGCTGAGCGCCAAGCTGAAGGCAAGGTCCGGGAATTGCATCCACAGCGCCAGGCAGGCATGCAGCATTTCCCAGGAAGCCTCCCTCAAAGCAGTGGCTAAGCGCTAGTGTGCTTCTCAGGACTCCGGGGACTCCCGCGTCCTCACCACGTCTCATGGAAACACAGTGTGTACCGGATGCCACTTCTTAGGCGACCTACCAACATACAGGGACCTAGGCCCTTCGGATCATCTCTTGGAATGAAGAGTGAAAGGCGAAACCCCGCTCTCTTGGTCGCCCAGTTGGATTGCCAGTCTGTCACAAGTCCTCCTGAGCACAGGTCTAGCAGGTCTTAGGTGTACTGCAAGTGGTCCCCGCTGCTGAACCAGAACTGCAATGGAAGAAACCCTCTGCTTGCTCTTCCTCCTGGGAAGGCCAACCTGCCCTCGCTCGCCAAGCAGACAGTCGACTCTAGATGCAGCCTGACCTACGGACTTGTTGCCCCTGCAACACTGCCTAAGCTTTTGTAAGGGAAAAGGACGCTTTGGCCTGACCCAAGGAATTATGTCGGTCACGCCACTCAGCCCAAGCAGAACTCCCTTCGTGCCAAAGTTTTATCAGGGAAGGTCCAGGGTGCTGCGTGAGTCTCTTCTCGTGGCTCAGAAACTACGCGTACATGGGCTGTGCCAAGTCTGGCATAGGGACCTAAGGAGGGAAGCGTTATTTTCCCAACGGGAAAGCAGGCCATCTGCGGCCTCAAACTTAAGTGAAGACCAATGCTGTTGCCCGTCATCTCTTCACAGTGGCAATGCCGACTGAGGGAAAGGCAGCTTTCCTCGATTAACACAGTGTTCCCTATTCGTGGCAGGAGGCCTCCGGCAGCCCTCTTCACATAACGGGAAAACCAGACCTGTCCCCCACCCCCCCACCAGGCGCAACGTAATGTCCGGGTTTCCATCCACGGGTGGCCGTGTACTCACGATTTCCATGACCCCGGTAGGGAAAGTAGGGCATTAAGGCCAGTGTGCCCTTCCCAGGACTCCCGCCGCCTCACCATGTCCCTTGGAAGAACGCTGTGTGCTCAGTGACTCTTCTTGGCCGACTGAGCACCGTGCCGCTACCTGGGTACTCCGGATCGGCTCTTTGAGTGCACTGTGAAAGGCAAGGCAGGGTTCTCTTCGTTGCACAAATCTTTCCAATGTGCCCCGACCAGAGTTCTGGAAAGTCCTCGGTGTAATGCCAGTGGCTCTCAGGGCTGACCCTGAGCTGCAGTGAAACAACTCTGTGCTTCGTGTTCCTTCTCGCTTTACACACCTGCCGTCTCTCTCTGCCAAGCCGAAACACGACTTTAGGATGCAGCCTGGAAAATCCACAGTTTCCTCCTGAGCCCTGCTAGTCTTTTGGCAGGTTCAAGGCCACCTAGGCCTCCCTAGCGCCTTAAATCGCTTAGGTCATTCGCACAGTGCAAATCTCCCTGCCTAAATAAAACATTATTCTGAGAAGGTAGCACAGGGCTTCTTGTGCCTCTTTTGGTTCTTCAGAAACGACACGTACGTGGGCTGGGTTCCACTCTGATACTGGGACCTTAGGAGAAACGGAGGAATTCCCTAGTTGAACGAGGAATCCTCGTAGCCTCCAAGGTGCCTACATACAGCGTTCTGCGAGTCCTTCCTTGCGTGCTGGAATGGGTCTCAAAGGAAAGGGTGCTTTACAGGAAAGACAAAAGGTGTTTCCACTTCCTTGCCTGAGGCCTGCCAGAGCCCCCTTTACATAAAGGGCGAGCTACACGGATCACGAAGATCCAAACAAAGTCCAGGACGGCACCCGCAATGCTGGCAGGCATGCAGCATTTGCCCAGAAGCCTTAGCCATGGCGGTGGCTTAACGCTAGTGTGCCGTTCAGGACTCCTAGGACTCCTGGGTCCTCACCACCTGGGCGTGGAAAAACACTGTGTACCCAATGTCTCTTCCTGGGCGACCTACCCAAACACAGGTCCCTAAGGCCCTTCGGACCATTTCTCTGCATGAAGAAGGAAAGGCAACGCTCTGCCCTCTCTTCGCTGCCCATGGAGATTGCCAGGCTTTCAACAGGCCTCCCGAACACAGGCCTAGCCGGGTCTCAGGTGTAATGCAAAAGGTCCCCACTGCTGAACCACTGCTGCCATGAAAAAACGCTGTGTTGATTGTTCATACTGGGAACACTTACCTGCCGTCTCTCTCTGCCAAGCAGAAGGCCGACTACAGAGGCAGCCCGACAAACGTACAATTTGCCCCTGAACGCTACCTCGGGGTTTCTGAGCTACAAGGACCATTTGGCCTATTCCCCGGGAATTACGTCCTTGAAGCCATTCGGCCCATGCAGGGCCCCCCCTTGGCGCCAGAGTTTTCTCAGGGAAGGTCCAGCGTGCTGCTTGAGTCTCTCTTGGTTGGTCAGAAACTACAGGTGCATGTGCTGGGTTCAAGTTTGATATCGGTTACCTAGAGCGAAGAGCGTTACCTTCCCAGCGGGAGAGCTGAAAGTGCGGCCTCAAAGTGTCCTGCGACACAGTGTGGTTGCTCGTGTTCTCTTCACAAGTAGAATGGCTATGTGAGGGAAGGGGAGCTCTCCTAGAGAAACACTCTGTTTTCTGTACCGTGCAGGAGGCCTCCCGGCGCCCTATATACATAAAGGGAACACTATGCTGTTCCACAGGGACCCAAGTAAGGTTCAGGTAGTCCATCCACGAACTGACGCGTGCAGAGGCTTTCCACGAAACCTTAGGCCAAGTAGTGCATGAAGGTTCGTGTACCTTTCCCTGGACCCCCGCTGCCTCAGCATGTCCCCTGGAAGAACACTGTGTACCGAGTTCTCTTCTAGGCCCCCTGAGCACCGCGCCGCGACCAAAGCCCTCCGGATCATCTCTTTGCATGCCGAGTGAGAGGCAACACACTCTTTTCTTTGTTGGATAGCTAGATAGCCAAGACATTCAAAAGTGCTCCCCGAACAGAGGTGTAGAAGGTCGTAGGTGTAATGCCTAATGTCTCCCTCAGTGCTGCCGCTGAGGAGCAAGGAGGAAGCCGGTGCGTAGAGTTCTTTCTGGGTGTACTTAGCTACCGGCTCTTTCTGGCGAGCAGTAGCTCGACTTTAGGTGCAGTCTGGAAAATGGACGGTTTCCCCCTGCACACTGCTAGGCTTTTGGCAGCGGCAGGGACACCTAACTCACTCGACCTTGCCCCTCTAATATTTCCTGCCATTCGCACGGTGCGCCACAGCCCGGCTACAAAGTGATTCAGAGGAGGTGCCACAGTCCTCCTTGTGTCCCTTTCGGTGCGGGAGAACCTATACGTAGGTGAGCGGTGTTCAACTTTGAGATTGGGACCTTCAGAGCACTGTAGTACCTCCCAGCTGGCAAGAAGGATGGTTCAACGTGAAAGCTGCCTGGAATACAGTGCTCTGTCAGCCCACGCTTGCATGCTGGCATGTCTTTGGAAGGAAAGTGGGCTTTTCTTGAGAGACATAGTGTGTTTCCACTGCCACTCCTGAGGCATCCCAGGGTCGCCTGTCCATAAAAGGAAAACTACGCTGAGCGCCAAGCTGAAGGCAAGGTCCGGGAATTGCATCCACAGCGCCAGGCAGGCATGCAGCATTTCCCAGGAAGCCTCCCTCAAAGCAGTGGCTAAGCGCTAGTGTGCTTCTCAGGACTCCGGGGACTCCCGCGTCCTCACCACGTCTCATGGAAACACAGTGTGTACCGGATGCCACTTCTTAGGCGACCTACCAACATACAGGGACCTAGGCCCTTCGGATCATCTCTTGGAATGAAGAGTGAAAGGCGAAACCCCGCTCTCTTGGTCGCCCAGTTGGATTGCCAGTCTGTCACAAGTCCTCCCGAGCACAGGTCTAGCAGGTCTTAGGTGTACTGCAAGTGGTCCCCGCTGCTGAACCAGAACTGCAATGGAAGAAACCCTCTGCTTGCTCTTCCTCCTGGGAAGGCCAACCTGCCCTCGCTCGCCAAGCAGACAGTCGACTCTAGATGCAGCCTGACCTACGGACTTGTTGCCCCTGCAACACTGCCTAAGCTTTTGTAAGGGAAAAGGACGCTTTGGCCTGACCCAAGGAATTATGTCGGTCACGCCACTCAGCCCAAGCAGAACTCCCTTCGTGCCAAAGTTTTATCAGGGAAGGTCCAGGGTGCTGCGTGAGTCTCTTCTCGTGGCTCAGAAACTACGCGTACATGGGCTGTGCCAAGTCTGGCATAGGGACCTAAGGAGGGAAGCGTTATTTTCCCAACGGGAAAGCAGGCCACCTGCGGCCTCAAACTTAAGTGAAGACCAATGCTGTTGCCCGTCATCTCTTCACAGTGGCAATGCTGACTGAGGGAAAGGCAGCTTTCCTCGATTAACACAGTGTTCCCTATTCGTGGCAGGAGGCCTCCGGCAGCCCTCTCACATAACGGGAAAACCAGACCTGTCCCCCACCCCCCCCCCAGGCGCAACGTAATGTCCGGGTTTCCATCCACGGGTGGCCGTGTACTCACGATTTCCATGACCCCGGTAGGGAAAGTAGGGCATTAAGGCCAGTGTGCCCTTCCCAGGACTCCCGCCACCTCACCATGTCCCTTGGAAGAACGCTGTGTGCTCAGTGACTCTTCTTGGCCGACTGAGCACCGTGCCGCTACCTGGGTACTCCGGATCGGCTCTTTGAGTGCACTGTGAAAGGCAAGGCAGGGTTCTCTTCGTTGGACAAATCTTTCCAATGTGCCCCGACCAGAGTTCTGGAAAGTCCTCGGTGTAATGCCAGTGGCTCTCAGGGCTGACCCTGAGCTGCAGTGAAACAACTCTGTGCTTCGTGTTCCTTCTCGCTTTACACACCTGCCGTCTCTCTCTGCCAAGCCGAAACACGACTTTAGGATGCAGCCTGGAAAATCCACAGTTTCCTCCTGAGCCCTGCTAGTCTTTTGGCAGGTTCAAGGCCACCTAGGCCTCCCTAGCGCCTTAAATCGCTTAGGTCATTCGCACAGTGCAAATCTCCCTGCCTAAATAAAACATTATTCTGAGAAGGTAGCACAGGGCTTCTTGTGCCTCTTTTGGTTCTTCAGAAACGACACGTACGTGGGCTGGGTTCCACTCTGATACTGGGACCTTAGGAGAAACGGAGGAATTCCCTAGTTGAACGAGGAATCCTCGTAGCCTCCAAGGTGCCTACATACAGCGTTCTGCGAGTCCTTCCTTGCGTGCTGGAATGGGTCTCAAAGGAAAGGGTGCTTTACAGGAAAGACAAAAGGTGTTTCCACTTCCTTGCCTGAGGCCTGCCAGAGCCCCCTTTACATAAAGGGCGAGCTACACGGATCACGAAGATCCAAACAAAGTCCAGGACGGCATCCGCAATGCTGGCAGGCATGCAGCATTTGCCCAGAAGCCTTAGCCATGGCGGTGGCTTAACGCTAGTGTGCCGTTCAGGACTCCTAGGACTCCTGGGTCCTCACCACCTGGGCGTGGAAAAACACTGTGTACCCAATGTCTCTTCCTGGGCGACCTACCCAAACACAGGTCCCTAAGGCCCTTCGGACCATTTCTCTGCATGAAGAAGGAAAGGCAACGCTCTGCCCTCTCTTCGCTGCCCATGGAGATTGCCAGGCTTTCAACAGGCCTCCCGAACACAGGCCTAGCCGGGTCTCAGGTGTAATGCAAAAGGTCCCCACTGCTGAACCACTGCTGCCATGAAAAAACGCTGTGTTGATTGTTCATACTGGGAACACTTACCTGCCGTCTCTCTCTGCCAAGCAGAAGGCCGACTACAGAGGCAGCCCGACAAACGTACAATTTGCCCCTGAACGCTACCTCGGGGTTTCTGAGCTACAAGGACCATTTGGCCTATTCCCCGGGAATTACGTCCTTGAAGCCATTCGGCCCATGCAGGGCCCCCTTGGCGCCAGAGTTTTCTCAGGGAAGGTCCAGCGTGCTGCTTGAGTCTCTCTTGGTTGGTCAGAAACTACAGGTGCATGTGCTGGGTTCAAGTTTGATATCGGTTACCTAGAGCGAAGAGCATTACCTTCCCAGCGGGAGAGCTGAAAGTGCGGCCTCAAAGTGTCCTGCGACACAGTGTGGTTGCTCGTGTTCTCTTCACAAGTAGAATGGCTATGTGAGGGAAGGGGAGCTCTCCTAGAGAAACACCCTGTTTTCTGTACCGTGCAGGAGGCCTCCCGGCGCTCTATATACATAAAGGGAACACTATGCTGTTCCACAGGGACCCAAGTAAGGTTCAGGTAGTCCATCCACGAACTGACGCGTGCAGAGGCTTTCCACGAAACCTTAGGCCAAGTAGTGCATGAAGGTTCGTGTGCCTTTCTCTGGACCCCCGCTGCCTCAGCATGTCCCCTGGAAGAACACTGTGTACCGAGTTCTCTTCTAGGCCCCCTGAGCACCGCGCCGCGACCAAAGCCCTCCGGATCATCTCTTTGCATGCCGAGTGAGAGGCAACACACTCTTTTCTTTGTTGGATAGCTAGATAGCCAAGACATTCAAAAGTGCTCCCCGAACAGAGGTGTAGAAGGTCGTAGGTGTAATGCCTAATGTCTCCCTCAGTGCTGCCGCTGAGGAGCAAGGAGAAAGCCGGTGCGTAGAGTTCTTTCTGGGTGTACTTAGCTACCGGCTCTTTCTGGCGAGCAGTAGCTCGACTTTAGGTGCAGTCTGGAAAATGGACGGTTTCCCCCTGCACACTGCTAGGCTTTTGGCAGCGGCAGGGACACCTAACTCACTCGACCTTGCCCCTCTAATATTTCCTGCCATTCGCACGGTGCGCCACAGCCCGGCTACAAAGTGATTCAGAGGAGGTGCCACAGTCCTCCTTGTGTCCCTTTCGGTGCGGGAGAACCTATACGTAGGTGGGCGGTGTTCAACTTTGAGATTGGGACCTTCAGAGCACTGTAGTACCTCCCAGCTGGAAAGAAGGATGGTTCAACGTGAAAGCTGCCTGGAATACAGTGCTCTGTCAGCCCACGCTTGCATGCTGGCATGTCTTTGGAAGGAAAGTGGGCTTTTCTTGAGAGACATAGTGTGTTTCCACTGCCACTCCTGAGGCATCCCAGGGTCGCCTGTCCATAAAAGGAAAACTACGCTGAGCGCCAAGCTGAAGGCAAGGTCCGGGAATTGCATCCACAGCGCCAGGCAGGCATGCAGCATTTCCCAGGAAGCCTCACTCAAAGCAGTGGCTAAGCGCTAGTGTGCTTTTCAGGACTCCGGGGACTCCCGCGTCCTCACCACGTCTCATGGAAACACAGTGTGTACCGGATGCCACTTCTTAGGCGACCTACCAACATACAGGGACCTAGGCCCTTCGGATCATCTCTTGGAATGAAGAGTGAAAGGCGAAACCCCGCTCTCTTGGTCGCCCAGTTGGATTGCCAGTCTGTCACAAGTCCTCCCGAGCACAGGTCTAGCAGGTCTTAGGTGTACTGCAAGTGGTCCCCGCTGCTGAACCAGAACTGCAATGGAAGAAACCCTCTGCTTGCTCTTCCTCCTGGGAAGGCCAACCTGCCCTCGCTCGCCAAGCAGACAGTCGACTCTAGATGCAGCCTGACCTACGGACTTGTTGCCCCTGCAACACTGCCTAAGCTTTTGTAAGGGAAAAGGACGCTTTGGCCTGACCCAAGGAATTATGTCGGTCACGCCACTCAGCCCAAGCAGAACTCCCTTCGTGCCAAAGTTTTATCAGGGAAGGTCCAGGGTGCTGCGTGAGTCTCTTCTCGTGGCTCAGAAACTACGCGTACATGGGCTGTGCCAAGTCTGGCATAGGGACCTAAGGAGGGAAGCGTTATTTTCCCAACGGGAAAGCAGGCCACCTGCGGCCTCAAACTTAAGTGAAGACCAATGCTGTTGCCCGTCATCTCTTCAAAGTGGCAATGCCGACTGAGGGAAAGGCAGCTTTCCTCGATTAACACAGTGTTCCCTATTCGTGGCAGGAGGCCTCCGGCAGCCCTCTTCACATAACGGGAAAACCAGACCTGTCCCCCACCCCCCCCCAGGCGCAACGTAATGTCCGGGTTTCCATCCACGGGTGGCCGTGTACTCACGATTTCCATGACCCCGGTAGGGAAAGTAGGGCATTAAGGCCAGTGTGCCCTCCCCAGGACTCCCGCCACCTCACCATGTCCCTTGGAAGAACGCTGTGTGCTCAGTGACTCTTCTTGGCCGACTGAGCACCGTGCCGCTACCTGGGTACTCCGGATCGGCTCTTTGAGTGCACTGTGAAAGGCAAGGCAGTGTTCTCTTCGTTGGATCGATAGACTGACAAATCTTTCCAGTGTGCCCCGACCAGAGTTCTGGAAAGTCCTCGGTGTAATGCCAGTGGCTCTCAGGGCTGACCCTGAGCTGCAGTGAAACAACTCTGTGCTTCGTGTTCCTTCTCGCTTTACACACCTGCCGTCTCTCTCTGCCAAGCCGAAACACGACTTTTAGATGCAGCCTGGAAAATCCACAGTTTCCTCCTGAGCCCTGCTAGTCTTTTGGCAGGTTCAAGGCCACCTAGGCCTCCCTAGCGCCTTAAATCGCTTAGGTCATTCGCACAGTGCAAATCTCCCTGCCTAAATAAAACATTATTCTGAGAAGGTAGCACAGGGCTTCTTGTGCCTCTTTTGGTTCTTCAGAAACGACACGTACGTGGGCTGGGTTCCACTCTGATACTGGGATCTTAGGAGAAACGGAGGAATTCCCTAGTTGAACGAGGAATCCTCGTAGCCTCCAAGGTGCCTACATACAGCGTTCTGCGTGTCTTTCCTTGCGTGCTGGAATGGGTCTCAAAGGAAAGGGTGCTTTACAGGAAAGACAAAAGGTGTTTCCACTTCCTTGCCTGAGGCCTGCCAGAGCCCCCTTTACATAAAGGGCGAGCTACACGGATCACGAAGATCCAAACAAAGTCCAGGACGGCATCCGCAATGCTGGCAGGCATGCAGCATTTGCCCAGAAGCCTTAGCCATGGCGGTGGCTTAACGCTAGTGTGCCGTTCAGGACTCCTAGGACTCCTGGGTCCTCACCACCAGGGCGTGGAAAAACACTGTGTACCCAATGTCTCTTCCTGGGCGACCTACCCAAACACAGGTCCCTAAGGCCCTTCGGACCATTTCTCTGCATGAAGAAGGAAAGGCAACGCTCTGCCCTCTCTTCGCTGCCCATGGAGATTGCCAGGCTTTCAACAGGCCTCCCGAACACAGGCCTAGCCGGGTCTCAGGTGTAATGCAAAAGGTCCCCACTGCTGAACCACTGCTGCCATGAAAAAACGCTGTGTTGATTGTTCATACTGGGAACACTTACCTGCCGTCTCTCTCTGCCAAGCAGAAGGCCGACTACAGAGGCAGCCCGACAAACGTACAATTTGCCCCTGAACGCTACCTCGGGGTTTCTGAGCTACAAGGACCATTTGGCCTATTCCCCGGGAATTACGTCCTTGAAGCCATTCGGCCCATGCAGGGCCCCCCCTTGGCGCCAGAGTTTTCTCAGGGAAGGTCCAGCGTGCTGCTTGAGTCTCTCTTGGTCGGTCAGAAACTACAGGTGCATGTGCTGGGTTCAAGTTTGATATCGGTTACCTAGAGCGAAGAGCGTTACCTTCCCAGCGGGAGAGCTGAAAGTGCGGCCTCAAAGTGTCCTGCGACACAGTGTGGTTGCTCGTGTTCTCTTCACAAGTAGAATGGCTATGTGAGGGAAGGGGAGCTCTCCTAGAGAAACACCCTGTTTTCTGTACCGTGCAGGAGGCCTCCCGGCGCCCTATATACATAAAGGGAACACTATGCTGTTCCACAGGGACCCAAGTAAGGTTCAGGTAGTCCATCCACGAACTGACGCGTGCAGAAGCTTTCCACGAAACCTTAGGCCAAGTAGTGCATGAAGGTTCGTGTGCCTTTCCCTGGACCCCCGCTGCCTCAGCATGTCCCCTGGAAGAACACTGTGTACCGAGTTCTCTTCTAGGCCCCCTGAGCACCGCGCCGCGACCAAAGCCCTCCGGATCATCTCTTTGCATGCCGAGTGAGAGGCAACACACTCTTTTCTTTGTTGGATAGCTAGATAGCCAAGACATTCAAAAGTGCTCCCCGAACAGAGGTGTAGAAGGTCGTAGGTGTAATGCCTAATGTCTCCCTCAGTGCTGCCGCTGAGGAGCAAGGAGAAAGCCGGTGCGTAGAGTTCTTTCTGGGTGTACTTAGCTACCGGCTCTTTCTGGCGAGCAGTAGCTCGACTTTAGGTGCAGTCTGGAAAATGGACGGTTTCCCCCTGCACACTGCTAGGCTTTTGGCAGCGGCAGGGACACCTAACTCACTCGACCTTGCCCCTCTAATATTTCCTGCCATTCGCACGGTGCGCCACAGCCCGGCTACAAAGTGATTCAGAGGAGGTGCCACAGTCCTCCTTGTGTCCCTTTCGGTGCGGGAGAACCTATACGTAGGTGGGCGGTGTTCAACTTTGAGATTGGGACCTTCAGAGCACTGTAGTACCTCCCAGCTGGAAAGAAGGATGGTTCAACGTGAAAGCTGCCTGGAATACAGTGCTCTGTCAGCCCACGCTTGCATGCTGGCATGTCTTTGGAAGGAAAGTGGGCTTTTCTTGAGAGACATAGTGTGTTTCCACTGCCACTCCTGAGGCATCCCAGGGTCGCCTGTCCATAAAAGGAAAACTACGCTGAGCGCCAAGCTGAAGGCAAGGTCCGGGAATTGCATCCACAGCGCCAGGCAGGCATGCAGCATTTCCCAGGAAGCCTCACTCAAAGCAGTGGCTAAGCGCTAGTGTGCTTTTCAGGACTCCGGGGACTCCCGCGTCCTCACCACGTCTCATGGAAACACAGTGTGTACCGGATGCCACTTCTTAGGCGACCTACCAACATACAGGGACCTAGGCCCTTCGGATCATCTCTTGGAATGAAGAGTGAAAGGCGAAACCCCGCTCTCTTGGTCGCCCAGTTGGATTGCCAGTCTGTCACAAGTCCTCCCGAGCACAGGTCTAGCAGGTCTTAGGTGTACTGCAAGTGGTCCCCGCTGCTGAACCAGAACTGCAATGGAAGAAACCCTCTGCTTGCTCTTCCTCCTGGGAAGGCCAACCTGCCCTCGCTCGCCAAGCAGACAGTCGACTCTAGATGCAGCCTGACCTACGGACTTGTTGCCCCTGCAACACTGCCTAAGCTTTTGTAAGGGAAAAGGACGCTTTGGCCTGACCCAAGGAATTATGTCGGTCACGCCACTCAGCCCAAGCAGAACTCCCTTCGTGCCAAAGTTTTATCAGGGAAGGTCCAGGGTGCTGCGTGAGTCTCTTCTCGTGGCTCAGAAACTACGCGTACATGGGCTGTGCCAAGTCTGGCATAGGGACCTAAGGAGGGAAGCGTTATTTTCCCAACGGGAAAGCAGGCCACCTGCGGCCTCAAACTTAAGTGAAGACCAATGCTGTTGCCCGTCATCTCTTCACAGTGGCAATGCCGACTGAGGGAAAGGCAGCTTTCCTCGATTAACACAGTGTTCCCTATTCGTGGCAGGAGGCCTCCGGCAGCCCTCTTCACATAACGGGAAAACCAGACCTGTCCCCCACCCCCCCCCCAGGCGCAACGTAATGTCCGGGTTTCCATCCACGGGTGGCCGTGTACTCACGATTTCCATGACCCCGGTAGGGAAAGTAGGGCATTAAGGCCAGTGTGCCCTTCCCAGGACTCCCGCCGCCTCACCATGTCCCTTGGAAGAACGCTGTGTGCTCAGTGACTCTTCTTGGCCGACTGAGCACCGTGCCGCTACCTGGGTACTCCGGATCGGCTCTCTGAGTGCACTGTGAAAGGCAAGGCAGGGTTCTCTTCGTTGGACAAATCTTTCCAATGTGCCCCGACCAGAGTTCTGGAAAGTCCTCGGTGTAATGCCAGTGGCTCTCAGGGCTGACCCTGAGCTGCAGTGAAACAACTCTGTGCTTCGTGTTCCTTCTCGCTTTACACACCTGCCGTCTCTCTCTGCCAAGCCGAAACACGACTTTTAGATGCAGCCTGGAAAATCCACAGTTTCCTCCTGAGCCCTGCTAGTCTTTTGGCAGGTTCAAGGCCACCTAGGCCTCCCTAGCGCCTTAAATCGCTTAGGTCATTCGCACAGTGCAAATCTCCCTGCCTAAATAAAACATTATTCTGAGAAGGTAGCACAGGGCTTCTTGTGCCTCTTTTGGTTCTTCAGAAACGACACGTACGTGGGCTGGGTTCCACTCTGATACTGGGACCTTAGGAGAAACGGAGGAATTCCCTAGTTGAACGAGGAATCCTCGTAGCCTCCAAGGTGCCTACATACAGCGTTCTGCGAGTCCTTCCTTGCGTGCTGGAATGGGTCTCAAAGGAAAGGGTGCTTTACAGGAAAGACAAAAGGTGTTTCCACTTCCTTGCCTGAGGCCTGCCAGAGCCCCCTTTACATAAAGGGCGAGCTACACGGATCACGAAGATCCAAACAAAGTCCAGGACGGCATCCGCAATGCTGGCAGGCATGCAGCATTTGCCCAGAAGCTTTAGCCATGGCGGTGGCTTAACGCTAGTGTGCCGTTCAGGACTCCTAGGACTCCTGGGTCCTCACCACCTGGGCGTGGAAAAACACTGTGTACCCAATGTCTCTTCCTGGGCGACCTACCCAAACACAGGTCCCTAAGGCCCTTCGGACCATTTCTCTGCATGAAGAAGGAAAGGCAACGCTCTGCCCTCTCTTCGCTGCCCATGGAGATTGCCAGGCTTTCAACAGGCCTCCCGAACACAGGCCTAGCCGGGTCTCAGGTGTAATGCAAAAGGTCCCCACTGCTGAACCACTGCTGCCATGAAAAAACGCTGTGTTGATTGTTCATACTGGGAACACTTACCTGCCGTCTCTCTCTGCCAAGCAGAAGGCCGACTACAGAGGCAGCCCGACAAACGTACAATTTGCCCCTGAACGCTACCTCGGGGTTTCTGAGCTACAAGGACCATTTGGCCTATTCCCCGGGAATTACGTCCTTGAAGCCATTCGGCCCATGCAGGGCCCCCCCTTGGCGCCAGAGTTTTCTCAGGGAAGGTCCAGCGTGCTGCTTGAGTCTCTCTTGGTTGGTCAGAAACTACAGGTGCATGTGCTGGGTTCAAGTTTGATATCGGTTACCTAGAGCGAAGAGCGTTACCTTCCCAGCGGGAGAGCTGAAAGTGCGGCCTCAAAGTGTCCTGCGACACAGTGTGGTTGCTCGTGTTCTCTTCACAAGTAGAATGGCTATGTGAGGGAAGGGGAGCTCTCCTAGAGAAACACCCTGTTTTCTGTACCGTGCAGGAGGCCTCCCGGCGCCCTATATACATAAAGGGAACACTATGCTGTTCCACAGGGACCCAAGTAAGGTTCAGGTAGTCCATCCACGAACTGACGCGTGCAGAAGCTTTCCACGAAACCTTAGGCCAAGTAGTGCATGAAGGTTCGTGTGCCTTTCCCTGGACCCCCGCTGCCTCAGCATGTCCCCTGGAAGAACACTGTGTACCGAGTTCTCTTCTAGGCCCCCTGAGCACCGCGCCGCGACCAAAGCCCTCCGGATCATCTCTTTGCATGCCGAGTGAGAGGCAACACACTCTTTTCTTTGTTGGATAGCTAGATAGCCAAGACATTCAAAAGTGCTCCCCGAACAGAGGTGTAGAAGGTCGTAGGTGTAATGCCTAATGTCTCCCTCAGTGCTGCCGCTGAGGAGCAAGGAGAAAGCCGGTGCGTAGAGTTCTTTCTGGGTGTACTTAGCTACCGGCTCTTTCTGGCGAGCAGTAGCTCGACTTTAGGTGCAGTCTGGAAAATGGACGGTTTCCCCCTGCACACTGCTAGGCTTTTGGCAGCGGCAGGGACACCTAACTCACTCGACCTTGCCCCTCTAATATTTCCTGCCATTCGCACGGTGCGCCACAGCCCGGCTACAAAGTGATTCAGAGGAGGTGCCACAGTCCTCCTTGTGTCCCTTTCGGTGCGGGAGAACCTATACGTAGGTGGGCGGTGTTCAACTTTGAGATTGGGACCTTCAGAGCACTGTAGTACCTCCCAGCTGGAAAGAAGGATGGTTCAACGTGAAAGCTGCCTGGAATACAGTGCTCTGTCAGCCCACGCTTGCATGCTGCCATGTCTTTGGAAGGAAAGTGGGCATTTCTTGAGAGACATAGTGTGTTTCCACTGCCACTCCTGAGGCATCCCAGGGTCGCCTGTCCATAAAAGGAAAACTACGCTGAGCGCCAAGCTGAAGGCAAGGTCCGGGAATTGCATCCACAGCGCCAGGCAGGCATGCAGCATTTCCCAGGAAGCCTCACTCAAAGCAGTGGCTAAGCGCTAGTGTGCTTCTCAGGACTCCGGGGACTCCCGCGTCCTCACCACGTCTCATGGAAACACAGTGTGTACCGGATGCCACTTCTTAGGCGACCTACCAACATACAGGGACCTAGGCCCTTCGGATCATCTCTTGGAATGAAGAGTGAAAGGCGAAACCCCGCTCTCTTGGTCGCCCAGTTGGATTGCCAGTCTGTCACAAGTCCTCCCGAGCACAGGTCTAGCAGGTCTTAGGTGTACTGCAAGTGGTCCCCGCTGCTGAACCAGAACTGCAATGGAAGAAACCCTCTGCTTGCTCTTCCTCCTGGGAAGGCCAACCTGCCCTCGCTCGCCAAGCAGACAGTCGACTCTAGATGCAGCCTGACCTACGGACTTGTTGCCCCTGCAACACTGCCTAAGCTTTTGTAAGGGAAAAGGACGCTTTGGCCTGACCCAAGGAATTATGTCGGTCACGCCACTCAGCCCAAGCAGAACTCCCTTCGTGCCAAAGTTTTATCAGGGAAGGTCCAGGGTGCTGCGTGAGTCTCTTCTCGTGGCTCAGAAACTACGCGTACATGGGCTGTGCCAAGTCTGGCATAGGGACCTAAGGAGGGAAGCGTTATTTTCCCAACGGGAAAGCAGGCCACCTGCGGCCTCAAACTTAAGTGAAGACCAATGCTGTTGCCCGTCATCTCTTCAAAGTGGCAATGCCGACTGAGGGAAAGGCAGCTTTCCTCGATTAACACAGTGTTCCCTATTCGTGGCAGGAGGCCTCCGGCAGCCCTCTTCACATAACGGGAAAACCAGACCTGTCCCCCACCCCCCCCCCCCAGGCGCAACGTAATGTCCGGGTTTCCATCCACGGGTGGCCGTGTACTCACGATTTCCATGACCCCGGTAGGGAAAGTAGGGCATTAAGGCCAGTGTGCCCTCCCCAGGACTCCCGCCACCTCACCATGTCCCTTGGAAGAACGCTGTGTGCTCAGTGACTCTTCTTGGCCGACTGAGCACCGTGCCGCTACCTGGGTACTCCGGATCGGCTCTTTGAGTGCACTGTGAAAGGCAAGGCAGTGTTCTCTTCGTTGGATCGATAGACTGACAAATCTTTCCAGTGTGCCCCGACCAGAGTTCTGGAAAGTCCTCGGTGTAATGCCAGTGGCTCTCAGGGCTGACCCTGAGCTGCAGTGAAACAACTCTGTGCTTCGTGTTCCTTCTCGCTTTACACACCTGCCGTCTCTCTCTGCCAAGCCGAAACACGACTTTTAGATGCAGCCTGGAAAATCCACAGTTTCCTCCTGAGCCCTGCTAGTCTTTTGGCAGGTTCAAGGCCACCTAGGCCTCCCTAGCGCCTTAAATCGCTTAGGTCATTCGCACAGTGCAAATCTCCCTGCCTAAATAAAACATTATTCTGAGAAGGTAGCACAGGGCTTCTTGTGCCTCTTTTGGTTCTTCAGAAACGACACGTACGTGGGCTGGGTTCCACTCTGATACTGGGACCTTAGGAGAAACGGAGGAATTCCCTAGTTGAACGAGGAATCCTCGTAGCCTCCAAGGTGCCTACATACAGCGTTCTGCGAGTCCTTCCTTGCGTGCTGGAATGGGTCTCAAAGGAAAGGGTGCTTTACAGGAAAGACAAAAGGTGTTTCCACTTCCTTGCCTGAGGCCTGCCAGAGCCCCCTTTACATAAAGGGCGAGCTACACGGATCACGAAGATCCAAACAAAGTCCAGGACGGCATCCGCAATGCTGGCAGGCATGCAGCATTTGCCCAGAAGCCTTAGCCATGGCGGTGGCTTAACGCTAGTGTGCCGTTCAGGACTCCTAGGACTCCTGGGTCCTCACCACCTGGGCGTGGAAAAACACTGTGTACCCAATGTCTCTTCCTGGGCGACCTACCCAAACACAGGTCCCTAAGGCCCTTCGGACCATTTCTCTGCATGAAGAAGGAAAGGCAACGCTCTGCCCTCTCTTCGCTGCCCATGGAGATTGCCAGGCTTTCAACAGGCCTCCCGAACACAGGCCTAGCCGGGTCTCAGGTGTAATGCAAAAGGTCCCCACTGCTGAACCACTGCTGCCATGAAAAAACGCTGTGTTGATTGTTCATACTGGGAACACTTACCTGCCGTCTCTCTCTGCCAAGCAGAAGGCCGACTACAGAGGCAGCCCGACAAACGTACAATTTGCCCCTGAACGCTACCTCGGGGTTTCTGAGCTACAAGGACCATTTGGCCTATTCCCCGGGAATTACGTCCTTGAAGCCATTCGGCCCATGCAGGGCCCCCCCTTGGCGCCAGAGTTTTCTCAGGGAAGGTCCAGCGTGCTGCTTGAGTCTCTCTTGGTTGGTCAGAAACTACAGGTGCATGTGCTGGGTTCAAGTTTGATATCGGTTACCTAGAGCGAAGAGCGTTACCTTCCCAGCGGGAGAGCTGAAAGTGCGGCCTCAAAGTGTCCTGCGACACAGTGTGGTTGCTCGTGTTCTCTTCACAAGTAGAATGGCTATGTGAGGGAAGGGGAGCTCTCCTAGAGAAACACCCTGTTTTCTGTACCGTGCAGGAGGCCTCCCGGCGCCCTATATACATAAAGGGAACACTATGCTGTTCCACAGGGACCCAAGTAAGGTTCAGGTAGTCCATCCACGAACTGACGCGTGCAGAGGCTTTCCACGAAACCTTAGGCCAAGTAGTGCATGAAGGTTCGTGTGCCTTTCCCTGGACCCCCGCTGCCTCAGCATGTCCCCTGGAAGAACACTGTGTACCGAGTTCTCTTCTAGGCCCCCTGAGCACCGCGCCGCGACCAAAGCCCTCCGGATCATCTCTTTGCATGCCGAGTGAGAGGCAACACACTCTTTTCTTTGTTGGATAGCTAGATAGCCAAGACATTCAAAAGTGCTCCCCGAACAGAGGTGTAGAAGGTCGTAGGTGTAATGCCTAATGTCTCCCTCAGTGCTGCCGCTGAGGAGCAAGGAGAAAGCCGGTGCGTAGAGTTCTTTCTGGGTGTACTTAGCTACCGGCTCTTTCTGGCGAGCAGTAGCTCGACTTTAGGTGCAGTCTGGAAAATGGACGGTTTCCCCCTGCACACTGCTAGGCTTTTGGCAGCGGCAGGGACACCTAACTCACTCGACCTTGCCCCTCTAATATTTCCTGCCATTCGCACGGTGCGCCACAGCCCGGCTACAAAGTGATTCAGAGGAGGTGCCACAGTCCTCCTTGTGTCCCTTTCGGTGCGGGAGAACCTATACGTAGGTGGGCGGTGTTCAACTTTGAGATTGGGACCTTCAGAGCACTGTAGTACCTCCCAGCTGGAAAGAAGGATGGTTCAACGTGAAAGCTGCCTGGAATACAGTGCTCTGTCAGCCCACGCTTGCATGCTGCCATGTCTTTGGAAGGAAAGTGGGCATTTCTTGAGAGACATAGTGTGTTTCCACTGCCACTCCTGAGGCATCCCAGGGTCGCCTGTCCATAAAAGGAAAACTACGCTGAGCGCCAAGCTGAAGGCAAGGTCCGGGAATTGCATCCACAGCGCCAGGCAGGCATGCAGCATTTCCCAGGAAGCCTCACTCAAAGCAGTGGCTAAGCGCTAGTGTGCTTCTCAGGACTCCGGGGACTCCCGCGTCCTCACCATGTCTCATGGAAACACAGTGTGTACCGGATGCCACTTCTTAGGCGACCTACCAACATACAGGGACCTAGGCCCTTCGGATCATCTCTTGGAATGAAGAGTGAAAGGCGAAACCCCGCTCTCTTGGTCGCCCAGTTGGATTGCCAGTCTGTCACAAGTCCTCCCGAGCACAGGTCTAGCAGGTCTTAGGTGTACTGCAAGTGGTCCCCGCTGCTGAACCAGAACTGCAATGGAAGAAACCCTCTGCTTGCTCTTCCTCCTGGGAAGGCCAACCTGCCCTCGCTCGCCAAGCAGACAGTCGACTCTAGATGCAGCCTGACCTACGGACTTGTTGCCCCTGCAACACTGCCTAAGCTTTTGTAAGGGAAAAGGACGCTTTGGCCTGACCCAAGGAATTATGTCGGTCACGCCACTCAGCCCAAGCAGAACTCCCTTCGTGCCAAAGTTTTATCAGGGAAGGTCCAGGGTGCTGCGTGAGTCTCTTCTCGTGGCTCAGAAACTACGCGTACATGGGCTGTGCCAAGTCTGGCATAGGGACCTAAGGAGGGAAGCGTTATTTTCCCAACGGGAAAGCAGGCCACCTGCGGCCTCAAACTTAAGTGAAGACCAATGCTGTTGCCCGTCATCTCTTCAAAGTGGCAATGCCGACTGAGGGAAAGGCAGCTTTCCTCGATTAACACAGTGTTCCCTATTCGTGGCAGGAGGCCTCCGGCAGCCCTCTTCACATAACGGGAAAACCAGACCTGTCCCCCACCCCCCCCCCAGGCGCAACGTAATGTCCGGGTTTCCATCCACGGGTGGCCGTGTACTCACGATTTCCATGACCCCGGTAGGGAAAGTAGGGCATTAAGGCCAGTGTGCCCTCCCCAGGACTCCCGCCACCTCACCATGTCCCTTGGAAGAACGCTGTGTGCTCAGTGACTCTTCTTGGCCGACTGAGCACCGTGCCGCTACCTGGGTACTCCGGATCGGCTCTTTGAGTGCACTGTGAAAGGCAAGGCAGTGTTCTCTTCGTTGGATCGATAGACTGACAAATCTTTCCAGTGTGCCCCGACCAGAGTTCTGGAAAGTCCTCGGTGTAATGCCAGTGGCTCTCAGGGCTGACCCTGAGCTGCAGTGAAACAACTCTGTGCTTCGTGTTCCTTCTCGCTTTACACACCTGCCGTCTCTCTCTGCCAAGCCGAAACACGACTTTTAGATGCAGCCTGGAAAATCCACAGTTTCCTCCTGAGCCCTGCTAGTCTTTTGGCAGGTTCAAGGCCACCTAGGCCTCCCTAGCGCCTTAAATCGCTTAGGTCATTCGCACAGTGCAAATCTCCCTGCCTAAATAAAACATTATTCTGAGAAGGTAGCACAGGGCTTCTTGTGCCTCTTTTGGTTCTTCAGAAACGACACGTACGTGGGCTGGGTTCCACTCTGATACTGGGACCTTAGGAGAAACGGAGGAATTCCCTAGTTGAACGAGGAATCCTCGTAGCCTCCAAGGTGCCTACATACAGCGTTCTGCGAGTCCTTCCTTGCGTGCTGGAATGGGTCTCAAAGGAAAGGGTGCTTTACAGGAAAGACAAAAGGTGTTTCCACTTCCTTGCCTGAGGCCTGCCAGAGCCCCCTTTACATAAAGGGCGAGCTACACGGATCACGAAGATCCAAACAAAGTCCAGGACGGCATCCGCAATGCTGGCAGGCATGCAGCATTTGCCCAGAAGCCTTAGCCATGGCGGTGGCTTAACGCTAGTGTGCCGTTCAGGACTCCTAGGACTCCTGGGTCCTCACCACCTGGGAGTGGAAAAACACTGTGTACCCAATGTCTCTTCCTGGGCGACCTACCCAAACACAGGTCCCTAAGGCCCTTCGGACCATTTCTCTGCATGAAGAAGGAAAGGCAACGCTCTGCCCTCTCTTCGCTGCCCATGGAGATTGCCAGGCTTTCAACAGGCCTCCCGAACACAGGCCTAGCCGGGTCTCAGGTGTAATGCAAAAGGTCCCCACTGCTGAACCACTGCTGCCATGAAAAAACGCTGTGTTGATTGTTCATACTGGGAACACTTACCTGCCGTCTCTCTCTGCCAAGCAGAAGGCCGACTACAGAGGCAGCCCGACAAACGTACAATTTGCCCCTGAACGCTACCTCGGGGTTTCTGAGCTACAAGGACCATTTGGCCTATTCCCCGGGAATTACGTCCTTGAAGCCATTCGGCCCATGCAGGGCCCCCCCTTGGCGCCAGAGTTTTCTCAGGGAAGGTCCAGCGTGCTGCTTGAGTCTCTCTTGGTTGGTCAGAAACTACAGGTGCATGTGCTGGGTTCAAGTTTGATATCGGTTACCTAGAGCGAAGAGCGTTACCTTCCCAGCGGGAGAGCTGAAAGTGCGGCCTCAAAGTGTCCTGCGACACAGTGTGGTTGCTCGTGTTCTCTTCACAAGTAGAATGGCTATGTGAGGGAAGGGGAGCTCTCCTAGAGAAACACCCTGTTTTCTGTACCGTGCAGGAGGCCTCCCGGCGCCCTATATACATAAAGGGAACACTATGCTGTTCCACAGGGACCCAAGTAAGGTTCAGGTAGTCCATCCACGAACTGACGCGTGCAGAGGCTTTCCACGAAACCTTAGGCCAAGTAGTGCATGAAGGTTCGTGTGCCTTTCCCTGGACCCCCGCTGCCTCAGCATGTCCCCTGGAAGAACACTGTGTACCGAGTTCTCTTCTAGGCCCCCTGAGCACCGCGCCGCGACCAAAGCCCTCCGGATCATCTCTTTGCATGCCGAGTGAGAGGCAACACACTCTTTTCTTTGTTGGATAGCTAGATAGCCAAGACATTCAAAAGTGCTCCCCGAACAGAGGTGTAGAAGGTCGTAGGTGTAATGCCTAATGTCTCCCTCAGTGCTGCCGCTGAGGAGCAAGGAGAAAGCCGGTGCGTAGAGTTCTTTCTGGGTGTACTTAGCTACCGGCTCTTTCTGGCGAGCAGTAGCTCGACTTTAGGTGCAGTCTGGAAAATGGACGGTTTCCCCCTGCACACTGCTAGGCTTTTGGCAGCGGCAGGGACACCTAACTCACTCGACCTTGCCCCTCTAATATTTCCTGCCATTCGCACGGTGCGCCACAGCCCGGCTACAAAGTGATTCAGAGGAGGTGCCACAGTCCTCCTTGTGTCCCTTTCGGTGCGGGAGAACCTATACGTAGGTGGGCGGTGTTCAACTTTGAGATTGGGACCTTCAGAGCACTGTAGTACCTCCCAGCTGGAAAGAAGGATGGTTCAACGTGAAAGCTGCCTGGAATACAGTGCTCTGTCAGCCCACGCTTGCATGCTGCCATGTCTTTGGAAGGAAAGTGGGCATTTCTTGAGAGACATAGTGTGTTTCCACTGCCACTCCTGAGGCATCCCAGGGTCGCCTGTCCATAAAAGGAAAACTACGCTGAGCGCCAAGCTGAAGGCAAGGTCCGGGAATTGCAACCACAGCGCCAGGCAGGCATGCAGCATTTCCCAGGAAGCCTCACTCAAAGCAGTGGCTAAGCGCTAGTGTGCTTCTCAGGACTCCGGGGACTCCCGCGTCCTCACCACGTCTCATGGAAACACAGTGTGTACCGGATGCCACTTCTTAGGCGACCTACCAACATACAGGGACCTAGGCCCTTCGGATCATCTCTTGGAATGAAGAGTGAAAGGCGAAACCCCGCTCTCTTGGTCGCCCAGTTGGATTGCCAGTCTGTCACAAGTCCTCCCGAGCACAGGTCTAGCAGGTCTTAGGTGTACTGCAAGTGGTCCCCGCTGCTGAACCAGAACTGCAATGGAAGAAACCCTCTGCTTGCTCTTCCTCCTGGGAACGCCAACCTGCCCTCGCTCGCCAAGCAGACAGTCGACTCTAGATGCAGCCTGACCTACGGACTTGTTGCCCCTGCAACACTGCCTAAGCTTTTGTAAGGGAAAAGGACGCTTTGGCCTGACCCAAGGTATTATGTCGGTCACGCCACTCAGCCCAAGCAGAACTCCCTTCGTGCCAAAGTTTTATCAGGGAAGGTCCAGGGTGCTGCGTGAGTCTCTTCTCGTGGCTCAGAAACTACGCGTACATGGGCTGTGCCAAGTCTGGCATAGGGACCTAAGGAGGGAAGCGTTATTTTCCCAACGGGAAAGCAGGCCACCTGCGGCCTCAAACTTAAGTGAAGACCAATGCTGTTGCCCGTCATCTCTTCAAAGTGGCAATGCCGACTGAGGGAAAGGCAGCTTTCCTCGATTAACACAGTGTTCCCTATTCGTGGCAGGAGGCTTCCGGCAGCCCTCTTCACATAACGGGAAAACCAGACCTGTCCCCCACCCCCCCCCCAGGCGCAACGTAATGTCCGTGTTTCCATCCACGGGTGGCCGTGTACTCACGATTTCCATGACCCCGGTAGGGAAAGTAGGGCATTAAGGCCAGTGTGCCCTCCCCAGGACTCCCGCCACCTCACCATGTCCCTTGGAAGAACGCTGTGTGCTCAGTGACTCTTCTTGGCCGACTGAGCACCGTGCCGCTACCTGGGTACTCCGGATCGGCTCTTTGAGTGCACTGTGAAAGGCAAGGCAGTGTTCTCTTCGTTGGATCGATAGACTGACAAATCTTTCCAGTGTGCCCCGACCAGAGTTCTGGAAAGTCCTCGGTGTAATGCCAGTGGCTCTCAGGGCTGACCCTGAGCTGCAGTGAAACAACTCTGTGCTTCGTGTTCCTTCTCGCTTTACACACCTGCCGTCTCTCTCTGCCAAGCCGAAACACGACTTTTAGATGCAGCCTGGAAAATCCACAGTTTCCTCCTGAGCCCTGCTAGTCTTTTGGCAGGTTCAAGGCCACCTAGGCCTCCCTAGCGCCTTAAATCGCTTAGGTCATTCGCACAGTGCAAATCTCCCTGCCTAAATAAAACATTATTCTGAGAAGGTAGCACAGGGCTTCTTGTGCCTCTTTTGGTTCTTCAGAAACGACACGTACGTGGGCTGGGTTCCACTCTGATACTGGGACCTTAGGAGAAACGGAGGAATTCCCTAGTTGAACGAGGAATCCTCGTAGCCTCCAAGGTGCCTACATACAGCGTTCTGCGAGTCCTTCCTTGCGTGCTGGAATGGGTCTCAAAGGAAAGGGTGCTTTACAGGAAAGACAAAAGGTGTTTCCACTTCATTGCCTGAGGCCTGCCAGAGCCCCCTTTACATAAAGGGCGAGCTACACGGATCACGAAGATCCAAACAAAGTCCAGGACGGCATCCGCAATGCTGGCAGGCATGCAGCATTTGCCCAGAAGCCTTAGCCATGGCGGTGGCTTAACTCTAGTGTGCCGTTCAGGACTCCTAGGACTCCTGGGTCCTCACCACCAGGGCGTGGAAAAACACTGTGTACCCAATGTCTCTTCCTGGGCGACCTACCCAAACACAGGTCCCTAAGGCCCTTCGGACCATTTCTCTGCATGAAGAAGGAAAGGCAACGCTCTGCCCTCTCTTCGCTGCCCATGGAGATTGCCAGGCTTTCAACAGGCCTCCCGAACACAGGCCTAGCCGGGTCTCAGGTGTAATGCAAAAGGTCCCCACTGCTGAACCACTGCTGCCATGAACGAACGCTGTGTTGATTGTTCATACTGGGAACACTTACCTGCCGTCTCTCTCTGCCAAGCAGAAGGCCGACTACAGAGGCAGCCCGACAAACGTACAATTTGCCCCTGAACGCTACCTCGGGGTTTCTGAGCTACAAGGACCATTTGGCCTATTCCCCGGGAATTACGTCCTTGAAGCCATTCGGCCCATGCAGGGCCCCCCCTTGGCGCCAGAGTTTTCTCAGGGAAGGTCCAGCGTGCTGCTTGAGTCTCTCTTGGTTGGTCAGAAACTACAGGTGCATGTGCTGGGTTCAAGTTTGATATCGGTTACCTAGAGCGAAGAGCATTACCTTCCCAGCGGGAGAGCTGAAAGTGCGGCCTCAAAGTGTCCTGCGACACAGTGTGGTTGCTCGTGTTCTCTTCACAAGTAGAATGGCTATGTGAGGGAAGGGGAGCTCTCCTAGAGAAACACCCTGTTTTCTGTACCGTGAAGGAGGCCTCTCGGCGCCCTATATACATAAAGGGAACACTATGCTGTTCCACAGGGACCCAAGTAAGGTTCAGGTAGTCCATCCACGAACTGACGCGTGCAGAGGCTTTCCACGAAACCTTAGGCCAAGTAGTGCATGAAGGTTCGTGTGCCTTTCCCTGGACCCCCGCTGCCTCAGCATGTCCCCTGGAAGAACACTGTGTACCGAGTTCTCTTCTAGGCCCCCTGAGCACCGCGCCGCGACCAAAGCCCTCCGGATCATCTCTTTGCATGCCGAGTGAGAGGCAACACACTCTTTTCTTTGTTGGATAGCTAGATAGCCAAGACATTCAAAAGTGCTCCCCGAACAGAGGTGTAGAAGGTCGTAGGTGTAATGCCTAATGTCTCCCTCAGTGCTGCCGCTGAGGAGCAAGGAGAAAGCCGGTGCGTAGAGTTCTTTCTGGGTGTACTTAGCTACCGGCTCTTTCTGGCGAGCAGTAGCTCGACTTTAGGTGCAGTCTGGAAAATGGACGGTTTCCCCCTGCACACTGCTAGGCTTTTGGCAGCGGCAGGGACACCTAACTCACTCGACCTTGCCCCTCTAATATTTCCTGCCATTCGCACGGTGCGCCACAGCCCGGCTACAAAGTGATTCAGAGGAGGTGCCACAGTCCTCCTTGTGTCCCTTTCGGTGCGGGAGAACCTATACGTAGGTGAGCGGTGTTCAACTTTGAGATTGGGACCTTCAGAGCACTGTAGTACCTCCCAGCTGGCAAGAAGGATGGTTCAACGTGAAAGCTGCCTGGAATACAGTGCTCTGTCAGCCCACGCTTGCATGCTGGCATGTCTTTGGAAGGAAAGTGGGCTTTTCTTGAGAGACATAGTGTGTTTCCACTGCCACTCCTGAGGCATCCCAGGGTCGCCTGTCCATAAAAGGAAAACTACGCTGAGCGCCAAGCTGAAGGCAAGGTCCGGGAATTGCATCCACAGCGCCAGGCAGGCATGCAGCATTTCCCAGGAAGCCTCCCTCAAAGCAGTGGCTAAGCGCTAGTGTGCTTTTCAGGACTCCGGGGACTCCCGCGTCCTCACCACGTCTCATGGAAACACAGTGTGTACCGGATGCCACTTCTTAGGCGACCTACCAACATACAGGGACCTAGGCCCTTCGGATCATCTCTTGGAATGAAGAGTGAAAGGCGAAACCCCGCTCTCTTGGTCGCCCAGTTGGATTGCCAGTCTGTCACAAGTCCTCCCGAGCACAGGTCTAGCAGGTCTTAGGTGTACTGCAAGTGGTCCCCGCTGCTGAACCAGAACTGCAATGGAAGAAACCCTCTGCTTGCTCTTCCTCCTGGGAAGGCCAACCTGCCCTCGCTCGCCAAGCAGACAGTTGACTCTAGATGCAGCCTGACCTACGGACTTGTTGCCCCTGCAACACTGCCTAAGCTTTTGTAAGGGAAAAGGACGCTTTGGCCTTACCCAAGGAATTATGTCGGTCACGCCACTCAGCCCAAGCAGAACTCCCTTCGTGCCAAAGTTTTATCAGGGAAGGTCCAGGGTGCTGCGTGAGTCTCTTCTCGTGGCTCAGAAACTACGCGTACATGGGCTGTGCCAAGTCTGGCATAGGGACCTAAGGAGGGAAGCGTTATTTTCCCAACGGGAAAGCAGGCCACCTGCGGCCTCAAACTTAAGTGAAGACCAATGCTGTTGCCCGTCATCTCTTCAAAGTGGCAATGCCGACTGAGGGAAAGGCAGCTTTCCTCGATTAACACAGTGTTCCCTATTCGTGGCAGGAGGCCTCCGGCAGCCCTCTTCACATAACGGGAAAACCAGACCTGTCCCCCACCCCCCCCCCAGGCGCAACGTAATGTCCGTGTTTCCATCCACGGGTGGCCGTGTACTCACGATTTCCATGACCCCGGTAGGGAAAGTAGGGCATTAAGGCCAGTGTGCCCTCCCCAGGACTCCCGCCACCTCACCATGTCCCTTGGAAGAACGCTGTGTGCTCAGTGACTCTTCTTGGCCGACTGAGCACCGTGCCGCTACCTGGGTACTCCGGATCGGCTCTTTGAGTGCACTGTGAAAGGCAAGGCAGTGTTCTCTTCGTTGGATCGATAGACTGACAAATCTTTCCAGTGTGCCCCGACCAGAGTTCTGGAAAGTCCTCGGTGTAATGCCAGTGGCTCTCAGGGCTGACCCTGAGCTGCAGTGAAACAACTCTGTGCTTCGTGTTCCTTCTCGCTTTACACACCTGCCGTCTCTCTCTGCCAAGCCGAAACACGACTTTTAGATGCAGCCTGGAAAATCCACAGTTTCCTCCTGAGCCCTGCTAGTCTTTTGGCAGGTTCAAGGCCACCTAGGCCTCCCTAGCGCCTTAAATCGCTTAGGTCATTCGCACAGTGCAAATCTCCCTGCCTAAATAAAACATTATTCTGAGAAGGTAGCACAGGGCTTCTTGTGCCTCTTTTGGTTCTTCAGAAACGACACGTACGTGGGCTGGGTTCCACTCTGATACTGGGACCTTAGGAGAAACGGAGGAATTCCCTAGTTGAACGAGGAATCCTCGTAGCCTCCAAGGTGCCTACATACAGCGTTCTGCGAGTCCTTCCTTGCGTGCTGGAATGGGTCTCAAAGGAAAGGGTGCTTTACAGGAAAGACAAAAGGTGTTTCCACTTCCTTGCCTGAGGCCTGCCAGAGCCCCCTTTACATAAAGGGCGAGCTACACGGATCACGAAGATCCAAACAAAGTCCAGGACGGCATCCGCAATGCTGGCAGGCATGCAGCATTTGCCCAGAAGCCTTAGCCATGGCGGTGGCTTAACGCTAGTGTGCCGTTCAGGACTCCTAGGACTCCTGGGTCCTCACCACCAGGGCGTGGAAAAACACTGTGTACCCAATGTCTCTTCCTGGGCGACCTACCCAAACACAGGTCCCTAAGGCCCTTCGGACCATTTCTCTGCATGAAGAAGGAAAGGCAACGCTCTGCCCTCTCTTCGCTGCCCATGGAGATTGCCAGGCTTTCAACAGGCCTCCCGAACACAGGCCTAGCCGGGTCTCAGGTGTAATGCAAAAGGTCCCCACTGCTGAACCACTGCTGCCATGAACGAACGCTGTGTTGATTGTTCATACTGGGAACACTTACCTGCCGTCTCTCTCTGCCAAGCAGAAGGCCGACTACAGAGGCAGCCCGACAAACGTACAATTTGCCCCTGAACGCTACCTCGGGGTTTCTGAGCTACAAGGACCATTTGGCCTATTCCCCGGGAATTACGTCCTTGAAGCCATTCGGCCCATGCAGGGCCCCCCCTTGGCGCCAGAGTTTTCTCAGGGAAGGTCCAGCGTGCTGCTTGAGTCTCTCTTGGTTGGTCAGAAACTACAGGTGCATGTGCTGGGTTCAAGTTTGATATCGGTTACCTAGAGCGAAGAGCATTACCTTCCCAGCGGGAGAGCTGAAAGTGCGGCCTCAAAGTGTCCTGCGACACAGTGTGGTTGCTCGTGTTCTCTTCACAAGTAGAATGGCTATGTGAGGGAAGGGGAGCTCTCCTAGAGAAACACCCTGTTTTCTGTACCGTGAAGGAGGCCTCTCGGCGCCCTATATACATAAAGGGAACACTATGCTGTTCCACAGGGACCCAAGTAAGGTTCAGGTAGTCCATCCACGAACTGACGCGTGCAGAGGCTTTCCACGAAACCTTAGGCCAAGTAGTGCATGAAGGTTCGTGTGCCTTTCCCTGGACCCCCGCTGCCTCAGCATGTCCCCTGGAAGAACACTGTGTACCGAGTTCTCTTCTAGGCCCCCTGAGCACCGCGCCGCGACCAAAGCCCTCCGGATCATCTCTTTGCATGCCGAGTGAGAGGCAACACACTCTTTTCTTTGTTGGATAGCTAGATAGCCAAGACATTCAAAAGTGCTCCCCGAACAGAGGTGTAGAAGGTCGTAGGTGTAATGCCTAATGTCTCCCTCAGTGCTGCCGCTGAGGAGCAAGGAGAAAGCCGGTGCGTAGAGTTCTTTCTGGGTGTACTTAGCTACCGGCTCTTTCTGGCGAGCAGTAGCTCGACTTTAGGTGCAGTCTGGAAAATGGACGGTTTCCCCCTGCACACTGCTAGGCTTTTGGCAGCGGCAGGGACACCTAACTCACTCGACCTTGCCCCTCTAATATTTCCTGCCATTCGCACGGTGCGCCACAGCCCGGCTACAAAGTGATTCAGAGGAGGTGCCACAGTCCTCCTTGTGTCCCTTTCGGTGCGGGAGAAACTATACGTAGGTGAGCGGTGTTCAACTTTGAGATTGGGACCTTCAGAGCACTGTAGTACCTCCCAGCTGGCAAGAAGGATGGTTCAACGTGAAAGCTGCCTGGAATACAGTGCTCTGTCAGCCCACGCTTGCATGCTGGCATGTCTTTGGAAGGAAAGTGGGCTTTTCTTGAGAGACATAGTGTGTTTCCACTGCCACTCCTGAGGCATCCCAGGGTCGCCTGTCCATAAAAGGAAAACTACGCTGAGCGCCAAGCTGAAGGCAAGGTCCGGGAATTGCATCCACAGCGCCAGGCAGGCATGCAGCATTTCCCAGGAAGCCTCCCTCAAAGCAGTGGCTAAGCGCTAGTGTGCTTTTCAGGACTCCGGGGACTCCCGCGTCCTCACCACGTCTCATGGAAACACAGTGTGTACCGGATGCCACTTCTTAGGCGACCTACCAACATACAGGGACCTAGGCCCTTCGGATCATCTCTTGGAATGAAGAGTGAAAGGCGAAACCCCGCTCTCTTGGTCGCCCAGTTGGATTGCCAGTCTGTCACAAGTCCTCCCGAGCACAGGTCTAGCAGGTCTTAGGTGTACTGCAAGTGGTCCCCGCTGCTGAACCAGAACTGCAATGGAAGAAACCCTCTGCTTGCTCTTCCTCCTGGGAAGGCCAACCTGCCCTCGCTCGCCAAGCAGACAGTCGACTCTAGATGCAGCCTGACCTACGGACTTGTTGCCCCTGCAACACTGCCTAAGCTTTTGTAAGGGAAAAGGACGCTTTGGCCTGACCCAAGGAATTATGTCGGTCACGCCACTCAGCCCAAGCAGAACTCCCTTCGTGCCAAAGTTTTATCAGGGAAGGTCCAGGGTGCTGCGTGAGTCTCTTCTCGTGGCTCAGAAACTACGCGTACATGGGCTGTGCCAAGTCTGGCATAGGGACCTAAGGAGGGAAGCGTTATTTTCCCAACGGGAAAGCAGGCCACCTGCGGCCTCAAACTTAAGTGAAGACCAATGCTGTTGCCCGTCATCTCTTCAAAGTGGCAATGCCGACTGAGGGAAAGGCAGCTTTCCTCGATTAACACAGTGTTCCCTATTCGTGGCAGGAGGCCTCCGGCAGCCCTCTTCACATAACGGGAAAACCAGACCTGTCCCCCACCCCCCCCCAGGCGCAACGTAATGTCCGTGTTTCCATCCACGGGTGGCCGTGTACTCACGATTTCCATGACCCCGGTAGGGAAAGTAGGGCATTAAGGCCAGTGTGCCCTCCCCAGGACTCCCGCCACCTCACCATGTCCCTTGGAAGAACGCTGTGTGCTCAGTGACTCTTCTTGGCCGACTGAGCACCGTGCCGCTACCTGGGTACTCCGGATCGGCTCTTTGAGTGCACTGTGAAAGGCAAGGCAGTGTTCTCTTCGTTGGATCGATAGACTGACAAATCTTTCCAGTGTGCCCCGACCAGAGTTCTGGAAAGTCCTCGGTGTAATGCCAGTGGCTCTCAGGGCTGACCCTGAGCTGCAGTGAAACAACTCTGTGCTTCGTGTTCCTTCTCGCTTTACACACCTGCCGTCTCTCTCTGCCAAGCCGAAACACGACTTTTAGATGCAGCCTGGAAAATCCACAGTTTCCTCCTGAGCCCTGCTAGTCTTTTGGCAGGTTCAAGGCCACCTAGGCCTCCCTAGCGCCTTAAATCGCTTAGGTCATTCGCACAGTGCAAATCTCCCTGCCTAAATAAAACATTATTCTGAGAAGGTAGCACAGGGCTTCTTGTGCCTCTTTTGGTTCTTCAGAAACGACACGTACGTGGGCTGGGTTCCACTCTGATACTGGGACCTTAGGAGAAACGGAGGAATTCCCTAGTTGAACGAGGAATCCTCGTAGCCTCCAAGGTGCCTACATACAGCGTTCTGCGAGTCCTTCCTTGCGTGCTGGAATGGGTCTCAAAGGAAAGGGTGCTTTACAGGAAAGACAAAAGGTGTTTCCACTTCCTTGCCTGAGGCCTGCCAGAGCCCCCTTTACATAAAGGGCGAGCTACACGGATCACGAAGATCCAAACAAAGTCCAGGACGGCATCCGCAATGCTGGCAGGCATGCAGCATTTGCCCAGAAGCCTTAGCCATGGCGGTGGCTTAATGCTAGTGTGCCGTTCAGGACTCCTAGGACTCCTGGGTCCTCACCACCAGGGCGTGGAAAAACACTGTGTACCCAATGTCTCTTCCTGGGCGACCTACCCAAACACAGGTCCCTAAGGCCCTTCGGACCATTTCTCTGCATGAAGAAGGAAAGGCAACGCTCTGCCCTCTCTTCGCTGCCCATGGAGATTGCCAGGCTTTCAACAGGCCTCCCGAACACAGGCCTAGCCGGGTCTCAGGTGTAATGCAAAAGGTCCCCACTGCTGAACCACTGCTGCCATGAAAAAACGCTGTGTTGATTGTTCATACTGGGAACACTTACCTGCCGTCTCTCTCTGCCAAGCAGAAGGCCGACTACAGAGGCAGCCCGACAAACGTACAATTTGCCCCTGAACGCTACCTCGGGGTTTCTGAGCTACAAGGACCATTTGGCCTATTCCCCGGGAATTACGTCCTTGAAGCCATTCGGCCCATGCAGGGCCCCCCCTTGGCGCCAGAGTTTTCTCAGGGAAGGTCCAGCGTGCTGCTTGAGTCTCTCTTGGTTGGTCAGAAACTACAGGTGCATGTGCTGGGTTCAAGTTTGATATCGGTTACCTAGAGCGAAGAGCATTACCTTCCCAGCGGGAGAGCTGAAAGTGCGGCCTCAAAGTGTCCTGCGACACAGTGTGGTTGCTCGTGTTCTCTTCACAAGTAGAATGGCTATGTGAGGGAAGGGGAGCTCTCCTAGAGAAACACCCTGTTTCTGTACCGTGCAGGAGGCCTCCCGGCGCCCTATATACATAAAGGGAACACTATGCTGTTCCACAGGGACCCAAGTAAGGTTCAGGTAGTCCATCCACGAACTGACGCGTGCAGAAGCTTTCCACGAAACCTTAGGCCAAGTAGTGCATGAAGGTTCGTGTGCCTTTCCCTGGACCCCCGCTGCCTCAGCATGTCCCCTGGAAGAACACTGTGTACCGAGTTCTCTTCTAGGCCCCCTGAGCACCGCGCCGCGACCAAAGCCCTCCGGATCATCTCTTTGCATGCCGAGTGAGAGGCAACACACTCTTTTCTTTGTTGGATAGCTAGATAGCCAAGACATTCAAAAGTGCTCCCCGAACAGAGGTGTAGAAGGTCGTAGGTGTAATGCCTAATGTCTCCCTCAGTGCTGCCGCTGAGGAGCAAGGAGAAAGCCGGTGCGTAGAGTTCTTTCTGGGTGTACTTAGCTACCGGCTCTTTCTGGCGAGCAGTAGCTCGACTTTAGGTGCAGTCTGGAAAATGGACGGTTTCCCCCTGCACACTGCTAGGCTTTTGGCAGCGGCAGGGACACCTAACTCACTCGACCTTGCCCCTCTAATATTTCCTGCCATTCGCACGGTGCGCCACAGCCCGGCTACAAAGTGATTCAGAGGAGGTGCCACAGTCCTCCTTGTGTCCCTTTCGGTGCGGGAGAACCTATACGTAGGTGAGCGGTGTTCAACTTTGAGATTGGGACCTTCAGAGCACTGTAGTACCTCCCAGCTGGCAAGAAGGATGGTTCAACGTGAAAGCTGCCTGGAATACAGTGCTCTGTCAGCCCACGCTTGCATGCTGGCATGTCTTTGGAAGGAAAGTGGGCTTTTCTTGAGAGACATAGTGTGTTTCCACTGCCACTCCTGAGGCATCCCAGGGTCGCCTGTCCATAAAAGGAAAACTACGCTGAGCGCCAAGCTGAAGGCAAGGTCCGGGAATTGCATCCACAGCGCCAGGCAGGCATGCAGCATTTCCCAGGAAGCCTCCCTCAAAGCAGTGGCTAAGCGCTAGTGTGCTTCTCAGGACTCCGGGGACTCCCGCGTCCTCACCACGTCTCATGGAAACACAGTGTGTACCGGATGCCACTTCTTAGGCGACCTACCAACATACAGGGACCTAGGCCCTTCGGATCATCTCTTGGAATGAAGAGTGAAAGGCGAAACCCCGCTCTCTTGGTCGCCCAGTTGGATTGCCAGTCTGTCACAAGTCCTCCTGAGCACAGGTCTAGCAGGTCTTAGGTGTACTGCAAGTGGTCCCCGCTGCTGAACCAGAACTGCAATGGAAGAAACCCTCTGCTTGCTCTTCCTCCTGGGAAGGCCAACCTGCCCTCGCTCGCCAAGCAGACAGTCGACTCTAGATGCAGCCTGACCTACGGACTTGTTGCCCCTGCAACACTGCCTAAGCTTTTGTAAGGGAAAAGGACGCTTTGGCCTGACCCAAGGAATTATGTCGGTCACGCCACTCAGCCCAAGCAGAACTCCCTTCGTGCCAAAGTTTTATCAGGGAAGGTCCAGGGTGCTGCGTGAGTCTCTTCTCGTGGCTCAGAAACTACGCGTACATGGGCTGTGCCAAGTCTGGCATAGGGACCTAAGGAGGGAAGCGTTATTTTCCCAACGGGAAAGCAGGCCACCTGCTGCCTCAAACTTAAGTGAAGACCAATGCTGTTGCCCGTCATCTCTTCACAGTGGCAATGCCGACTGAGGGAAAGGCAGCTTTCCTCGATTAACACAGTGTTCCCTATTCGTGGCAGGAGGCCTCCGGCAGCCCTCTTCACATAACGGGAAAACCAGACCTGTCCCCCACCCCCCCCCAGGCGCAACGTAATGTCCGGGTTTCCATCCACGGGTGGCCGTGTACTCACGATTTCCATGACCCCGGTAGGGAAAGTAGGGCATTAAGGCCAGTGTGCCCTTCCCAGGACTCCCGCCGCCTCACCATGTCCCTTGGAAGAACGCTGTGTGCTCAGTGACTCTTCTTGGCCGACTGAGCACCGTGCCGCTACCTGGGTACTCCGGATCGGCTCTTTGAGTGCACTGTGAAAGGCAAGGCAGGGTTCTCTTCGTTGCACAAATCTTTCCAATGTGCCCCGACCAGAGTTCTGGAAAGTCCTCGGTGTAATGCCAGTGGCTCTCAGGGCTGACCCTGAGCTGCAGTGAAACAACTCTGTGCTTCGTGTTCCTTCTCGCTTTACACACCTGCCGTCTCTCTCTGCCAAGCCGAAACACGACTTTAGGATGCAGCCTGGAAAATCCACAGTTTCCTCCTGAGCCCTGCTAGTCTTTTGGCAGGTTCAAGGCCACCTAGGCCTCCCTAGCGCCTTAAATCGCTTAGGTCATTCGCACAGTGCAAATCTCCCTGCCTAAATAAAACATTATTCTGAGAAGGTAGCACAGGGCTTCTTGTGCCTCTTTTGGTTCTTCAGAAACGACACGTACGTGGGCTGGGTTCCACTCTGATACTGGGACCTTAGGAGAAACGGAGGAATTCCCTAGTTGAACGAGGAATCCTCGTAGCCTCCAAGGTGCCTACATACAGCGTTCTGCGAGTCCTTCCTTGCGTGCTGGAATGGGTCTCAAAGGAAAGGGTGCTTTACAGGAAAGACAAAAGGTGTTTCCACTTCCTTGCCTGAGGCCTGCCAGAGCCCCCTTTACATAAAGGGCGAGCTACACGGATCACGAAGATCCAAACAAAGTCCAGGACGGCATCCGCAATGCTGGCAGGCATGCAGCATTTGCCCAGAAGCCTTAGCCATGGCGGTGGCTTAACGCTAGTGTGCCGTTCAGGACTCCTAGGACTCCTGGGTCCTCACCACCTGGGCGTGGAAAAACACTGTGTACCCAATGTCTCTTCCTGGGCGACCTACCCAAACACAGGTCCCTAAGGCCCTTCGGACCATTTCTCTGCATGAAGAAGGAAAGGCAACGCTCT
Source organism: Eschrichtius robustus (assembly GCF_028021215.1). NCBI lineage: Eukaryota > Metazoa > Chordata > Mammalia > Artiodactyla > Eschrichtiidae > Eschrichtius > Eschrichtius robustus. Next base: position 148,333 of record NW_027175335.1, read on the forward strand.
GCCCTCTCTTCGCTGCCCATGGAGATTGCCAGGCTTTCAACAGGCCTCCCGAACACAGGCCTAGCCGGGTCTCAGGTGTAATGCAAAAGGTCCCCACTGCTGAACCACTGCTGCCATGAAAAAACGCTGTGTTGATTGTTCATACTGGGAACACTTACCTGCCGTCTCTCTCTGCCAAGCAGAAGGCCGACTACAGAGGCAGCCCGACAAACGTACAATTTGCCCCTGAACGCTACCTCGGGGTTTCTGAGCTACAAGGACCATTTGGCCTATTCCCCGGGAATTACGTCCTTGAAGCCATTCGGCCCATGCAGGGCCCCCCCTTGGCGCCAGAGTTTTCTCAGGGAAGGTCCAGCGTGCTGCTTGAGTCTCTCTTGGTTGGTCAGAAACTACAGGTGCATGTGCTGGGTTCAAGTTTGATATCGGTTACCTAGAGCGAAGAGCATTACCTTCCCAGCGGGAGAGCTGAAAGTGCGGCCTCAAAGTGTCCTGCGACACAGTGTGGTTGCTCGTGTTCTCTTCACAAGTAGAATGGCTATGTGAGGGAAGGGGAGCTCTCCTAGAGAAACACTCTGTTTTCTGTACCGTGCAGGAGGCCTCCCGGCGCCCTATATACATAAAGGGAACACTATGCTGTTCCACAGGGACCCAAGTAAGGTTCAGGTAGTCCATCCACGAACTGACGCGTGCAGAGGCTTTCCACGAAACCTTAGGCCAAGTAGTGCATGAAGGTTCGTGTACCTTTCCCTGGACCCCCGCTGCCTCAGCATGTCCCCTGGAAGAACACTGTGTACCGAGTTCTCTTCTAGGCCCCCTGAGCACCGCGCCGCGACCAAAGCCCTCCGGATCATCTCTTTGCATGCCGAGTGAGAGGCAACACACTCTTTTCTTTGTTGGATAGCTAGATAGCCAAGACATTCAAAAGTGCTCCCCGAACAGAGGTGTAGAAGGTCGTAGGTGTAATGCCTAATGTCTCCCTCAGTGCTGCCGCTGAGGAGCAAGGAGGAAGCCGGTGCGTAGAGTTCTTTCTGGGTGTACTTAGCTACCGGCTCTTTCTGGCGAGCAGTAGCTCGACTTTAGGTGCAGTCTGGAAAATGGACGGTTTCCCCCTGCACACTGCTAGGCTTTTGGCAGCGGCAGGGACACCTAACTCACTCGACCTTGCCCCTCTAATATTTCCTGCCATTCGCACGGTGCGCCACAGCCCGGCTACAAAGTGATTCAGAGGAGGTGCCACAGTCCTCCTTGTGTCCCTTTCGGTGCGGGAGAACCTATACGTAGGTGAGCGGTGTTCAACTTTGAGATTGGGACCTTCAGAGCACTGTAGTACCTCCCAGCTGGCAAGAAGGATGGTTCAACGTGAAAGCTGCCTGGAATACAGTGCTCTGTCAGCCCACGCTTGCATGCTGGCATGTCTTTGGAAGGAAAGTGGGCTTTTCTTGAGAGACATAGTGTGTTTCCACTGCCACTCCTGAGGCATCCCAGGGTCGCCTGTCCATAAAAGGAAAACTACGCTGAGCGCCAAGCTGAAGGCAAGGTCCGGGAATTGCATCCACAGCGCCAGGCAGGCATGCAGCATTTCCCAGGAAGCCTCCCTCAAAGCAGTGGCTAAGCGCTAGTGTGCTTCTCAGGACTCCGGGGACTCCCGCGTCCTCACCACGTCTCATGGAAACACAGTGTGTACCGGATGCCACTTCTTAGGCGACCTACCAACATACAGGGACCTAGGCCCTTCGGATCATCTCTTGGAATGAAGAGTGAAAGGCGAAACCCCGCTCTCTTGGTCGCCCAGTTGGATTGCCAGTCTGTCACAAGTCCTCCTGAGCACAGGTCTAGCAGGTCTTAGGTGTACTGCAAGTGGACCCCGCTGCTGAACCAGAACTGCAATGGAAGAAACCCTCTGCTTGCTCTTCCTCCTGGGAAGGCCAACCTGCCCTCGCTCGCCAAGCAGACAGTCGACTCTAGATGCAGCCTGACCTACGGACTTGTTGCCCCTGCAACACTGCCTAAGCTTTTGTAAGGGAAAAGGACGCTTTGGCCTGACCCAAGGAATTATGTCGGTCACGCCACTCAGCCCAAGCAGAACTCCCTTCGGGCCAAAGTTTTATCAGGGAAGGTCCAGGGTGCTGCGTGAGTCTCTTCTCGTGGCTCAGAAACTACGCGTACATGGGCTGTGCCAAGTCTGGCATAGGGACCTAAGGAGGGAAGCGTTATTTTCCCAACGGGAAAGCAGGCCACCTGCTGCCTCAAACTTAAGTGAAGACCAATGCTGTTGCCCGTCATCTCTTCACAGTGGCAATGCCGACTGAGGGAAAGGCAGCTTTCCTCGATTAACACAGTGTTCCCTATTCGTGGCAGGAGGCCTCCGGCAGCCCTCTTCACATAACGGGAAAACCAGACCTGTCCCCCACCCCCCCCCAGGCGCAACGTAATGTCCGGGTTTCCATCCACGGGTGGCCGTGTACTCACGATTTCCATGACCCCGGTAGGGAAAGTAGGGCATTAAGGCCAGTGTGCCCTTCCCAGGACTCCCGCCGCCTCACCATGTCCCTTGGAAGAACGCTGTGTGCTCAGTGACTCTTCTTGGCCGACTGAGCACCGTGCCGCTACCTGGGTACTCCGGATCGGCTCTTTGAGTGCACTGTGAAAGGCAAGGCAGGGTTCTCTTCGTTGCACAAATCTTTCCAATGTGCCCCGACCAGAGTTCTGGAAAGTCCTCGGTGTAATGCCAGTGGCTCTCAGGGCTGACCCTGAGCTGCAGTGAAACAACTCTGTGCTTCGTGTTCCTTCTCGCTTTACACACCTGCCGTCTCTCTCTGCCAAGCCGAAACACGACTTTAGGATGCAGCCTGGAAAATCCACAGTTTCCTCCTGAGCCCTGCTAGTCTTTTGGCAGGTTCAAGGCCACCTAGGCCTCCCTAGCGCCTTAAATCGCTTAGGTCATTCGCACAGTGCAAATCTCCCTGCCTAAATAAAACATTATTCTGAGAAGGTAGCACAGGGCTTCTTGTGCCTCTTTTGGTTCTTCAGAAACGACACGTACGTGGGCTGGGTTCCACTCTGATACTGGGACCTTAGGAGAAACGGAGGAATTCCCTAGTTGAACGAGGAATCCTCGTAGCCTCCAAGGTGCCTACATACAGCGTTCTGCGAGTCCTTCCTTGCGTGCTGGAATGGGTCTCAAAGGAAAGGGTGCTTTACAGGAAAGACAAAAGGTGTTTCCACTTCCTTGCCTGAGGCCTGCCAGAGCCCCCTTTACATAAAGGGCGAGCTACACGGATCACGAAGATCCAAACAAAGTCCAGGACGGCATCCGCAATGCTGGCAGGCATGCAGCATTTGCCCAGAAGCCTTAGCCATGGCGGTGGCTTAACGCTAGTGTGCCGTTCAGGACTCCTAGGACTCCTGGGTCCTCACCACCTGGGCGTGGAAAAACACTGTGTACCCAATGTCTCTTCCTGGGCGACCTACCCAAACACAGGTCCCTAAGGCCCTTCGGACCATTTCTCTGCATGAAGAAGGAAAGGCAACGCTCTGCCCTCTCTTCGCTGCCCATGGAGATTGCCAGGCTTTCAACAGGCCTCCCGAACACAGGCCTAGCCGGGTCTCAGGTGTAATGCAAAAGGTCCCCACTGCTGAACCACTGCTGCCATGAAAAAACGCTGTGTTGATTGTTCATACTGGGAACACTTACCTGCCGTCTCTCTCTGCCAAGCAGAAGGCCGACTACAGAGGCAGCCCGACAAACGTACAATTTGCCCCTGAACGCTACCTCGGGGTTTCTGAGCTACAAGGACCATTTGGCCTATTCCCCGGGAATTACGTCCTTGAAGCCATTCGGCCCATGCAGGGCCCCCCCTTGGCGCCAGAGTTTTCTCAGGGAAGGTCCAGCGTGCTGCTTGAGTCTCTCTTGGTTGGTCAGAAACTACAGGTGCATGTGCTGGGTTCAAGTTTGATATCGGTTACCTAGAGCGAAGAGCATTACCTTCCCAGCGGGAGAGCTGAAAGTGCGGCCTCAAAGTGTCCTGCGACACAGTGTGGTTGCTCGTGTTCTCTTCACAAGTAGAATGGCTATGTGAGGGAAGGGGAGCTCTCCTAGAGAAACACTCTGTTTTCTGTACCGTGCAGGAGGCCTCCCGGCGCCCTATATACATAAAGGGAACACTATGCTGTTCCACAGGGACCCAAGTAAGGTTCAGGTAGTCCATCCACGAACTGACGCGTGCAGAGGCTTTCCACGAAACCTTAGGCCAAGTAGTGCATGAAGGTTCGTGTACCTTTCCCTGGACCCCCGCTGCCTCAGCATGTCCCCTGGAAGAACACTGTGTACCGAGTTCTCTTCTAGGCCCCCTGAGCACCGCGCCGCGACCAAAGCCCTCCGGATCATCTCTTTGCATGCCGAGTGAGAGGCAACACACTCTTTTCTTTGTTGGATAGCTAGATAGCCAAGACATTCAAAAGTGCTCCCCGAACAGAGGTGTAGAAGGTCGTAGGTGTAATGCCTAATGTCTCCCTCAGTGCTGCCGCTGAGGAGCAAGGAGGAAGCCGGTGCGTAGAGTTCTTTCTGGGTGTACTTAGCTACCGGCTCTTTCTGGCGAGCAGTAGCTCGACTTTAGGTGCAGTCTGGAAAATGGACGGTTTCCCCCTGCACACTGCTAGGCTTTTGGCAGCGGCAGGGACACCTAACTCACTCGACCTTGCCCCTCTAATATTTCCTGCCATTCGCACGGTGCGCCACAGCCCGGCTACAAAGTGATTCAGAGGAGGTGCCACAGTCCTCCTTGTGTCCCTTTCGGTGCGGGAGAACCTATACGTAGGTGAGCGGTGTTCAACTTTGAGATTGGGACCTTCAGAGCACTGTAGTACCTCCCAGCTGGCAAGAAGGATGGTTCAACGTGAAAGCTGCCTGGAATACAGTGCTCTGTCAGCCCACGCTTGCATGCTGGCATGTCTTTGGAAGGAAAGTGGGCTTTTCTTGAGAGACATAGTGTGTTTCCACTGCCACTCCTGAGGCATCCCAGGGTCGCCTGTCCATAAAAGGAAAACTACGCTGAGCGCCAAGCTGAAGGCAAGGTCCGGGAATTGCATCCACAGCGCCAGGCAGGCATGCAGCATTTCCCAGGAAGCCTCCCTCAAAGCAGTGGCTAAGCGCTAGTGTGCTTCTCAGGACTCCGGGGACTCCCGCGTCCTCACCACGTCTCATGGAAACACAGTGTGTACCGGATGCCACTTCTTAGGCGACCTACCAACATACAGGGACCTAGGCCCTTCGGATCATCTCTTGGAATGAAGAGTGAAAGGCGAAACCCCGCTCTCTTGGTCGCCCAGTTGGATTGCCAGTCTGTCACAAGTCCTCCCGAGCACAGGTCTAGCAGGTCTTAGGTGTACTGCAAGTGGTCCCCGCTGCTGAACCAGAACTGCAATGGAAGAAACCCTCTCCTTGCTCTTCCTCCTGGGAAGGCCAACCTGCCCTCGCTCGCCAAGCAGACAGTCGACTCTAGATGCAGCCTGACCTACGGACTTGTTGCCCCTGCAACACTGCCTAAGCTTTTGTAAGGGAAAAGGACGCTTTGGCCTGACCCAAGGAATTATGTCGGTCACGCCACTCAGCCCAAGCAGAACTCCCTTCGTGCCAAAGTTTTATCAGGGAAGGTCCAGGGTGCTGCGTGAGTCTCTTCTCGTGGCTCAGAAACTACGCGTACATGGGCTGTGCCAAGTCTGGCATAGGGACCTAAGGAGGGAAGCGTTATTTTCCCAACGGGAAAGCAGGCCACCTGCGGCCTCAAACTTAAGTGAAGACCAATGCTGTTGCCCGTCATCTCTTCACAGTGGCAATGCTGACTGAGGGAAAGGCAGCTTTCCTCGATTAACACAGTGTTCCCTATTCGTGGCAGGAGGCCTCCGGCAGCCCTCTCACATAACGGGAAAACCAGACCTGTCCCCCACCCCCCCCCCCAGGCGCAACGTAATGTCCGGGTTTCCATCCACGGGTGGCCGTGTACTCACGATTTCCATGACCCCGGTAGGGAAAGTAGGGCATTAAGGCCAGTGTGCCCTTCCCAGGACTCCCGCCACCTCACCATGTCCCTTGGAAGAACGCTGTGTGCTCAGTGACTCTTCTTGGCCGACTGAGCACCGTGCCGCTACCTGGGTACTCCGGATCGGCTCTTTGAGTGCACTGTGAAAGGCAAGGCAGGGTTCTCTTCGTTGGACAAATCTTTCCAATGTGCCCCGACCAGAGTTCTGGAAAGTCCTCGGTGTAATGCCAGTGGCTCTCAGGGCTGACCCTGAGCTGCAGTGAAACAACTCTGTGCTTCGTGTTCCTTCTCGCTTTACACACCTGCCGTCTCTCTCTGCCAAGCCGAAACACGACTTTAGGATGCAGCCTGGAAAATCCACAGTTTCCTCCTGAGCCCTGCTAGTCTTTTGGCAGGTTCAAGGCCACCTAGGCCTCCCTAGCGCCTTAAATCGCTTAGGTCATTCGCACAGTGCAAATCTCCCTGCCTAAATAAAACATTATTCTGAGAAGGTAGCACAGGGCTTCTTGTGCCTCTTTTGGTTCTTCAGAAACGACACGTACGTGGGCTGGGTTCCACTCTGATACTGGGACCTTAGGAGAAACGGAGGAATTCCCTAGTTGAACGAGGAATCCTCGTAGCCTCCAAGGTGCCTACATACAGCGTTCTGCGAGTCCTTCCTTGCGTGCTGGAATGGGTCTCAAAGGAAAGGGTGCTTTACAGGAAAGACAAAAGGTGTTTCCACTTCCTTGCCTGAGGCCTGCCAGAGCCCCCTTTACATAAAGGGCGAGCTACACGGATCACGAAGATCCAAACAAAGTCCAGGACGGCATCCGCAATGCTGGCAGGCATGCAGCATTTGCCCAGAAGCCTTAGCCATGGCGGTGGCTTAACGCTAGTGTGCCGTTCAGGACTCCTAGGACTCCTGGGTCCTCACCACCTGGGCGTGGAAAAACACTGTGTACCCAATGTCTCTTCCTGGGCGACCTACCCAAACACAGGTCCCTAAGGCCCTTCGGACCATTTCTCTGCATGAAGAAGGAAAGGCAACGCTCTGCCCTCTCTTCGCTGCCCATGGAGATTGCCAGGCTTTCAACAGGCCTCCCGAACACAGGCCTAGCCGGGTCTCAGGTGTAATGCAAAAGGTCCCCACTGCTGAACCACTGCTGCCATGAAAAAACGCTGTGTTGATTGTTCATACTGGGAACACTTACCTGCCGTCTCTCTCTGCCAAGCAGAAGGCCGACTACAGAGGCAGCCCGACAAACGTACAATTTGCCCCTGAACGCTACCTCGGGGTTTCTGAGCTACAAGGACCATTTGGCCTATTCCCCGGGAATTACGTCCTTGAAGCCATTCGGCCCATGCAGGGCCCCCCTTGGCGCCAGAGTTTTCTCAGGGAAGGTCCAGCGTGCTGCTTGAGTCTCTCTTGGTTGGTCAGAAACTACAGGTGCATGTGCTGGGTTCAAGTTTGATATCGGTTACCTAGAGCGAAGAGCATTACCTTCCCAGCGGGAGAGCTGAAAGTGCGGCCTCAAAGTGTCCTGCGACACAGTGTGGTTGCTCGTGTTCTCTTCACAAGTAGAATGGCTATGTGAGGGAAGGGGAGCTCTCCTAGAGAAACACCCTGTTTTCTGTACCGTGCAGGAGGCCTCCCGGCGCTCTATATACATAAAGGGAACACTATGCTGTTCCACAGGGACCCAAGTAAGGTTCAGGTAGTCCATCCACGAACTGACGCGTGCAGAGGCTTTCCACGAAACCTTAGGCCAAGTAGTGCATGAAGGTTCGTGTGCCTTTCTCTGGACCCCCGCTGCCTCAGCATGTCCCCTGGAAGAACACTGTGTACCGAGTTCTCTTCTAGGCCCCCTGAGCACCGCGCCGCGACCAAAGCCCTCCGGATCATCTCTTTGCATGCCGAGTGAGAGGCAACACACTCTTTTCTTTGTTGGATAGCTAGATAGCCAAGACATTCAAAAGTGCTCCCCGAACAGAGGTGTAGAAGGTCGTAGGTGTAATGCCTAATGTCTCCCTCAGTGCTGCCGCTGAGGAGCAAGGAGAAAGCCGGTGCGTAGAGTTCTTTCTGGGTGTACTTAGCTACCGGCTCTTTCTGGCGAGCAGTAGCTCGACTTTAGGTGCAGTCTGGAAAATGGACGGTTTCCCCCTGCACACTGCTAGGCTTTTGGCAGCGGCAGGGACACCTAACTCACTCGACCTTGCCCCTCTAATATTTCCTGCCATTCGCACGGTGCGCCACAGCCCGGCTACAAAGTGATTCAGAGGAGGTGCCACAGTCCTCCTTGTGTCCCTTTCGGTGCGGGAGAACCTATACGTAGGTGGGCGGTGTTCAACTTTGAGATTGGGACCTTCAGAGCACTGTAGTACCTCCCAGCTGGAAAGAAGGATGGTTCAACGTGAAAGCTGCCTGGAATACAGTGCTCTGTCAGCCCACGCTTGCATGCTGGCATGTCTTTGGAAGGAAAGTGGGCTTTTCTTGAGAGACATAGTGTGTTTCCACTGCCACTCCTGAGGCATCCCAGGGTCGCCTGTCCATAAAAGGAAAACTACGCTGAGCGCCAAGCTGAAGGCAAGGTCCGGGAATTGCATCCACAGCGCCAGGCAGGCATGCAGCATTTCCCAGGAAGCCTCACTCAAAGCAGTGGCTAAGCGCTAGTGTGCTTTTCAGGACTCCGGGGACTCCCGCGTCCTCACCACGTCTCATGGAAACACAGTGTGTACCGGATGCCACTTCTTAGGCGACCTACCAACATACAGGGACCTAGGCCCTTCGGATCATCTCTTGGAATGAAGAGTGAAAGGCGAAACCCCGCTCTCTTGGTCGCCCAGTTGGATTGCCAGTCTGTCACAAGTCCTCCCGAGCACAGGTCTAGCAGGTCTTAGGTGTACTGCAAGTGGTCCCCGCTGCTGAACCAGAACTGCAATGGAAGAAACCCTCTGCTTGCTCTTCCTCCTGGGAACGCCAACCTGCCCTCGCTCGCCAAGCAGACAGTCGACTCTAGATGCAGCCTGACCTACGGACTTGTTGCCCCTGCAACACTGCCTAAGCTTTTGTAAGGGAAAAGGACGCTTTGGCCTGACCCAAGGAATTATGTCGGTCACGCCACTCAGCCCAAGCAGAACTCCCTTCGTGCCAAAGTTTTATCAGGGAAGGTCCAGGGTGCTGCGTGAGTCTCTTCTCGTGGCTCAGAAACTACGCGTACATGGGCTGTGCCAAGTCTGGCATAGGGACCTAAGGAGGGAAGCGTTATTTTCCCAACGGGAAAGCAGGCCACCTGCGGCCTCAAACTTAAAAGAAGACCAATGCTGTTGCCCGTCATCTCTTCAAAGTGGCAATGCCGACTGAGGGAAAGGCAGCTTTCCTCGATTAACACAGTGTTCCCTATTCGTGGCAGGAGGCCTCCGGCAGCCCTCTTCACATAACGGGAAAACCAGACCTGTCCCCCACCCCCCCCCAGGCGCAACGTAATGTCCGTGTTTCCATCCACGGGTGGCCGTGTACTCACGATTTCCATGACCCCGGTAGTGAAAGTAGGGCATTAAGGCCAGTGTGCCCTCCCCAGGACTCCCGCCACCTCACCATGTCCCTTGGAAGAACGCTGTGTGCTCAGTGACTCTTCTTGGCCGACTGAGCACCGTGCCGCTACCTGGGTACTCCGGATCGGCTCTTTGAGTGCACTGTGAAAGGCAAGGCAGTGTTCTCTTCGTTGGATCGATAGACTGACAAATCTTTCCAGTGTGCCCCGACCAGAGTTCTGGAAAGTCCTCGGTGTAATGCCAGTGGCTCTCAGGGCTGACCCTGAGCTGCAGTGAAACAACTCTGTGCTTCGTGTTCCTTCTCGCTTTACACACCTGCCGTCTCTCTCTGCCAAGCCGAAACACGACTTTTAGATGCAGCCTGGAAAATCCACAGTTTCCTCCTGAGCCCTGCTAGTCTTTTGGCAGGTTCAAGGCCACCTAGGCCTCCCTAGCGCCTTAAATCGCTTAGGTCATTCGCACAGTGCAAATCTCCCTGCCTAAATAAAACATTATTCTGAGAAGGTAGCACAGGGCTTCTTGTGCCTCTTTTGGTTCTTCAGAAACGACACGTACGTGGGCTGGGTTCCACTCTGATACTGGGATCTTAGGAGAAACGGAGGAATTCCCTAGTTGAACGAGGAATCCTCGTAGCCTCCAAGGTGCCTACATACAGCGTTCTGCGTGTCCTTCCTTGCGTGCTGGAATGGGTCTCAAAGGAAAGGGTGCTTTACAGGAAAGACAAAAGGTGTTTCCACTTCCTTGCCTGAGGCCTGCCAGAGCCCCCTTTACATAAAGGGCGAGCTACACGGATCACGAAGATCCAAACAAAGTCCAGGACGGCATCCGCAATGCTGGCAGGCATGCAGCATTTGCCCAGAAGCCTTAGCCATGGCAGTGGCTTAACGCTAGTGTGCCGTTCAGGACTCCTAGGACTCCTGGGTCCTCACCACCAGGGCGTGGAAAAACACTGTGTACCCAATGTCTCTTCCTGGGCGACCTACCCAAACACAGGTCCCTAAGGCCCTTCGGACCATTTCTCTGCATGAAGAAGGAAAGGCAACGCTCTGCCCTCTCTTCGCTGCCCATGGAGATTGCCAGGCTTTCAACAGGCCTCCCGAACACAGGCCTAGCCGGGTCTCAGGTGTAATGCAAAAGGTCCCCACTGCTGAACCACTGCTGCCATGAAAAAACGCTGTGTTGATTGTTCATACTGGGAACACTTACCTGCCGTCTCTCTCTGCCAAGCAGAAGGCCGACTACAGAGGCAGCCCGACAAACGTACAATTTGCCCCTGAACGCTACCTCGGGGTTTCTGAGCTACAAGGACCATTTGGCCTATTCCCCGGGAATTACGTCCTTGAAGCCATTCGGCCCATGCAGGGCCCCCCCTTGGCGCCAGAGTTTTCTCAGGGAAGGTCCAGCGTGCTGCTTGAGTCTCTCTTGGTCGGTCAGAAACTACAGGTGCATGTGCTGGGTTCAAGTTTGATATCGGTTACCTAGAGCGAAGAGCGTTACCTTCCCAGCGGGAGAGCTGAAAGTGCGGCCTCAAAGTGTCCTGCGACACAGTGTGGTTGCTCGTGTTCTCTTCACAAGTAGAATGGCTATGTGAGGGAAGGGGAGCTCTCCTAGAGAAACACCCTGTTTTCTGTACCGTGCAGGAGGCCTCCCGGCGCTCTATATACATAAAGGGAACACTATGCTGTTCCACAGGGACCCAAGTAAGGTTCAGGTAGTCCATCCACGAACTGACGCGTGCAGAGGCTTTCCACGAAACCTTAGGCCAAGTAGTGCATGAAGGTTCGTGTGCCTTTCTCTGGACCCCCGCTGCCTCAGCATGTCCCCTGGAAGAACACTGTGTACCGAGTTCTCTTCTAGGCCCCCTGAGCACCGCGCCGCGACCAAAGCCCTCCGGATCATCTCTTTGCATGCCGAGTGAGAGGCAACACACTCTTTTCTTTGTTGGATAGCTAGATAGCCAAGACATTCAAAAGTGCTCCCCGAACAGAGGTGTAGAAGGTCGTAGGTGTAATGCCTAATGTCTCCCTCAGTGCTGCCGCTGAGGAGCAAGGAGAAAGCCGGTGCGTAGAGTTCTTTCTGGGTGTACTTAGCTACCGGCTCTTTCTGGCGAGCAGTAGCTCGACTTTAGGTGCAGTCTGGAAAATGGACGGTTTCCCCCTGCACACTGCTAGGCTTTTGGCAGCGGCAGGGACACCTAACTCACTCGACCTTGCCCCTCTAATATTTCCTGCCATTCGCACGGTGCGCCACAGCCCGGCTACAAAGTGATTCAGAGGAGGTGCCACAGTCCTCCTTGTGTCCCTTTCGGTGCGGGAGAACCTATACGTAGGTGGGCGGTGTTCAACTTTGAGATTGGGACCTTCAGAGCACTGTAGTACCTCCCAGCTGGAAAGAAGGATGGTTCAACGTGAAAGCTGCCTGGAATACAGTGCTCTGTCAGCCCACGCTTGCATGCTGGCATGTCTTTGGAAGGAAAGTGGGCATTTCTTGAGAGACATAGTGTGTTTCCACTGCCACTCCTGAGGCATCCCAGGGTCGCCTGTCCATAAAAGGAAAACTACGCTGAGCGCCAAGCTGAAGGCAAGGTCCGGGAATTGCATCCACAGCGCCAGGCAGGCATGCAGCATTTCCCAGGAAGCCTCACTCAAAGCAGTGGCTAAGCGCTAGTGTGCTTCTCAGGACTCCGGGGACTCCCGCGTCCTCACCACGTCTCATGGAAACACAGTGTGTACCGGATGCCACTTCTTAGGCGACCTACCAACATACAGGGACCTAGGCCCTTCGGATCATCTCTTGGAATGAAGAGTGAAAGGCGAAACCCCGCTCTCTTGGTCGCCCAGTTGGATTGCCAGTCTGTCACAAGTCCTCCCGAGCACAGGTCTAGCAGGTCTTAGGTGTACTGCAAGTGGTCCCCGCTGCTGAACCAGAACTGCAATGGAAGAAACCCTCTGCTTGCTCTTCCTCCTGGGAAGGCCAACCTGCCCTCGCTCGCCAAGCAGACAGTCGACTCTAGATGCAGCCTGACCTACGGACTTGTTGCCCCTGCAACACTGCCTAAGCTTTTGTAAGGGAAAAGGACGCTTTGGCCTGACCCAAGGAATTATGTCGGTCACGCCACTCAGCCCAAGCAGAACTCCCTTCGTGCCAAAGTTTTATCAGGGAAGGTCCAGGGTGCTGCGTGAGTCTCTTCTCGTGGCTCAGAAACTACGCGTACATGGGCTGTGCCAAGTCTGGCATAGGGACCTAAGGAGGGAAGCGTTATTTTCCCAACGGGAAAGCAGGCCACCTGCGGCCTCAAACTTAAGTGAAGACCAATGCTGTTGCCCGTCATCTCTTCAAAGTGGCAATGCCGACTGAGGGAAAGGCAGCTTTCCTCGATTAACACAGTGTTCCCTATTCGTGGCAGGAGGCCTCCGGCAGCCCTCTTCACATAACGGGAAAACCAGACCTGTCCCCCACCCCCCCCCCCAGGCGCAACGTAATGTCCGGGTTTCCATCCACGGGTGGCCGTGTACTCACGATTTCCATGACCCCGGTAGGGAAAGTAGGGCATTAAGGCCAGTGTGCCCTCCCCAGGACTCCCGCCACCTCACCATGTCCCTTGGAAGAACGCTGTGTGCTCAGTGACTCTTCTTGGCTGACTGAGCACCGTGCCGCTACCTGGGTACTCCGGATCGGCTCTTTGAGTGCACTGTGAAAGGCAAGGCAGTGTTCTCTTCGTTGGATCGATAGACTGACAAATCTTTCCAGTGTGCCCCGACCAGAGTTCTGGAAAGTCCTCGGTGTAATGCCAGTGGCTCTCAGGGCTGACCCTGAGCTGCAGTGAAACAACTCTGTGCTTCGTGTTCCTTCTCGCTTTACACACCTGCCGTCTCTCTCTGCCAAGCCGAAACACGACTTTTAGATGCAGCCTGGAAAATCCACAGTTTCCTCCTGAGCCCTGCTAGTCTTTTGGCAGGTTCAAGGCCACCTAGGCCTCCCTAGCGCCTTAAATCGCTTAGGTCATTCGCACAGTGCAAATCTCCCTGCCTAAATAAAACATTATTCTGAGAAGGTAGCACAGGGCTTCTTGTGCCTCTTTTGGTTCTTCAGAAACGACACGTACGTGGGCTGGGTTCCACTCTGATACTGGGACCTTAGGAGAAACGGAGGAATTCCCTAGTTGAACGAGGAATCCTCGTAGCCTCCAAGGTGCCTACATACAGCGTTCTGCGAGTCCTTCCTTGCGTGCTGGAATGGGTCTCAAAGGAAAGGGTGCTTTACAGGAAAGACAAAAGGTGTTTCCACTTCATTGCCTGAGGCCTGCCAGAGCCCCCTTTACATAAAGGGCGAGCTACACGGATCACGAAGATCCAAACAAAGTCCAGGACGGCATCCGCAATGCTGGCAGGCATGCAGCATTTGCCCAGAAGCCTTAGCCATGGCGGTGGCTTAACGCTAGTGTGCCGTTCAGGACTCCTAGGACTCCTGGGTCCTCACCACCAGGGCGTGGAAAAACACTGTGTACCCAATGTCTCTTCCTGGGCGACCTACCCAAACACAGGTCCCTAAGGCCCTTCGGACCATTTCTCTGCATGAAGAAGGAAAGGCAACGCTCTGCCCTCTCTTCGCTGCCCATGGAGATTGCCAGGCTTTCAACAGGCCTCCCGAACACAGGCCTAGCCGGGTCTCAGGTGTAATGCAAAAGGTCCCCACTGCTGAACCACTGCTGCCATGAACGAACGCTGTGTTGATTGTTCATACTGGGAACACTTACCTGCCGTCTCTCTCTGCCAAGCAGAAGGCCGACTACAGAGGCAGCCCGACAAACGTACAATTTGCCCCTGAACGCTACCTCGGGGTTTCTGAGCTACAAGGACCATTTGGCCTATTCCCCGGGAATTACGTCCTTGAAGCCATTCGGCCCATGCAGGGCCCCCCCTTGGCGCCAGAGTTTTCTCAGGGAAGGTCCAGCGTGCTGCTTGAGTCTCTCTTGGTTGGTCAGAAACTACAGGTGCATGTGCTGGGTTCAAGTTTGATATCGGTTACCTAGAGCGAAGAGCATTACCTTCCCAGCGGGAGAGCTGAAAGTGCGGCCTCAAAGTGTCCTGCGACACAGTGTGGTTGCTCGTGTTCTCTTCACAAGTAGAATGGCTATGTGAGGGAAGGGGAGCTCTCCTAGAGAAACACCCTGTTTTCTGTACCGTGCAGGAGGCCTCCCGGCGCCCTATATACATAAAGGGAACACTATGCTGTTCCACAGGGACCCAAGTAAGGTTCAGGTAGTCCATCCACGAACTGACGCGTGCAGAAGCTTTCCACGAAACCTTAGGCCAAGTAGTGCATGAAGGTTCGTGTGCCTTTCCCTGGACCCCCGCTGCCTCAGCATGTCCCCTGGAAGAACACTGTGTACCGAGTTCTCTTCTAGGCCCCCTGAGCACCGCGCCGCGACCAAAGCCCTCCGGATCATCTCTTTGCATGCCGAGTGAGAGGCAACACACTCTTTTCTTTGTTGGATAGCTAGATAGCCAAGACATTCAAAAGTGCTCCCCGAACAGAGGTGTAGAAGGTCGTAGGTGTAATGCCTAATGTCTCCCTCAGTGCTGCGCCTGAGGAGCAAGGAGAAAGCCGGTGCGTAGAGTTCTTTCTGGGTGTACTTAGCTACCGGCTCTTTCTGGCGAGCAGTAGCTCAACTTTAGGTGCAGTCTGGAAAATGGACGGTTTCCCCCTGCACACTGCTAGGCTTTTGGCAGCGGCAGGGACACCTAACTCACTCGACCTTGCCCCTCTAATATTTCCTGCCATTCGCACGGTGCGCCACAGCCCGGCTACAAAGTGATTCAGAGGAGGTGCCACAGTCCTCCTTGTGTCCCTTTCGGTGCGGGAGAACCTATACGTAGGTGGGCGGTGTTCAACTTTGAGATTGGGACCTTCAGAGCACTGTAGTACCTCCCAGCTGGCAAGAAGGATGGTTCAACGTGAAAGCTGCCTGGAATACAGTGCTCTGTCAGCCCACGCTTGCATGCTGGCATGTCTCTGGAAGGAAAGTGGGCTTTTCTTGAGAGACATAGTGTGTTTCCACTGCCACTCCTGAGGTATCCCAGGGTCGCCTGTCCATAAAAGGAAAACTACGCTGAGCGCCAAGCTGAAGGCAAGGTCCGGGAATTGCATCCACAGCGCCAGGCAGGCATGCAGCATTTCCCAGGAAGCCTCACTCAAAGCAGTGGCTAAGCGCTAGTGTGCTTTTCAGGACTCCGGGGACTCCCGCGTCCTCACCACGTCTCATGGAAACACAGTGTGTACCGGATGCCACTTCTTAGGCGACCTACCAACATACAGGGACCTAGGCCCTTCGGATCATCTCTTGGAATGAAGAGTGAAAGGCGAAACCCCGCTCTCTTGGTCGCCCAGTTGGATTGCCAGTCTGTCACAAGTCCTCCCGAGCACAGGTCTAGCAGGTCTTAGGTGTACTGCAAGTGGTCCCCGCTGCTGAACCAGAACTGCAATGGAAGAAACCCTCTGCTTGCTCTTCCTCCTGGGAACGCCAACCTGCCCTCGCTCGCCAAGCAGACAGTCGACTCTAGATGCAGCCTGACCTACGGACTTGTTGCCCCTGCAACACTGCCTAAGCTTTTGTAAGGGAAAAGGACGCTTTGGCCTGACCCAAGGAATTATGTCGGTCACGCCACTCAGCTCAAGCAGAACTCCCTTCGTGCCAAAGTTTTATCAGGGAAGGTCCAGGGTGCTGCGTGAGTCTCTTCTTGTGGCTCAGAAACTACGCGTACATGGGCTGTGCCAAGTCTGGCATAGGGACCTAAGGAGGGAAGCGTTATTTTCCCAACGGGAAAGCAGGCCACCTGCGGCCTCAAACTTAAGTGAAGACCAATGCTGTTGCCCGTCATCTCTTCAAAGTGGCAATGCCGACTGAGGGAAAGGCAGCTTTCCTCGATTAACACAGTGTTCCCTATTCGTGGCAGGAGGCCTCCGGCAGCCCTCTTCACATAACGGGAAAACCAGACCTGTCCCCCACCCCCCCCCAGGCGCAACGTAATGTCCGGGTTTCCATCCACGGGTGGCCGTGTACTCACGATTTCCATGACCCCGGTAGGGAAAGTAGGGCATTAAGGCCAGTGTGCCCTCCCCAGGACTCCCGCCACCTCACCATGTCCCTTGGAAGAACGCTGTGTGCTCAGTGACTCTTCTTGGCCGACTGAGCACCGTGCCGCTACCTGGGTACTCCGGATCGGCTCTTTGAGTGCACTGTGAAAGGCAAGGCAGTGTTCTCTTCGTTGGATCGATAGACTGACAAATCTTTCCAGTGTGCCCCGACCAGAGTTCTGGAAAGTCCTCGGTGTAATGCCAGTGGCTCTCAGGGCTGACCCTGAGCTGCAGTGAAACAACTCTGTGCTTCGTGTTCCTTCTCGCTTTACACACCTGCCGTCTCTCTCTGCCAAGCCGAAACACGACTTTTAGATGCAGCCTGGAAAATCCACAGTTTCCTCCTGAGCCCTGCTAGTCTTTTGGCAGGTTCAAGGCCACCTAGGCCTCCCTAGCGCCTTAAATCGCTTAGGTCATTCGCACAGTGCAAATCTCCCTGCCTAAATAAAACAATATTCTGAGAAGGTAGCACAGGGCTTCTTGTGCCTCTTTTGGTTCTTCAGAAACGACACGTACGTGGGCTGGGTTCCACTCTGATACTGGGACCTTAGGAGAAACGGAGGAATTCCCTAGTTGAACGAGGAATCCTCGTAGCCTCCAAGGTGCCTACATACAGCGTTCTGCGAGTCCTTCCTTGCGTGCTGGAATGGGTCTCAAAGGAAAGGGTGCTTTACAGGAAAGACAAAAGGTGTTTCCACTTCCTTGCCTGAGGCCTGCCAGAGCCCCCTTTACATAAAGGGCGAGCTACACGGATCACGAAGATCCAAACAAAGTCCAGGACGGCATCCGCAATGCTGGCAGGCATGCAGCATTTGCCCAGAAGCCTTAGCCATGGCGGTGGCTTAACGCTAGTGTGCCGTTCAGGACTCCTAGGACTCCTGGGTCCTCACCACCTGGGCGTGGAAAAACACTGTGTACCCAATGTCTCTTCCTGGGCGACCTACCCAAACACAGGTCCCTAAGGCCCTTCGGACCATTTCTCTGCATGAAGAAGGAAAGGCAACGCTCTGCCCTCTCTTCGCTGCCCATGGAGTTTGCCAGGCTTTCAACAGGCCTCCCGAACACAGGCCTAGCCGGGTCTCAGGTGTAATGCAAAAGGTCCCCACTGCTGAACCACTGCTGCCATGAAAAAACGCTGTGTTGATTGTTCATACTGGGAACACTTACCTGCCGTCTCTCTCTGCCAAGCAGAAGGCCGACTACAGAGGCAGCCCGACAAACGTACAATTTGCCCCTGAACGCTACCTCGGGGTTTCTGAGCTACAAGGACCATTTGGCCTATTCCCCGGGAATTACGTCCTTGAAGCCATTCGGCCCATGCAGGGCCCCCCCTTGGCGCCAGAGTTTTCTCAGGGAAGGTCCAGCGTGCTGCTTGAGTCTCTCTTGGTTGGTCAGAAACTACAGGTGCATGTGCTGGGTTCAAGTTTGATATCGGTTACCTAGAGCGAAGAGCATTACCTTCCCAGCGGGAGAGCTGAAAGTGCGGCCTCAAAGTGTCCTGCGACACAGTGTGGTTGCTCGTGTTCTCTTCACAAGTAGAATGGCTATGTGAGGGAAGGGGAGCTCTCCTAGAGAAACACCCTGTTTTCTGTACCGTGCAGGAGGCCTCCCGGCGCCCTATATACATAAAGGGAACACTATGCTGTTCCACAGGGACCCAAGTAAGGTTCAGGTAGTCCATCCACGAACTGACGCGTGCAGAAGCTTTCCACGAAACCTTAGGCCAAGTAGTGCATGAAGGTTCGTGTGCCTTTCCCTGGACCCCCGCTGCCTCAGCATGTCCCCTGGAAGAACACTGTGTACCGAGTTCTCTTCTAGGCCCCCTGAGCACCGCGCCGCGACCAAAGCCCTCCGGATCATCTCTTTGCATGCCGAGTGAGAGGCAACACACTCTTTTCTTTGTTGGATAGCTAGATAGCCAAGACATTCAAAAGTGCTCCCCGAACAGAGGTGTAGAAGGTCGTAGGTGTAATGCCTAATGTCTCCCTCAGTGCTGCCGCTGAGGAGCAAGGAGAAAGCCGGTGCGTAGAGTTCTTTCTGGGTGTACTTAGCTACCGGCTCTTTCTGGCGAGCAGTAGCTCGACTTTAGGTGCAGTCTGGAAAATGGACGGTTTCCCCCTGCACACTGCTAGGCTTTTGGCAGCGGCAGGGACACCTAACTCACTCGACCTTGCCCCTCTAATATTTCCTGCCATTCGCACGGTGCGCCACAGCCCGGCTACAAAGTGATTCAGAGGAGGTGCCACAGTCCTCCTTGTGTCCCTTTCGGTGCGGGAGAACCTATACGTAGGTGGGCGGTGTTCAACTTTGAGATTGGGACCTTCAGAGCACTGTAGTACCTCCCAGCTGGAAAGAAGGATGGTTCAACGTGAAAGCTGCCTGGAATACAGTGCTCTGTCAGCCCACGCTTGCATGCTGGCATGTCTTTGGAAGGAAAGTGGGCTTTTCTTGAGAGACATAGTGTGTTTCCACTGCCACTCCTGAGGCATCCCAGGGTCGCCTGTCCATAAAAGGAAAACTACGCTGAGCGCCAAGCTGAAGGCAAGGTCCGGGAATTGCATCCACAGCGCCAGGCAGGCATGCAGCATTTCCCAGGAAGCCTCACTCAAAGCAGTGGCTAAGCGCTAGTGTGCTTTTCAGGACTCCGGGGACTCCCGCGTCCTCACCACGTCTCATGGAAACACAGTGTGTACCGGATGCCACTTCTTAGGCGACCTACCAACATACAGGGACCTAGGCCCTTCGGATCATCTCTTGGAATGAAGAGTGAAAGGCGAAACCCCGCTCTCTTGGTCGCCCAGTTGGATTGCCAGTCTGTCACAAGTCCTCCCGAGCACAGGTCTAGCAGGTCTTAGGTGTACTGCAAGTGGTCCCCGCTGCTGAACCAGAACTGCAATGGAAGAAACCCTCTGCTTGCTCTTCCTCCTGGGAAGGCCAACCTGCCCTCGCTCGCCAAGCAGACAGTCGACTCTAGATGCAGCCTGACCTACGGACTTGTTGCCCCTGCAACACTGCCTAAGCTTTTGTAAGGGAAAAGGACGCTTTGGCCTGACCCAAGGAATTATGTCGGTCACGCCACTCAGCCCAAGCAGAACTCCCTTCGTGCCAAAGTTTTATCAGGGAAGGTCCAGGGTGCTGCGTGAGTCTCTTCTCGTGGCTCAGAAACTACGCGTACATGGGCTGTGCCAAGTCTGGCATAGGGACCTAAGGAGGGAAGCGTTATTTTCCCAACGGGAAAGCAGGCCACCTGCGGCCTCAAACTTAAGTGAAGACCAATGCTGTTGCCCGTCATCTCTTCACAGTGGCAATGCCGACTGAGGGAAAGGCAGCTTTCCTCGATTAACACAGTGTTCCCTATTCGTGGCAGGAGGCCTCCGGCAGCCCTCTTCACATAACGGGAAAACCAGACCTGTCCCCCACCCCCCCCCCCAGGCGCAACGTAATGTCCGGGTTTCCATCCACGGGTGGCCGTGTACTCACGATTTCCATGACCCCGGTAGGGAAAGTAGGGCATTAAGGCCAGTGTGCCCTTCCCAGGACTCCCGCCGCCTCACCATGTCCCTTGGAAGAACGCTGTGTGCTCAGTGACTCTTCTTGGCCGACTGAGCACCGTGCCGCTACCTGGGTACTCCGGATCGGCTCTCTGAGTGCACTGTGAAAGGCAAGGCAGGGTTCTCTTCGTTGGATCGATAGACTGACAAATCTTTCCAATGTGCCCCGACCAGAGTTCTGGAAAGTCCTCGGTGTAATGCCAGTGGCTCTCAGGGCTGACCCTGAGCTGCAGTGAAACAACTCTGTGCTTCGTGTTCCTTCTCGCTTTACACACCTGCCGTCTCTCTCTGCCAAGCCGAAACACGACTTTTAGATGCAGCCTGGAAAATCCACAGTTTCCTCCTGAGCCCTGCTAGTCTTTTGGCAGGTTCAAGGCCACCTAGGCCTCCCTAGCGCCTTAAATCGCTTAGGTCATTCGCACAGTGCAAATCTCCCTGCCTAAATAAAACATTATTCTGAGAAGGTAGCACAGGGCTTCTTGTGCCTCTTTTGGTTCTTCAGAAACGACACGTACGTGGGCTGGGTTCCACTCTGATACTGGGACCTTAGGAGAAACGGAGGAATTCCCTAGTTGAACGAGGAATCCTCGTAGCCTCCAAGGTGCCTACATACAGCGTTCTGCGAGTCCTTCCTTGCGTGCTGGAATGGGTCTCAAAGGAAAGGGTGCTTTACAGGAAAGACAAAAGGTGTTTCCACTTCCTTGCCTGAGGCCTGCCAGAGCCCCCTTTACATAAAGGGCGAGCTACACGGATCACGAAGATCCAAACAAAGTCCAGGACGGCATCCGCAATGCTGGCAGGCATGCAGCATTTGCCCAGAAGCCTTAGCCATGGCGGTGGCTTAACGCTAGTGTGCCGTTCAGGACTCCTAGGACTCCTGGGTCCTCACCACCAGGGCGTGGAAAAACACTGTGTACCCAATGTCTCTTCCTGGGCGACCTACCCAAACACAGGTCCCTAAGGCCCTTCGGACCATTTCTCTGCATGAAGAAGGAAAGGCAACGCTCTGCCCTCTCTTCGCTGCCCATGGAGATTGCCAGGCTTTCAACAGGCCTCCCGAACACAGGCCTAGCCGGGTCTCAGGTGTAATGCAAAAGGTCCCCACTGCTGAACCACTGCTGCCATGAAAAAACGCTGTGTTGATTGTTCATACTGGGAACACTTACCTGCCGTCTCTCTCTGCCAAGCAGAAGGCCGACTACAGAGGCAGCCCGACAAACGTACAATTTGCCCCTGAACGCTACCTCGGGGTTTCTGAGCTACAAGGACCATTTGGCCTATTCCCCGGGAATTACGTCCTTGAAGCCATTCGGCCCATGCAGGGCCCCCCCTTGGCGCCAGAGTTTTCTCAGGGAAGGTCCAGCGTGCTGCTTGAGTCTCTCTTGGTTGGTCAGAAACTACAGGTGCATGTGCTGGGTTCAAGTTTGATATCGGTTACCTAGAGCGAAGAGCGTTACCTTCCCAGCGGGAGAGCTGAAAGTGCGGCCTCAAAGTGTCCTGCGACACAGTGTGGTTGCTCGTGTTCTCTTCACAAGTAGAATGGCTATGTGAGGGAAGGGGAGCTCTCCTAGAGAAACACCCTGTTTTCTGTACCGTGCAGGAGGCCTCCCGGCGCCCTATATACATA
This sequence comes from Eschrichtius robustus, assembly GCF_028021215.1. Taxonomy (NCBI): domain Eukaryota; kingdom Metazoa; phylum Chordata; class Mammalia; order Artiodactyla; family Eschrichtiidae; genus Eschrichtius; species Eschrichtius robustus. Next base: position 170,220 of record NW_027175335.1, read on the forward strand.
AAGGGAACACTATGCTGTTCCACAGGGACCCAAGTAAGGTTCAGGTAGTCCATCCACGAACTGACGCGTGCAGAAGCTTTCCACGAAACCTTAGGCCAAGTAGTGCATGAAGGTTCGTGTGCCTTTCCCTGGACCCCCGCTGCCTCAGCATGTCCCCTGGAAGAACACTGTGTACCGAGTTCTCTTCTAGGCCCCCTGAGCACCGCGCCGCGACCAAAGCCCTCCGGATCATCTCTTTGCATGCCGAGTGAGAGGCAACACACTCTTTTCTTTGTTGGATAGCTAGATAGCCAAGACATTCAAAAGTGCTCCCCGAACAGAGGTGTAGAAGGTCGTAGGTGTAATGCCCAATGTCTCCCTCAGTGCTGCCGCTGAGGAGCAAGGAGAAAGCCGGTGCGTAGAGTTCTTTCTGGGTGTACTTAGCTACCGGCTCTTTCTGGCGAGCAGTAGCTCGACTTTAGGTGCAGTCTGGAAAATGGACGGTTTCCCCCTGCACACTGCTAGGCTTTTGGCAGCGGCAGGGACACCTAACTCACTCGACCTTGCCCCTCTAATATTTCCTGCCATTCGCACGGTGCGCCACAGCCCGGCTACAAAGTGATTCAGAGGAGGTGCCACAGTCCTCCTTGTGTCCCTTTCGGTGCGGGAGAACCTATACGTAGGTGGGCGGTGTTCAACTTTGAGATTGGGACCTTCAGAGCACTGTAGTACCTCCCAGCTGGAAAGAAGGATGGTTCAACGTGAAAGCTGCCTGGAATACAGTGCTCTGTCAGCCCACGCTTGCATGCTGGCATGTCTTTGGAAGGAAAGTGGGCTTTTCTTGAGAGACATAGTGTGTTTCCACTGCCACTCCTGAGGCATCCCAGGGTCGCCTGTCCATAAAAGGAAAACTACGCTGAGCGCCAAGCTGAAGGCAAGGTCCGGGAATTGCATCCACAGCGCCAGGCAGGCATGCAGCATTTCCCAGGAAGCCTCACTCAAAGCAGTGGCTAAGCGCTAGTGTGCTTTTCAGGACTCCGGGGACTCCCGCGTCCTCACCACGTCTCATGGAAACACAGTGTGTACCGGATGCCACTTCTTAGGCGACCTACCAACATACAGGGACCTAGGCCCTTCGGATCATCTCTTGGAATGAAGAGTGAAAGGCGAAACCCCGCTCTCTTGGTCGCCCAGTTGGATTGCCAGTCTGTCACAAGTCCTCCGGAGCACAGGTCTAGCAGGTCTTAGGTGTACTGCAAGTGGTCCCCGCTGCTGAACCAGAACTGCAATGGAAGAAACCCTCTGCTTGCTCTTCCTCCTGGGAAGGCCAACCTGCCCTCGCTCGCCAAGCAGACAGTCGACTCTAGATGCAGCCTGACCTACGGACTTGTTGCCCCTGCAACACTGCCTAAGCTTTTGTAAGGGAAAAGGACGCTTTGGCCTGACCCAAGGAATTATGTCGGTCACGCCACTCAGCCCAAGCAGAACTCCCTTCGTGCCAAAGTTTTATCAGGGAAGGTCCAGGGTGCTGCGTGAGTCTCTTCTCGTGGCTCAGAAACTACGCGTACATGGGCTGTGCCAAGTCTGGCATAGGGACCTAAGGAGGGAAGCGTTATTTTCCCAACGGGAAAGCAGGCCACCTGCGGCCTCAAACTTAAGTGAAGACCAATGCTGTTGCCCGTCATCTCTTCACAGTGGCAATGCCGACTGAGGGAAAGGCAGCTTTCCTCGATTAACACAGTGTTCCCTATTCGTGGCAGGAGGCCTCCGGCAGCCCTCTTCACATAACGGGAAAACCAGACCTGTCCCCCACCACCCCCCCCAGGCGCAACGTAATGTCCGGGTTTCCATCCACGGGTGGCCGTGTACTCACGATTTCCATGACCCCGGTAGGGAAAGTAGGGCATTAAGGCCAGTGTGCCCTTCCCAGGACTCCCGCCGCCACACCATGTCCCTTGGAAGAACGCTGTGTGCTCAGTGACTCTTCTTGGCCGACTGAGCACCGTGCCGCTACCTGGGTACTCCGGATCGGCTCTCTGAGTGCACTGTGAAAGGCAAGGCAGGGTTCTCTTCGTTGGATCGATAGACTGACAAATCTTTCCAATGTGCCCCGACCAGAGTTCTGGAAAGTCCTCGGTGTAATGCCAGTGGCTCTCAGGGCTGACCCTGAGCTGCAGTGAAACAACTCTGTGCTTCGTGTTCCTTCTCGCTTTACACACCTGCCGTCTCTCTCTGCCAAGCCGAAACACGACTTTTAGATGCAGCCTGGAAAATCCACAGTTTCCTCCTGAGCCCTGCTAGTCTTTTGGCAGGTTCAAGGCCACCTAGGCCTCCCTAGCGCCTTAAATCGCTTAGGTCATTCGCACAGTGCAAATCTCCCTGCCTAAATAAAACATTATTCTGAGAAGGTAGCACAGGGCTTCTTGTGCCTCTTTTGGTTCTTCAGAAACGACACGTACGTGGGCTGGGTTCCACTCTGATACTGGGACCTTAGGAGAAACGGAGGAATTCCCTAGTTGAACGAGGAATCCTCGTAGCCTCCAAGGTGCCTACATACAGCGTTCTGCGAGTCCTTCCTTGCGTGCTGGAATGGGTCTCAAAGGAAAGGGTGCTTTACAGGAAAGACAAAAGGTGTTTCCACTTCCTTGCCTGAGGCCTGCCAGAGCCCCCTTTACATAAAGGGCGAGCTACACGGATCACGAAGATCCAAACAAAGTCCAGGACGGCATCCGCAATGCTGGCAGGCATGCAGCATTTGCCCAGAAGCCTTAGCCATGGCGGTGGCTTAACGCTAGTGTGCCGTTCAGGACTCCTAGGACTCCTGGGTCCTCACCACCTGGGCGTGGAAAAACACTGTGTACCCAATGTCTCTTCCTGGGCGACCTACCCAAACACAGGTCCCTAAGGCCCTTCGGACCATTTCTCTGCATGAAGAAGGAAAGGCAACGCTCTGCCCTCTCTTCGCTGCCCATGGAGATTGCCAGGCTTTCAACAGGCCTCCCGAACACAGGCCTAGCCGGGTCTCAGGTGTAATGCAAAAGGTCCCCACTGCTGAACCACTGCTGCCATGAAAAAACGCTGTGTTGATTGTTCATACTGGGAACACTTACCTGCCGTCTCTCTCTGCCAAGCAGAAGGCCGACTACAGAGGCAGCCCGACAAACGTACAATTTGCCCCTGAACGCTACCTCGGGGTTTCTGAGCTACAAGGACCATTTGGCCTATTCCCCGGGAATTACGTCCTTGAAGCCATTCGGCCCATGCAGGGCCCCCCCTTGGCGCCAGAGTTTTCTCAGGGAAGGTCCAGCGTGCTGCTTGAGTCTCTCTTGGTTGGTCAGAAACTACAGGTGCATGTGCTGGGTTCAAGTTTGATATCGGTTACCTAGTATCGGTTACCTAGAGCGAAGAGCATTACCTTCCCAGCGGGAGAGCTGAAAGTGCGGCCTCAAAGTGTCCTGCGACACAGTGTGGTTGCTCGTGTTCTCTTCACAAGTAGAATGGCTATGTGAGGGAAGGGGAGCTCTCCTAGAGAAACACCCTGTTTTCTGTACCGTGCAGGAGGCCTCCCGGCGCCCTATATACATAAAGGGAACACTATGCTGTTCCACAGGGACCCAAGTAAGGTTCAGGTAGTCCATCCACGAACTGACGCGTGCAGAGGCTTTCCACGAAACCTTAGGCCAAGTAGTGCATGAAGGTTCGTGTGCCTTTCCCTGGACCCCCGCTGCCTCAGCATGTCCCCTGGAAGAACACTGTGTACCGAGTTCTCTTCTAGGCCCCCTGAGCACCGCGCCGCGACCAAAGCCCTCCGGATCATCTCTTTGCATGCCGAGTGAGAGGCAACACACTCTTTTCTTTGTTGGATAGCTAGATAGCCAAGACATTCAAAAGTGCTCCCCGAACAGAGGTGTAGAAGGTCGTAGGTGTAATGCCTAATGTCTCCCTCAGTGCTGCCGCTGAGGAGCAAGGAGAAAGCCGGTGCGTAGAGTTCTTTCTGGGTGTACTTAGCTACCGGCTCTTTCTGGCGAGCAGTAGCTCGACTTTAGGTGCAGTCTGGAAAATGGACGGTTTCCCCCTGCACACTGCTAGGCTTTTGGCAGCGGCAGGGACACCTAACTCACTCGACCTTGCCCCTCTAATATTTCCTGCCATTCGCACGGTGCGCCACAGCCCGGCTACAAAGTGATTCAGAGGAGGTGCCACAGTCCTCCTTGTGTCCCTTTCGGTGCGGGAGAACCTATACGTAGGTGAGCGGTGTTCAACTTTGAGATTGGGACCTTCAGAGCACTGTAGTACCTCCCAGCTGGCAAGAAGGATGGTTCAACGTGAAAGCTGCCTGGAATACAGTGCTCTGTCAGCCCACGCTTGCATGCTGGCATGTCTTTGGAAGGAAAGTGGGCTTTTCTTGAGAGACATAGTGTGTTTCCACTGCCACTCCTGAGGCATCCCAGGGTCGCCTGTCCATAAAAGGAAAACTACGCTGAGCGCCAAGCTGAAGGCAAGGTCCGGGAATTGCATCCACAGCGCCAGGCAGGCATGCAGCATTTCCCAGGAAGCCTCCCTCAAAGCAGTGGCTAACCGCTAGTGTGCTTTTCAGGACTCCGGGGACTCCCGCGTCCTCACCACGTCTCATGGAAACACAGTGTGTACCGGATGCCACTTCTTAGGCGACCTACCAACATACAGGGACCTAGGCCCTTCGGATCATCTCTTGGAATGAAGAGTGAAAGGCGAAACCCCGCTCTCTTGGTCGCCCAGTTGGATTGCCAGTCTGTCACAAGTCCTCCCGAGCACAGGTCTAGCAGGTCTTAGGTGTACTGCAAGTGGTCCCCGCTGCTGAACCAGAACTGCAATGGAAGAAACCCTCTGCTTGCTCTTCCTCCTGGGAAGGCCAACCTGCCCTCGCTCGCCAAGCAGACAGTCGACTCTAGATGCAGCCTGACCTACGGACTTGTTGCCCCTGCAACACTGCCTAAGCTTTTGTAAGGGAAAAGGACGCTTTGGCCTGACCCAAGGAATTATGTCGGTCACGCCACTCAGCCCAAGCAGAACTCCCTTCGTGCCAAAGTTTTATCAGGGAAGGTCCAGGGTGCTGCGTGAGTCTCTTCTCGTGGCTCAGAAACTACGCGTACATGGGCTGTGCCAAGTCTGGCATAGGGACCTAAGGAGGGAAGCGTTATTTTCCCAACGGGAAAGCAGGCCACCTGCGGCCTCAAACTTAAGTGAAGACCAATGCTGTTGCCCGTCATCTCTTCACAGTGGCAATGCCGACTGAGGGAAAGGCAGCTTTCCTCGATTAACACAGTGTTCCCTATTCGTGGCAGGAGGCCTCCGGCAGCCCTCTTCACATAACGGGAAAACCAGACCTGTCCCCCACCCCCCCCCAGGCGCAACGTAATGTCCGGGTTTCCATCCACGGGTGGCCGTGTACTCACGATTTCCATGACCCCGGTAGGGAAAGTAGGGCATTAAGGCCAGTGTGCCCTTCCCAGGACTCCCGCCGCCTCACCATGTCCCTTGGAAGAACGCTGTGTGCTCAGTGACTCTTCTTGGCCGACTGAGCACCGTGCCGCTACCTGGGTACTCCGGATCGGCTCTTTGAGTGCACTGTGAAAGGCAAGGCAGGGTTCTCTTCGTTGGACAAATCTTTCCAATGTGCCCCGACCAGAGTTCTGGAAAGTCCTCGGTGTAATGCCAGTGGCTCTCAGGGCTGACCCTGAGCTGCAGTGAAACAACTCTGTGCTTCGTGTTCCTTCTCGCTTTACACACCTGCCGTCTCTCTCTGCCAAGCCGAAACACGACTTTTAGATGCAGCCTGGAAAATCCACAGTTTCCTCCTGAGCCCTGCTAGTCTTTTGGCAGGTTCAAGGCCACCTAGGCCTCCCTAGCGCCTTAAATCGCTTAGGTCATTCGCACAGTGCAAATCTCCCTGCCTAAATAAAACATTATTCTGAGAAGGTAGCACAGGGCTTCTTGTGCCTCTTTTGGTTCTTCAGAAACGACACGTACGTGGGCTGGGTTCCACTCTGATACTGGGACCTTAGGAGAAACGGAGGAATTCCCTAGTTGAACGAGGAATCCTCGTAGCCTCCAAGGTGCCTACATACAGCGTTCTGCGAGTCCTTCCTTGCGTGCTGGAATGGGTCTCAAAGGAAAGGGTGCTTTACAGGAAAGACAAAAGGTGTTTCCACTTCCTTGCCTGAGGCCTGCCAGAGCCCCCTTTACATAAAGGGCGAGCTACACGGATCACGAAGATCCAAACAAAGTCCAGGACGGCATCCGCAATGCTGGCAGGCATGCAGCATTTGCCCAGAAGCCTTAGCCATGGCGGTGGCTTAACGCTAGTGTGCCGTTCAGGACTCCTAGGACTCCTGGGTCCTCACCACCAGGGCGTGGAAAAACACTGTGTACCCAATGTCTCTTCCTGGGCGACCTACCCAAACACAGGTCCCTAAGGCCCTTCGGACCATTTCTCTGCATGAAGAAGGAAAGGCAACGCTCTGCCCTCTCTTCGCTGCCCATGGAGATTGCCAGGCTTTCAACAGGCCTCCCGAACACAGGCCTAGCCGGGTCTCAGGTGTAATGCAAAAGGTCCCCACTGCTGAACCACTGCTGCCATGAAAAAACGCTGTGTTGATTGTTCATACTGGGAACACTTACCTGCCGTCTCTCTCTGCCAAGCAGAAGGCCGACTACAGAGGCAGCCCGACAAACGTACAATTTGCCCCTGAACGCTACCTCGGGGTTTCTGAGCTACAAGGACCATTTGGCCTATTCCCCGGGAATTACGTCCTTGAAGCCATTCGGCCCATGCAGGGCCCCCCTTGGCGCCAGAGTTTTCTCAGGGAAGGTCCAGCGTGCTGCTTGAGTCTCTCTTGGTTGGTCAGAAACTACAGGTGCATGTGCTGGGTTCAAGTTTGATATCGGTTACCTAGAGCGAAGAGCATTACCTTCCCAGCGGGAGAGCTGAAAGTGCGGCCTCAAAGTGTCCTGCGACACAGTGTGGTTGCTCGTGTTCTCTTCACAAGTAGAATGGCTATGTGAGGGAAGGGGAGCTCTCCTAGAGAAACACCCTGTTTTCTGTACCGTGCAGGAGGCCTCCCGGCGCCCTATATACATAAAGGGAACACTATGCTGTTCCACAGGGACCCAAGTAAGGTTCAGGTAGTCCATCCACGAACTGACGCGTGCAGAGGCTTTCCACGAAACCTTAGGCCAAGTAGTGCATGAAGGTTCGTGTGCCTTTCCCTGGACCCCCGCTGCCTCAGCATGTCCCCTGGAAGAACACTGTGTACCGAGTTCTCTTCTAGGCCCCCTGAGCACCGCGCCGCGACCAAAGCCCTCCGGATCATCTCTTTGCATGCCGAGTGAGAGGCAACACACTCTTTTCTTTGTTGGATAGCTAGATAGCCAAGACATTCAAAAGTGCTCCCCGAACAGAGGTGTAGAAGGTCGTAGGTGTAATGCCTAATGTCTCCCTCAGTGCTGCCGCTGAGGAGCAAGGAGAAAGCCGGTGCGTAGAGTTCTTTCTGGGTGTACTTAGCTACCGGCTCTTTCTGGCGAGCAGTAGCTCGACTTTAGGTGCAGTCTGGAAAATGGACGGTTTCCCCCTGCACACTGCTAGGCTTTTGGCAGCGGCAGGGACACCTAACTCACTCGACCTTGCCCCTCTAATATTTCCTGCCATTCGCACGGTGCGCCACAGCCCGGCTACAAAGTGATTCAGAGGAGGTGCCACAGTCCTCCTTGTGTCCCTTTCGGTGCGGGAGAACCTATACGTAGGTGAGCGGTGTTCAACTTTGAGATTGGGACCTTCAGAGCACTGTAGTACCTCCCAGCTGGCAAGAAGGATGGTTCAACGTGAAAGCTGCCTGGAATACAGTGCTCTGTCAGCCCACGCTTGCATGCTGGCATGTCTTTGGAAGGAAAGTGGGCTTTTCTTGAGAGACATAGTGTGTTTCCACTGCCACTCCTGAGGCATCCCAGGGTCGCCTGTCCATAAAAGGAAAACTACGCTGAGCGCCAAGCTGAAGGCAAGGTCCGGGAATTGCATCCACAGCGCCAGGCAGGCATGCAGCATTTCCCAGGAAGCCTCCCTCAAAGCAGTGGCTAAGCGCTAGTGTGCTTTTCAGGACTCCGGGGACTCCCGCGTCCTCACCACGTCTCATGGAAACACAGTGTGTACCGGATGCCACTTCTTAGGCGACCTACCAACATACAGGGACCTAGGCCCTTCGGATCATCTCTTGGAATGAAGAGTGAAAGGCGAAACCCCGCTCTCTTGGTCGCCCAGTTGGATTGCCAGTCTGTCACAAGTCCTCCCGAGCACAGGTCTAGCAGGTCTTAGGTGTACTGCAAGTGGTCCCCGCTGCTGAACCAGAACTGCAATGGAAGAAACCCTCTGCTTGCTCTTCCTCCTGGGAAGGCCAACCTGCCCTCGCTCGCCAAGCAGACAGTCGACTCTAGATGCAGCCTGACCTACGGACTTGTTGCCCCTGCAACACTGCCTAAGCTTTTGTAAGGGAAAAGGACGCTTTGGCCTGACCCAAGGAATTATGTCGGTCACGCCACTCAGCCCAAGCAGAACTCCCTTCGTGCCAAAGTTTTATCAGGGAAGGTCCAGGGTGCTGCGTGAGTCTCTTCTCGTGGCTCAGAAACTACGCGTACATGGGCTGTGCCAAGTCTGGCATAGGGACCTAAGGAGGGAAGCGTTATTTTCCCAACGGGAAAGCAGGCCACCTGCGGCCTCAAACTTAAGTGAAGACCAATGCTGTTGCCCGTCATCTCTTCACAGTGGCAATGCCGACTGAGGGAAAGGCAGCTTTCCTCGATTAACACAGTGTTCCCTATTCGTGGCAGGAGGCCTCCGGCAGCCCTCTTCACATAACGGGAAAACCAGACCTGTCCCCCACCCCCCCCCAGGCGCAACGTAATGTCCGGGTTTCCATCCACGGGTGGCCGTGTACTCACGATTTCCATGACCCCGGTAGGGAAAGTAGGGCATTAAGGCCAGTGTGCCCTTCCCAGGACTCCCGCCGCCTCACCATGTCCCTTGGAAGAACGCTGTGTGCTCAGTGACTCTTCTTGGCCGACTGAGCACCGTGCCGCTACCTGGGTACTCCGGATCGGCTCTTTGAGTGCACTGTGAAAGGCAAGGCAGGGTTCTCTTCGTTGGACAAATCTTTCCAATGTGCCCCGACCAGAGTTCTGGAAAGTCCTCGGTGTAATGCCAGTGGCTCTCAGGGCTGACCCTGAGCTGCAGTGAAACAACTCTGTGCTTCGTGTTCCTTCTCGCTTTACACACCTGCCGTCTCTCTCTGCCAAGCCGAAACACGACTTTTAGATGCAGCCTGGAAAATCCACAGTTTCCTCCTGAGCCCTGCTAGTCTTTTGGCAGGTTCAAGGCCACCTAGGCCTCCCTAGCGCCTTAAATCGCTTAGGTCATTCGCACAGTGCAAATCTCCCTGCCTAAATAAAACATTATTCTGAGAAGGTAGCACAGGGCTTCTTGTGCCTCTTTTGGTTCTTCAGAAACGACACGTACGTGGGCTGGGTTCCACTCTGATACTGGGACCTTAGGAGAAACGGAGGAATTCCCTAGTTGAACGAGGAATCCTCGTAGCCTCCAAGGTGCCTACATACAGCGTTCTGCGAGTCCTTCCTTGCGTGCTGGAATGGGTCTCAAAGGAAAGGGTGCTTTACAGGAAAGACAAAAGGTGTTTCCACTTCCTTGCCTGAGGCCTGCCAGAGCCCCCTTTACATAAAGGGCGAGCTACACGGATCACGAAGATCCAAACAAAGTCCAGGACGGCATCCGCAATGCTGGCAGGCATGCAGCATTTGCCCAGAAGCCTTAGCCATGGCGGTGGCTTAACGCTAGTGTGCCGTTCAGGACTCCTAGGACTCCTGGGTCCTCACCACCAGGGCGTGGAAAAACACTGTGTACCCAATGTCTCTTCCTGGGCGACCTACCCAAACACAGGTCCCTAAGGCCCTTCGGACCATTTCTCTGCATGAAGAAGGAAAGGCAACGCTCTGCCCTCTCTTCGCTGCCCATGGAGATTGCCAGGCTTTCAACAGGCCTCCCGAACACAGGCCTAGCCGGGTCTCAGGTGTAATGCAAAAGGTCCCCACTGCTGAACCACTGCTGCCATGAAAAAACGCTGTGTTGATTGTTCATACTGGGAACACTTACCTGCCGTCTCTCTCTGCCAAGCAGAAGGCCGACTACAGAGGCAGCCCGACAAACGTACAATTTGCCCCTGAACGCTACCTCGGGGTTTCTGAGCTACAAGGACCATTTGGCCTATTCCCCGGGAATTACGTCCTTGAAGCCATTCGGCCCATGCAGGGCCCCCCTTGGCGCCAGAGTTTTCTCAGGGAAGGTCCAGCGTGCTGCTTGAGTCTCTCTTGGTTGGTCAGAAACTACAGGTGCATGTGCTGGGTTCAAGTTTGATATCGGTTACCTAGAGCGAAGAGCATTACCTTCCCAGCGGGAGAGCTGAAAGTGCGGCCTCAAAGTGTCCTGCGACACAGTGTGGTTGCTCGTGTTCTCTTCACAAGTAGAATGGCTATGTGAGGGAAGGGGAGCTCTCCTAGAGAAACACCCTGTTTTCTGTACCGTGCAGGAGGCCTCCCGGCGCCCTATATACATAAAGGGAACACTATGCTGTTCCACAGGGACCCAAGTAAGGTTCAGGTAGTCCATCCACGAACTGACGCGTGCAGAGGCTTTCCACGAAACCTTAGGCCAAGTAGTGCATGAAGGTTCGTGTGCCTTTCCCTGGACCCCCGCTGCCTCAGCATGTCCCCTGGAAGAACACTGTGTACCGAGTTCTCTTCTAGGCCCCCTGAGCACCGCGCCGCGACCAAAGCCCTCCGGATCATCTCTTTGCATGCCGAGTGAGAGGCAACACACTCTTTTCTTTGTTGGATAGCTAGATAGCCAAGACATTCAAAAGTGCTCCCCGAACAGAGGTGTAGAAGGTCGTAGGTGTAATGCCTAATGTCTCCCTCAGTGCTGCCGCTGAGGAGCAAGGAGAAAGCCGGTGCGTAGAGTTCTTTCTGGGTGTACTTAGCTACCGGCTCTTTCTGGCGAGCAGTAGCTCGACTTTAGGTGCAGTCTGGAAAATGGACGGTTTCCCCCTGCACACTGCTAGGCTTTTGGCAGCGGCAGGGACACCTAACTCACTCGACCTTGCCCCTCTAATATTTCCTGCCATTCGCACGGTGCGCCACAGCCCGGCTACAAAGTGATTCAGAGGAGGTGCCACAGTCCTCCTTGTGTCCCTTTCGGTGCGGGAGAACCTATACGTAGGTGAGCGGTGTTCAACTTTGAGATTGGGACCTTCAGAGCACTGTAGTACCTCCCAGCTGGCAAGAAGGATGGTTCAACGTGAAAGCTGCCTGGAATACAGTGCTCTGTCAGCCCACGCTTGCATGCTGGCATGTCTTTGGAAGGAAAGTGGGCTTTTCTTGAGAGACATAGTGTGTTTCCACTGCCACTCCTGAGGCATCCCAGGGTCGCCTGTCCATAAAAGGAAAACTACGCTGAGCGCCAAGCTGAAGGCAAGGTCCGGGAATTGCATCCACAGCGCCAGGCAGGCATGCAGCATTTCCCAGGAAGCCTCCCTCAAAGCAGTGGCTAAGCGCTAGTGTGCTTTTCAGGACTCCGGGGACTCCCGCGTCCTCACCACGTCTCATGGAAACACAGTGTGTACCGGATGCCACTTCTTAGGCGACCTACCAACATACAGGGACCTAGGCCCTTCGGATCATCTCTTGGAATGAAGAGTGAAAGGCGAAACCCCGCTCTCTTGGTCGCCCAGTTGGATTGCCAGTCTGTCACAAGTCCTCCCGAGCACAGGTCTAGCAGGTCTTAGGTGTACTGCAAGTGGTCCCCGCTGCTGAACCAGAACTGCAATGGAAGAAACCCTCTGCTTGCTCTTCCTCCTGGGAAGGCCAACCTGCCCTCGCTCGCCAAGCAGACAGTCGACTCTAGATGCAGCCTGACCTACGGACTTGTTGCCCCTGCAACACTGCCTAAGCTTTTGTAAGGGAAAAGGACGCTTTGGCCTGACCCAAGGAATTATGTCGGTCACGCCACTCAGCCCAAGCAGAACTCCCTTCGTGCCAAAGTTTTATCAGGGAAGGTCCAGGGTGCTGCGTGAGTCTCTTCTCGTGGCTCAGAAACTACGCGTACATGGGCTGTGCCAAGTCTGGCATAGGGACCTAAGGAGGGAAGCGTTATTTTCCCAACGGGAAAGCAGGCCACCTGCGGCCTCAAACTTAAGTGAAGACCAATGCTGTTGCCCGTCATCTCTTCACAGTGGCAATGCCGACTGAGGGAAAGGCAGCTTTCCTCGATTAACACAGTGTTCCCTATTCGTGGCAGGAGGCCTCCGGCAGCCCTCTTCACATAACGGGAAAACCAGACCTGTCCCCCACCCCCCCCCAGGCGCAACGTAATGTCCGGGTTTCCATCCACGGGTGGCCGTGTACTCACGATTTCCATGACCCCGGTAGGGAAAGTAGGGCATTAAGGCCAGTGTGCCCTTCCCAGGACTCCCGCCGCCTCACCATGTCCCTTGGAAGAACGCTGTGTGCTCAGTGACTCTTCTTGGCCGACTGAGCACCGTGCCGCTACCTGGGTACTCCGGATCGGCTCTTTGAGTGCACTGTGAAAGGCAAGGCAGGGTTCTCTTCGTTGGACAAATCTTTCCAATGTGCCCCGACCAGAGTTCTGGAAAGTCCTCGGTGTAATGCCAGTGGCTCTCAGGGCTGACCCTGAGCTGCAGTGAAACAACTCTGTGCTTCGTGTTCCTTCTCGCTTTACACACCTGCCGTCTCTCTCTGCCAAGCCGAAACACGACTTTTAGATGCAGCCTGGAAAATCCACAGTTTCCTCCTGAGCCCTGCTAGTCTTTTGGCAGGTTCAAGGCCACCTAGGCCTCCCTAGCGCCTTAAATCGCTTAGGTCATTCGCACAGTGCAAATCTCCCTGCCTAAATAAAACATTATTCTGAGAAGGTAGCACAGGGCTTCTTGTGCCTCTTTTGGTTCTTCAGAAACGACACGTACGTGGGCTGGGTTCCACTCTGATACTGGGACCTTAGGAGAAACGGAGGAATTCCCTAGTTGAACGAGGAATCCTCGTAGCCTCCAAGGTGCCTACATACAGCGTTCTGCGAGTCCTTCCTTGCGTGCTGGAATGGGTCTCAAAGGAAAGGGTGCTTTACAGGAAAGACAAAAGGTGTTTCCACTTCCTTGCCTGAGGCCTGCCAGAGCCCCCTTTACATAAAGGGCGAGCTACACGGATCACGAAGATCCAAACAAAGTCCAGGACGGCATCCGCAATGCTGGCAGGCATGCAGCATTTGCCCAGAAGCCTTAGCCATGGCGGTGGCTTAACGCTAGTGTGCCGTTCAGGACTCCTAGGACTCCTGGGTCCTCACCACCAGGGCGTGGAAAAACACTGTGTACCCAATGTCTCTTCCTGGGCGACCTACCCAAACACAGGTCCCTAAGGCCCTTCGGACCATTTCTCTGCATGAAGAAGGAAAGGCAACGCTCTGCCCTCTCTTCGCTGCCCATGGAGATTGCCAGGCTTTCAACAGGCCTCCCGAACACAGGCCTAGCCGGGTCTCAGGTGTAATGCAAAAGGTCCCCACTGCTGAACCACTGCTGCCATGAAAAAACGCTGTGTTGATTGTTCATACTGGGAACACTTACCTGCCGTCTCTCTCTGCCAAGCAGAAGGCCGACTACAGAGGCAGCCCGACAAACGTACAATTTGCCCCTGAACGCTACCTCGGGGTTTCTGAGCTACAAGGACCATTTGGCCTATTCCCCGGGAATTACGTCCTTGAAGCCATTCGGCCCATGCAGGGCCCCCCTTGGCGCCAGAGTTTTCTCAGGGAAGGTCCAGCGTGCTGCTTGAGTCTCTCTTGGTTGGTCAGAAACTACAGGTGCATGTGCTGGGTTCAAGTTTGATATCGGTTACCTAGAGCGAAGAGCATTACCTTCCCAGCGGGAGAGCTGAAAGTGCGGCCTCAAAGTGTCCTGCGACACAGTGTGGTTGCTCGTGTTCTCTTCACAAGTAGAATGGCTATGTGAGGGAAGGGGAGCTCTCCTAGAGAAACACCCTGTTTTCTGTACCGTGCAGGAGGCCTCCCGGCGCCCTATATACATAAAGGGAACACTATGCTGTTCCACAGGGACCCAAGTAAGGTTCAGGTAGTCCATCCACGAACTGACGCGTGCAGAGGCTTTCCACGAAACCTTAGGCCAAGTAGTGCATGAAGGTTCGTGTGCCTTTCCCTGGACCCCCGCTGCCTCAGCATGTCCCCTGGAAGAACACTGTGTACCGAGTTCTCTTCTAGGCCCCCTGAGCACCGCGCCGCGACCAAAGCCCTCCGGATCATCTCTTTGCATGCCGAGTGAGAGGCAACACACTCTTTTCTTTGTTGGATAGCTAGATAGCCAAGACATTCAAAAGTGCTCCCCGAACAGAGGTGTAGAAGGTCGTAGGTGTAATGCCTAATGTCTCCCTCAGTGCTGCCGCTGAGGAGCAAGGAGAAAGCCGGTGCGTAGAGTTCTTTCTGGGTGTACTTAGCTACCGGCTCTTTCTGGCGAGCAGTAGCTCGACTTTAGGTGCAGTCTGGAAAATGGACGGTTTCCCCCTGCACACTGCTAGGCTTTTGGCAGCGGCAGGGACACCTAACTCACTCGACCTTGCCCCTCTAATATTTCCTGCCATTCGCACGGTGCGCCACAGCCCGGCTACAAAGTGATTCAGAGGAGGTGCCACAGTCCTCCTTGTGTCCCTTTCGGTGCGGGAGAACCTATACGTAGGTGAGCGGTGTTCAACTTTGAGATTGGGACCTTCAGAGCACTGTAGTACCTCCCAGCTGGCAAGAAGGATGGTTCAACGTGAAAGCTGCCTGGAATACAGTGCTCTGTCAGCCCACGCTTGCATGCTGGCATGTCTTTGGAAGGAAAGTGGGCTTTTCTTGAGAGACATAGTGTGTTTCCACTGCCACTCCTGAGGCATCCCAGGGTCGCCTGTCCATAAAAGGAAAACTACGCTGAGCGCCAAGCTGAAGGCAAGGTCCGGGAATTGCATCCACAGCGCCAGGCAGGCATGCAGCATTTCCCAGGAAGCCTCCCTCAAAGCAGTGGCTAAGCGCTAGTGTGCTTTTCAGGACTCCGGGGACTCCCGCGTCCTCACCACGTCTCATGGAAACACAGTGTGTACCGGATGCCACTTCTTAGGCGACCTACCAACATACAGGGACCTAGGCCCTTCGGATCATCTCTTGGAATGAAGAGTGAAAGGCGAAACCCCGCTCTCTTGGTCGCCCAGTTGGATTGCCAGTCTGTCACAAGTCCTCCCGAGCACAGGTCTAGCAGGTCTTAGGTGTACTGCAAGTGGTCCCCGCTGCTGAACCAGAACTGCAATGGAAGAAACCCTCTGCTTGCTCTTCCTCCTGGGAAGGCCAACCTGCCCTCGCTCGCCAAGCAGACAGTCGACTCTAGATGCAGCCTGACCTACGGACTTGTTGCCCCTGCAACACTGCCTAAGCTTTTGTAAGGGAAAAGGACGCTTTGGCCTGACCCAAGGAATTATGTCGGTCACGCCACTCAGCCCAAGCAGAACTCCCTTCGTGCCAAAGTTTTATCAGGGAAGGTCCAGGGTGCTGCGTGAGTCTCTTCTCGTGGCTCAGAAACTACGCGTACATGGGCTGTGCCAAGTCTGGCATAGGGACCTAAGGAGGGAAGCGTTATTTTCCCAACGGGAAAGCAGGCCACCTGCGGCCTCAAACTTAAGTGAAGACCAATGCTGTTGCCCGTCATCTCTTCACAGTGGCAATGCCGACTGAGGGAAAGGCAGCTTTCCTCGATTAACACAGTGTTCCCTATTCGTGGCAGGAGGCCTCCGGCAGCCCTCTTCACATAACGGGAAAACCAGACCTGTCCCCCACCCCCCCCCAGGCGCAACGTAATGTCCGGGTTTCCATCCACGGGTGGCCGTGTACTCACGATTTCCATGACCCCGGTAGGGAAAGTAGGGCATTAAGGCCAGTGTGCCCTTCCCAGGACTCCCGCCGCCTCACCATGTCCCTTGGAAGAACGCTGTGTGCTCAGTGACTCTTCTTGGCCGACTGAGCACCGTGCCGCTACCTGGGTACTCCGGATCGGCTCTTTGAGTGCACTGTGAAAGGCAAGGCAGGGTTCTCTTCGTTGGACAAATCTTTCCAATGTGCCCCGACCAGAGTTCTGGAAAGTCCTCGGTGTAATGCCAGTGGCTCTCAGGGCTGACCCTGAGCTGCAGTGAAACAACTCTGTGCTTCGTGTTCCTTCTCGCTTTACACACCTGCCGTCTCTCTCTGCCAAGCCGAAACACGACTTTTAGATGCAGCCTGGAAAATCCACAGTTTCCTCCTGAGCCCTGCTAGTCTTTTGGCAGGTTCAAGGCCACCTAGGCCTCCCTAGCGCCTTAAATCGCTTAGGTCATTCGCACAGTGCAAATCTCCCTGCCTAAATAAAACATTATTCTGAGAAGGTAGCACAGGGCTTCTTGTGCCTCTTTTGGTTCTTCAGAAACGACACGTACGTGGGCTGGGTTCCACTCTGATACTGGGACCTTAGGAGAAACGGAGGAATTCCCTAGTTGAACGAGGAATCCTCGTAGCCTCCAAGGTGCCTACATACAGCGTTCTGCGAGTCCTTCCTTGCGTGCTGGAATGGGTCTCAAAGGAAAGGGTGCTTTACAGGAAAGACAAAAGGTGTTTCCACTTCCTTGCCTGAGGCCTGCCAGAGCCCCCTTTACATAAAGGGCGAGCTACACGGATCACGAAGATCCAAACAAAGTCCAGGACGGCATCCGCAATGCTGGCAGGCATGCAGCATTTGCCCAGAAGCCTTAGCCATGGCGGTGGCTTAACGCTAGTGTGCCGTTCAGGACTCCTAGGACTCCTGGGTCCTCACCACCAGGGCGTGGAAAAACACTGTGTACCCAATGTCTCTTCCTGGGCGACCTACCCAAACACAGGTCCCTAAGGCCCTTCGGACCATTTCTCTGCATGAAGAAGGAAAGGCAACGCTCTGCCCTCTCTTCGCTGCCCATGGAGATTGCCAGGCTTTCAACAGGCCTCCCGAACACAGGCCTAGCCGGGTCTCAGGTGTAATGCAAAAGGTCCCCACTGCTGAACCACTGCTGCCATGAAAAAACGCTGTGTTGATTGTTCATACTGGGAACACTTACCTGCCGTCTCTCTCTGCCAAGCAGAAGGCCGACTACAGAGGCAGCCCGACAAACGTACAATTTGCCCCTGAACGCTACCTCGGGGTTTCTGAGCTACAAGGACCATTTGGCCTATTCCCCGGGAATTACGTCCTTGAAGCCATTCGGCCCATGCAGGGCCCCCCTTGGCGCCAGAGTTTTCTCAGGGAAGGTCCAGCGTGCTGCTTGAGTCTCTCTTGGTTGGTCAGAAACTACAGGTGCATGTGCTGGGTTCAAGTTTGATATCGGTTACCTAGAGCGAAGAGCATTACCTTCCCAGCGGGAGAGCTGAAAGTGCGGCCTCAAAGTGTCCTGCGACACAGTGTGGTTGCTCGTGTTCTCTTCACAAGTAGAATGGCTATGTGAGGGAAGGGGAGCTCTCCTAGAGAAACACCCTGTTTTCTGTACCGTGCAGGAGGCCTCCCGGCGCCCTATATACATAAAGGGAACACTATGCTGTTCCACAGGGACCCAAGTAAGGTTCAGGTAGTCCATCCACGAACTGACGCGTGCAGAGGCTTTCCACGAAACCTTAGGCCAAGTAGTGCATGAAGGTTCGTGTGCCTTTCCCTGGACCCCCGCTGCCTCAGCATGTCCCCTGGAAGAACACTGTGTACCGAGTTCTCTTCTAGGCCCCCTGAGCACCGCGCCGCGACCAAAGCCCTCCGGATCATCTCTTTGCATGCCGAGTGAGAGGCAACACACTCTTTTCTTTGTTGGATAGCTAGATAGCCAAGACATTCAAAAGTGCTCCCCGAACAGAGGTGTAGAAGGTCGTAGGTGTAATGCCTAATGTCTCCCTCAGTGCTGCCGCTGAGGAGCAAGGAGAAAGCCGGTGCGTAGAGTTCTTTCTGGGTGTACTTAGCTACCGGCTCTTTCTGGCGAGCAGTAGCTCGACTTTAGGTGCAGTCTGGAAAATGGACGGTTTCCCCCTGCACACTGCTAGGCTTTTGGCAGCGGCAGGGACACCTAACTCACTCGACCTTGCCCCTCTAATATTTCCTGCCATTCGCACGGTGCGCCACAGCCCGGCTACAAAGTGATTCAGAGGAGGTGCCACAGTCCTCCTTGTGTCCCTTTCGGTGCGGGAGAACCTATACGTAGGTGAGCGGTGTTCAACTTTGAGATTGGGACCTTCAGAGCACTGTAGTACCTCCCAGCTGGCAAGAAGGATGGTTCAACGTGAAAGCTGCCTGGAATACAGTGCTCTGTCAGCCCACGCTTGCATGCTGGCATGTCTTTGGAAGGAAAGTGGGCTTTTCTTGAGAGACATAGTGTGTTTCCACTGCCACTCCTGAGGCATCCCAGGGTCGCCTGTCCATAAAAGGAAAACTACGCTGAGCGCCAAGCTGAAGGCAAGGTCCGGGAATTGCATCCACAGCGCCAGGCAGGCATGCAGCATTTCCCAGGAAGCCTCCCTCAAAGCAGTGGCTAACCGCTAGTGTGCTTTTCAGGACTCCGGGGACTCCCGCGTCCTCACCACGTCTCATGGAAACACAGTGTGTACCGGATGCCACTTCTTAGGCGACCTACCAACATACAGGGACCTAGGCCCTTCGGATCATCTCTTGGAATGAAGAGTGAAAGGTGAAACCCCGCTCTCTTGGTCGCCCAGTTGGATTGCCAGTCTGTCACAAGTCCTCCCGAGCACAGGTCTAGCAGGTCTTAGGTGTACTGCAAGTGGTCCCCGCTGCTGAACCAGAACTGCAATGGAAGAAACCCTCTGCTTGCTCTTCCTCCTGGGAAGGCCAACCTGCCCTCGCTCGCCAAGCAGACAGTCGACTCTAGATGCAGCCTGACCTACGGACTTGTTGCCCCTGCAACACTGCCTAAGCTTTTGTAAGGGAAAAGGACGCTTTGGCCTGACCCAAGGAATTATGTCGGTCACGCCACTCAGCCCAAGCAGAACTCCCTTCGTGCCAAAGTTTTATCAGGGAAGGTCCAGGGTGCTGCGTGAGTCTCTTCTCGTGGCTCAGAAACTACGCGTACATGGGCTGTGCCAAGTCTGGCATAGGGACCTAAGGAGGGAAGCGTTATTTTCCCAACGGGAAAGCAGGCCACCTGCGGCCTCAAACTTAAGTGAAGACCAATGCTGTTGCCCGTCATCTCTTCACAGTGGCAATGCCGACTGAGGGAAAGGCAGCTTTCCTCGATTAACACAGTGTTCCCTATTCGTGGCAGGAGGCCTCCGGCAGCCCTCTTCACATAACGGGAAAACCAGACCTGTCCCCCACCCCCCCCCAGGCGCAACGTAATGTCCGGGTTTCCATCCACGGGTGGCCGTGTACTCACGATTTCCATGACCCCGGTAGGGAAAGTAGGGCATTAAGGCCAGTGTGCCCTTCCCAGGACTCCCGCCGCCTCACCATGTCCCTTGGAAGAACGCTGTGTGCTCAGTGACTCTTCTTGGCCGACTGAGCACCGTGCCGCTACCTGGGTACTCCGGATCGGCTCTTTGAGTGCACTGTGAAAGGCAAGGCAGGGTTCTCTTCGTTGGACAAATCTTTCCAATGTGCCCCGACCAGAGTTCTGGAAAGTCCTCGGTGTAATGCCAGTGGCTCTCAGGGCTGACCCTGAGCTGCAGTGAAACAACTCTGTGCTTCGTGTTCCTTCTCGCTTTACACACCTGCCGTCTCTCTCTGCCAAGCCGAAACACGACTTTTAGATGCAGCCTGGAAAATCCACAGTTTCCTCCTGAGCCCTGCTAGTCTTTTGGCAGGTTCAAGGCCACCTAGGCCTCCCTAGCGCCTTAAATCGCTTAGGTCATTCGCACAGTGCAAATCTCCCTGCCTAAATAAAACATTATTCTGAGAAGGTAGCACAGGGCTTCTTGTGCCTCTTTTGGTTCTTCAGAAACGACACGTACGTGGGCTGGGTTCCACTCTGATACTGGGACCTTAGGAGAAACGGAGGAATTCCCTAGTTGAACGAGGAATCCTCGTAGCCTCCAAGGTGCCTACATACAGCGTTCTGCGAGTCCTTCCTTGCGTGCTGGAATGGGTCTCAAAGGAAAGGGTGCTTTACAGGAAAGACAAAAGGTGTTTCCACTTCCTTGCCTGAGGCCTGCCAGAGCCCCCTTTACATAAAGGGCGAGCTACACGGATCACGAAGATCCAAACAAAGTCCAGGACGGCATCCGCAATGCTGGCAGGCATGCAGCATTTGCCCAGAAGCCTTAGCCATGGCGGTGGCTTAACGCTAGTGTGCCGTTCAGGACTCCTAGGACTCCTGGGTCCTCACCACCAGGGCGTGGAAAAACACTGTGTACCCAATGTCTCTTCCTGGGCGACCTACCCAAACACAGGTCCCTAAGGCCCTTCGGACCATTTCTCTGCATGAAGAAGGAAAGGCAACGCTCTGCCCTCTCTTCGCTGCCCATGGAGATTGCCAGGCTTTCAACAGGCCTCCCGAACACAGGCCTAGCCGGGTCTCAGGTGTAATGCAAAAGGTCCCCACTGCTGAACCACTGCTGCCATGAAAAAACGCTGTGTTGATTGTTCATACTGGGAACACTTACCTGCCGTCTCTCTCTGCCAAGCAGAAGGCCGACTACAGAGGCAGCCCGACAAACGTACAATTTGCCCCTGAACGCTACCTCGGGGTTTCTGAGCTACAAGGACCATTTGGCCTATTCCCCGGGAATTACGTCCTTGAAGCCATTCGGCCCATGCAGGGCCCCCCTTGGCGCCAGAGTTTTCTCAGGGAAGGTCCAGCGTGCTGCTTGAGTCTCTCTTGGTTGGTCAGAAACTACAGGTGCATGTGCTGGGTTCAAGTTTGATATCGGTTACCTAGAGCGAAGAGCATTACCTTCCCAGCGGGAGAGCTGAAAGTGCGGCCTCAAAGTGTCCTGCGACACAGTGTGGTTGCTCGTGTTCTCTTCAC
This sequence comes from Eschrichtius robustus, assembly GCF_028021215.1. NCBI lineage: Eukaryota > Metazoa > Chordata > Mammalia > Artiodactyla > Eschrichtiidae > Eschrichtius > Eschrichtius robustus. The sequence goes on from NW_027175335.1 coordinate 191,364, forward strand.
AAGTAGAATGGCTATGTGAGGGAAGGGGAGCTCTCCTAGAGAAACACCCTGTTTTCTGTACCGTGCAGGAGGCCTCCCGGCGCCCTATATACATAAAGGGAACACTATGCTGTTCCACAGGGACCCAAGTAAGGTTCAGGTAGTCCATCCACGAACTGACGCGTGCAGAGGCTTTCCACGAAACCTTAGGCCAAGTAGTGCATGAAGGTTCGTGTGCCTTTCCCTGGACCCCCGCTGCCTCAGCATGTCCCCTGGAAGAACACTGTGTACCGAGTTCTCTTCTAGGCCCCCTGAGCACCGCGCCGCGACCAAAGCCCTCCGGATCATCTCTTTGCATGCCGAGTGAGAGGCAACACACTCTTTTCTTTGTTGGATAGCTAGATAGCCAAGACATTCAAAAGTGCTCCCCGAACAGAGGTGTAGAAGGTCGTAGGTGTAATGCCTAATGTCTCCCTCAGTGCTGCCGCTGAGGAGCAAGGAGAAAGCCGGTGCGTAGAGTTCTTTCTGGGTGTACTTAGCTACCGGCTCTTTCTGGCGAGCAGTAGCTCGACTTTAGGTGCAGTCTGGAAAATGGACGGTTTCCCCCTGCACACTGCTAGGCTTTTGGCAGCGGCAGGGACACCTAACTCACTCGACCTTGCCCCTCTAATATTTCCTGCCATTCGCACGGTGCGCCACAGCCCGGCTACAAAGTGATTCAGAGGAGGTGCCACAGTCCTCCTTGTGTCCCTTTCGGTGCGGGAGAACCTATACGTAGGTGAGCGGTGTTCAACTTTGAGATTGGGACCTTCAGAGCACTGTAGTACCTCCCAGCTGGCAAGAAGGATGGTTCAACGTGAAAGCTGCCTGGAATACAGTGCTCTGTCAGCCCACGCTTGCATGCTGGCATGTCTTTGGAAGGAAAGTGGGCTTTTCTTGAGAGACATAGTGTGTTTCCACTGCCACTCCTGAGGCATCCCAGGGTCGCCTGTCCATAAAAGGAAAACTACGCTGAGCGCCAAGCTGAAGGCAAGGTCCGGGAATTGCATCCACAGCGCCAGGCAGGCATGCAGCATTTCCCAGGAAGCCTCCCTCAAAGCAGTGGCTAACCGCTAGTGTGCTTTTCAGGACTCCGGGGACTCCCGCGTCCTCACCACGTCTCATGGAAACACAGTGTGTACCGGATGCCACTTCTTAGGCGACCTACCAACATACAGGGACCTAGGCCCTTCGGATCATCTCTTGGAATGAAGAGTGAAAGGCGAAACCCCGCTCTCTTGGTCGCCCAGTTGGATTGCCAGTCTGTCACAAGTCCTCCCGAGCACAGGTCTAGCAGGTCTTAGGTGTACTGCAAGTGGTCCCCGCTGCTGAACCAGAACTGCAATGGAAGAAACCCTCTGCTTGCTCTTCCTCCTGGGAAGGCCAACCTGCCCTCGCTCGCCAAGCAGACAGTCGACTCTAGATGCAGCCTGACCTACGGACTTGTTGCCCCTGCAACACTGCCTAAGCTTTTGTAAGGGAAAAGGACGCTTTGGCCTGACCCAAGGAATTATGTCGGTCACGCCACTCAGCCCAAGCAGAACTCCCTTCGTGCCAAAGTTTTATCAGGGAAGGTCCAGGGTGCTGCGTGAGTCTCTTCTCGTGGCTCAGAAACTACGCGTACATGGGCTGTGCCAAGTCTGGCATAGGGACCTAAGGAGGGAAGCGTTATTTTCCCAACGGGAAAGCAGGCCACCTGCGGCCTCAAACTTAAGTGAAGACCAATGCTGTTGCCCGTCATCTCTTCACAGTGGCAATGCCGACTGAGGGAAAGGCAGCTTTCCTCGATTAACACAGTGTTCCCTATTCGTGGCAGGAGGCCTCCGGCAGCCCTCTTCACATAACGGGAAAACCAGACCTGTTCCCCACCCCCCCCCAGGCGCAACGTAATGTCCGGGTTTCCATCCACGGGTGGCCGTGTACTCACGATTTCCATGACCCCGGTAGGGAAAGTAGGGCATTAAGGCCAGTGTGCCCTTCCCAGGACTCCCGCCGCCTCACCATGTCCCTTGGAAGAACGCTGTGTGCTCAGTGACTCTTCTTGGCCGACTGAGCACCGTGCCGCTACCTGGGTACTCCGGATCGGCTCTTTGAGTGCACTGTGAAAGGCAAGGCAGGGTTCTCTTCGTTGGACAAATCTTTCCAATGTGCCCCGACCAGAGTTCTGGAAAGTCCTCGGTGTAATGCCAGTGGCTCTCAGGGCTGACCCTGAGCTGCAGTGAAACAACTCTGTGCTTCGTGTTCCTTCTCGCTTTACACACCTGCCGTCTCTCTCTGCCAAGCCGAAACAAGACTTTTAGATGCAGCCTGGAAAATCCACAGTTTCCTCCTGAGCCCTGCTAGTCTTTTGGCAGGTTCAAGGCCACCTAGGCCTCCCTAGCGCCTTAAATCGCTTAGGTCATTCGCACAGTGCAAATCTCCCTGCCTAAATAAAACATTATTCTGAGAAGGTAGCACAGGGCTTCTTGTGCCTCTTTTGGTTCTTCAGAAACGACACGTACGTGGGCTGGGTTCCACTCTGATACTGGGACCTTAGGAGAAACGGAGGAATTCCCTAGTTGAACGAGGAATCCTCGTAGCCTCCAAGGTGCCTACATACAGCGTTCTGCGAGTCCTTCCTTGCGTGCTGGAATGGGTCTCAAAGGAAAGGGTGCTTTACAGGAAAGACAAAAGGTGTTTCCACTTCCTTGCCTGAGGCCTGCCAGAGCCCCCTTTACATAAAGGGCGAGCTACACGGATCACGAAGATCCAAACAAAGTCCAGGACGGCATCCGCAATGCTGGCAGGCATGCAGCATTTGCCCAGAAGCCTTAGCCATGGCGGTGGCTTAACGCTAGTGTGCCGTTCAGGACTCCTAGGACTCCTGGGTCCTCACCACCAGGGCGTGGAAAAACACTGTGTACCCAATGTCTCTTCCTGGGCGACCTACCCAAACACAGGTCCCTAAGGCCCTTCGGACCATTTCTCTGCATGAAGAAGGAAAGGCAACGCTCTGCCCTCTCTTCGCTGCCCATGGAGATTGCCAGGCTTTCAACAGGCCTCCCGAACACAGGCCTAGCCGGGTCTCAGGTGTAATGCAAAAGGTCCCCACTGCTGAACCACTGCTGCCATGAAAAAACGCTGTGTTGATTGTTCATACTGGGAACACTTACCTGCCGTCTCTCTCTGCCAAGCAGAAGGCCGACTACAGAGGCAGCCCGACAAACGTACAATTTGCCCCTGAACGCTACCTCGGGGTTTCTGAGCTACAAGGACCATTTGGCCTATTCCCCGGGAATTACGTCCTTGAAGCCATTCGGCCCATGCAGGGCCCCCCTTGGCGCCAGAGTTTTCTCAGGGAAGGTCCAGCGTGCTGCTTGAGTCTCTCTTGGTTGGTCAGAAACTACAGGTGCATGTGCTGGGTTCAAGTTTGATATCGGTTACCTAGAGCGAAGAGCATTACCTTCCCAGCGGGAGAGCTGAAAGTGCGGCCTCAAAGTGTCCTGCGACACAGTGTGGTTGCTCGTGTTCTCTTCACAAGTAGAATGGCTATGTGAGGGAAGGGGAGCTCTCCTAGAGAAACACCCTGTTTTCTGTACCGTGCAGGAGGCCTCCCGGCGCCCTATATACATAAAGGGAACACTATGCTGTTCCACAGGGACCCAAGTAAGGTTCAGGTAGTCCATCCACGAACTGACGCGTGCAGAGGCTTTCCACGAAACCTTAGGCCAAGTAGTGCATGAAGGTTCGTGTGCCTTTCCCTGGACCCCCGCTGCCTCAGCATGTCCCCTGGAAGAACACTGTGTACCGAGTTCTCTTCTAGGCCCCCTGAGCACCGCGCCGCGACCAAAGCCCTCCGGATCATCTCTTTGCATGCCGAGTGAGAGGCAACACACTCTTTTCTTTGTTGGATAGCTAGATAGCCAAGACATTCAAAAGTGCTCCCCGAACAGAGGTGTAGAAGGTCGTAGGTGTAATGCCTAATGTCTCCCTCAGTGCTGCCGCTGAGGAGCAAGGAGAAAGCCGGTGCGTAGAGTTCTTTCTGGGTGTACTTAGCTACCGGCTCTTTCTGGCGAGCAGTAGCTCGACTTTAGGTGCAGTCTGGAAAATGGACGGTTTCCCCCTGCACACTGCTAGGCTTTTGGCAGCGGCAGGGACACCTAACTCACTCGACCTTGCCCCTCTAATATTTCCTGCCATTCGCACGGTGCGCCACAGCCCGGCTACAAAGTGATTCAGAGGAGGTGCCACAGTCCTCCTTGTGTCCCTTTCGGTGCGGGAGAACCTATACGTAGGTGAGCGGTGTTCAACTTTGAGATTGGGACCTTCAGAGCACTGTAGTACCTCCCAGCTGGCAAGAAGGATGGTTCAACGTGAAAGCTGCCTGGAATACAGTGCTCTGTCAGCCCACGCTTGCATGCTGGCATGTCTTTGGAAGGAAAGTGGGCTTTTCTTGAGAGACATAGTGTGTTTCCACTGCCACTCCTGAGGCATCCCAGGGTCGCCTGTCCATAAAAGGAAAACTACGCTGAGCGCCAAGCTGAAGGCAAGGTCCGGGAATTGCATCCACAGCGCCAGGCAGGCATGCAGCATTTCCCAGGAAGCCTCCCTCAAAGCAGTGGCTAACCGCTAGTGTGCTTTTCAGGACTCCGGGGACTCCCGCGTCCTCACCACGTCTCATGGAAACACAGTGTGTACCGGATGCCACTTCTTAGGCGACCTACCAACATACAGGGACCTAGGCCCTTCGGATCATCTCTTGGAATGAAGAGTGAAAGGCGAAACCCCGCTCTCTTGGTCGCCCAGTTGGATTGCCAGTCTGTCACAAGTCCTCCCGAGCACAGGTCTAGCAGGTCTTAGGTGTACTGCAAGTGGTCCCCGCTGCTGAACCAGAACTGCAATGGAAGAAACCCTCTGCTTGCTCTTCCTCCTGGGAAGGCCAACCTGCCCTCGCTCGCCAAGCAGACAGTCGACTCTAGATGCAGCCTGACCTACGGACTTGTTGCCCCTGCAACACTGCCTAAGCTTTTGTAAGGGAAAAGGACGCTTTGGCCTGACCCAAGGAATTATGTCGGTCACGCCACTCAGCCCAAGCAGAACTCCCTTCGTGCCAAAGTTTTATCAGGGAAGGTCCAGGGTGCTGCGTGAGTCTCTTCTCGTGGCTCAGAAACTACGCGTACATGGGCTGTGCCAAGTCTGGCATAGGGACCTAAGGAGGGAAGCGTTATTTTCCCAACGGGAAAGCAGGCCACCTGCGGCCTCAAACTTAAGTGAAGACCAATGCTGTTGCCCGTCATCTCTTCACAGTGGCAATGCCGACTGAGGGAAAGGCAGCTTTCCTCGATTAACACAGTGTTCCCTATTCGTGGCAGGAGGCCTCCGGCAGCCCTCTTCACATAACGGGAAAACCAGACCTGTCCCCCACCCCCCCCCAGGCGCAACGTAATGTCCGGGTTTCCATCCACGGGTGGCCGTGTACTCACGATTTCCATGACCCCGGTAGGGAAAGTAGGGCATTAAGGCCAGTGTGCCCTTCCCAGGACTCCCGCCGCCTCACCATGTCCCTTGGAAGAACGCTGTGTGCTCAGTGACTCTTCTTGGCCGACTGAGCACCGTGCCGCTACCTGGGTACTCCGGATCGGCTCTTTGAGTGCACTGTGAAAGGCAAGGCAGGGTTCTCTTCGTTGGACAAATCTTTCCAATGTGCCCCGACCAGAGTTCTGGAAAGTCCTCGGTGTAATGCCAGTGGCTCTCAGGGCTGACCCTGAGCTGCAGTGAAACAACTCTGTGCTTCGTGTTCCTTCTCGCTTTACACACCTGCCGTCTCTCTCTGCCAAGCCGAAACACGACTTTTAGATGCAGCCTGGAAAATCCACAGTTTCCTCCTGAGCCCTGCTAGTCTTTTGGCAGGTTCAAGGCCACCTAGGCCTCCCTAGCGCCTTAAATCGCTTAGGTCATTCGCACAGTGCAAATCTCCCTGCCTAAATAAAACATTATTCTGAGAAGGTAGCACAGGGCTTCTTGTGCCTCTTTTGGTTCTTCAGAAATGACACGTACGTGGGCTGGGTTCCACTCTGATACTGGGACCTTAGGAGAAACGGAGGAATTCCCTAGTTGAACGAGGAATCCTCGTAGCCTCCAAGGTGCCTACATACAGCGTTCTGCGAGTCCTTCCTTGCGTGCTGGAATGGGTCTCAAAGGAAAGGGTGCTTTACAGGAAAGACAAAAGGTGTTTCCACTTCCTTGCCTGAGGCCTGCCAGAGCCCCCTTTACATAAAGGGCGAGCTACACGGATCACGAAGATCCAAACAAAGTCCAGGACGGCATCCGCAATGCTGGCAGGCATGCAGCATTTGCCCAGAAGCCTTAGCCATGGCGGTGGCTTAACGCTAGTGTGCCGTTCAGGACTCCTAGGACTCCTGGGTCCTCACCACCAGGGCGTGGAAAAACACTGTGTACCCAATGTCTCTTCCTGGGCGACCTACCCAAACACAGGTCCCTAAGGCCCTTCGGACCATTTCTCTGCATGAAGAAGGAAAGGCAACGCTCTGCCCTCTCTTCGCTGCCCATGGAGATTGCCAGGCTTTCAACAGGCCTCCCGAACACAGGCCTAGCCGGGTCTCAGGTGTAATGCAAAAGGTCCCCACTGCTGAACCACTGCTGCCATGAAAAAACGCTGTGTTGATTGTTCATACTGGGAACACTTACCTGCCGTCTCTCTCTGCCAAGCAGAAGGCCGACTACAGAGGCAGCCCGACAAACGTACAATTTGCCCCTGAACGCTACCTCGGGGTTTCTGAGCTACAAGGACCATTTGGCCTATTCCCCGGGAATTACGTCCTTGAAGCCATTCGGCCCATGCAGGGCCCCCCTTGGCGCCAGAGTTTTCTCAGGGAAGGTCCAGCGTGCTGCTTGAGTCTCTCTTGGTTGGTCAGAAACTACAGGTGCATGTGCTGGGTTCAAGTTTGATATCGGTTACCTAGAGCGAAGAGCATTACCTTCCCAGCGGGAGAGCTGAAAGTGCGGCCTCAAAGTGTCCTGCGACACAGTGTGGTTGCTCGTGTTCTCTTCACAAGTAGAATGGCTATGTGAGGGAAGGGGAGCTCTCCTAGAGAAACACCCTGTTTTCTGTACCGTGCAGGAGGCCTCCCGGCGCCCTATATACATAAAGGGAACACTATGCTGTTCCACAGGGACCCAAGTAAGGTTCAGGTAGTCCATCCACGAACTGACGCGTGCAGAGGCTTTCCACGAAACCTTAGGCCAAGTAGTGCATGAAGGTTCGTGTGCCTTTCCCTGGACCCCCGCTGCCTCAGCATGTCCCCTGGAAGAACACTGTGTACCGAGTTCTCTTCTAGGCCCCCTGAACACCGCGCCGCGACCAAAGCCCTCCGGATCATCTCTTTGCATGCCGAGTGAGAGGCAACACACTCTTTTCTTTGTTGGATAGCTAGATAGCCAAGACATTCAAAAGTGCTCCCCGAACAGAGGTGTAGAAGGTCGTAGGTGTAATGCCTAATGTCTCCCTCAGTGCTGCCGCTGAGGAGCAAGGAGAAAGCCGGTGCGTAGAGTTCTTTCTGGGTGTACTTAGCTACCGGCTCTTTCTGGCGAGCAGTAGCTCGACTTTAGGTGCAGTCTGGAAAATGGACGGTTTCCCCCTGCACACTGCTAGGCTTTTGGCAGCGGCAGGGACACCTAACTCACTCGACCTTGCCCCTCTAATATTTCCTGCCATTCGCACGGTGCGCCACAGCCCGGCTACAAAGTGATTCAGAGGAGGTGCCACAGTCCTCCTTGTGTCCCTTTCGGTGCGGGAGAACCTATACGTAGGTGAGCGGTGTTCAACTTTGAGATTGGGACCTTCAGAGCACTGTAGTACCTCCCAGCTGGCAAGAAGGATGGTTCAACGTGAAAGCTGCCTGGAATACAGTGCTCTGTCAGCCCACGCTTGCATGCTGGCATGTCTTTGGAAGGAAAGTGGGCTTTTCTTGAGAGACATAGTGTGTTTCCACTGCCACTCCTGAGGCATCCCAGGGTCGCCTGTCCATAAAAGGAAAACTACGCTGAGCGCCAAGCTGAAGGCAAGGTCCGGGAATTGCATCCACAGCGCCAGGCAGGCATGCAGCATTTCCCAGGAAGCCTCCCTCAAAGCAGTGGCTAACCGCTAGTGTGCTTTTCAGGACTCCGGGGACTCCCGCGTCCTCACCACGTCTCATGGAAACACAGTGTGTACCGGATGCCACTTCTTAGGCGACCTACCAACATACAGGGACCTAGGCCCTTCGGATCATCTCTTGGAATGAAGAGTGAAAGGCGAAACCCCGCTCTCTTGGTCGCCCAGTTGGATTGCCAGTCTGTCACAAGTCCTCCCGAGCACAGGTCTAGCAGGTCTTAGGTGTACTGCAAGTGGTCCCCGCTGCTGAACCAGAACTGCAATGGAAGAAACCCTCTGCTTGCTCTTCCTCCTGGGAAGGCCAACCTGCCCTCGCTCGCCAAGCAGACAGTCGACTCTAGATGCAGCCTGACCTACGGACTTGTTGCCCCTGCAACACTGCCTAAGCTTTTGTAAGGGAAAAGGACGCTTTGGCCTGACCCAAGGAATTATGTCGGTCACGCCACTCAGCCCAAGCAGAACTCCCTTCGTGCCAAAGTTTTATCAGGGAAGGTCCAGGGTGCTGCGTGAGTCTCTTCTCGTGGCTCAGAAACTACGCGTACATGGGCTGTGCCAAGTCTGGCATAGGGACCTAAGGAGGGAAGCGTTATTTTCCCAACGGGAAAGCAGGCCACCTGCGGCCTCAAACTTAAGTGAAGACCAATGCTGTTGCCCGTCATCTCTTCACAGTGGCAATGCCGACTGAGGGAAAGGCAGCTTTCCTCGATTAACACAGTGTTCCCTATTCGTGGCAGGAGGCCTCCGGCAGCCCTCTTCACATAACGGGAAAACCAGACCTGTCCCCCACCCCCCCCCAGGCGCAACGTAATGTCCGGGTTTCCATCCACGGGTGGCCGTGTACTCACGATTTCCATGACCCCGGTAGGGAAAGTAGGGCATTAAGGCCAGTGTGCCCTTCCCAGGACTCCCGCCGCCTCACCATGTCCCTTGGAAGAACGCTGTGTGCTCAGTGACTCTTCTTGGCCGACTGAGCACCGTGCCGCTACCTGGGTACTCCGGATCGGCTCTTTGAGTGCACTGTGAAAGGCAAGGCAGGGTTCTCTTCGTTGGACAAATCTTTCCAATGTGCCCCGACCAGAGTTCTGGAAAGTCCTCGGTGTAATGCCAGTGGCTCTCAGGGCTGACCCTGAGCTGCAGTGAAACAACTCTGTGCTTCGTGTTCCTTCTCGCTTTACACACCTGCCGTCTCTCTCTGCCAAGCCGAAACACGACTTTTAGATGCAGCCTGGAAAATCCACAGTTTCCTCCTGAGCCCTGCTAGTCTTTTGGCAGGTTCAAGGCCACCTAGGCCTCCCTAGCGCCTTAAATCGCTTAGGTCATTCGCACAGTGCAAATCTCCCTGCCTAAATAAAACATTATTCTGAGAAGGTAGCACAGGGCTTCTTGTGCCTCTTTTGGTTCTTCAGAAACGACACGTACGTGGGCTGGGTTCCACTCTGATACTGGGACCTTAGGAGAAACGGAGGAATTCCCTAGTTGAACGAGGAATCCTCGTAGCCTCCAAGGTGCCTACATACAGCGTTCTGCGAGTCCTTCCTTGCGTGCTGGAATGGGTCTCAAAGGAAAGGGTGCTTTACAGGAAAGACAAAAGGTGTTTCCACTTCCTTGCCTGAGGCCTGCCAGAGCCCCCTTTACATAAAGGGCGAGCTACACGGATCACGAAGATCCAAACAAAGTCCAGGACGGCATCCGCAATGCTGGCAGGCATGCAGCATTTGCCCAGAAGCCTTAGCCATGGCGGTGGCTTAACGCTAGTGTGCCATTCAGGACTCCTAGGACTCCTGGGTCCTCACCACCAGGGCGTGGAAAAACACTGTGTACCCAATGTCTCTTCCTGGGCGACCTACCCAAACACAGGTCCCTAAGGCCCTTCGGACCATTTCTCTGCATGAAGAAGGAAAGGCAACGCTCTGCCCTCTCTTCGCTGCCCATGGAGATTGCCAGGCTTTCAACAGGCCTCCCGAACACAGGCCTAGCCGGGTCTCAGGTGTAATGCAAAAGGTCCCCACTGCTGAACCACTGCTGCCATGAAAAAACGCTGTGTTGATTGTTCATACTGGGAACACTTACCTGCCGTCTCTCTCTGCCAAGCAGAAGGCCGACTACAGAGGCAGCCCGACAAACGTACAATTTGCCCCTGAACGCTACCTCGGGGTTTCTGAGCTACAAGGACCATTTGGCCTATTCCCCGGGAATTACGTCCTTGAAGCCATTCGGCCCATGCAGGGCCCCCCTTGGCGCCAGAGTTTTCTCAGGGAAGGTCCAGCGTGCTGCTTGAGTCTCTCTTGGTTGGTCAGAAACTACAGGTGCATGTGCTGGGTTCAAGTTTGATATCGGTTACCTAGAGCGAAGAGCATTACCTTCCCAGCGGGAGAGCTGAAAGTGCGGCCTCAAAGTGTCCTGCGACACAGTGTGGTTGCTCGTGTTCTCTTCACAAGTAGAATGACTATGTGAGGGAAGGGGAGCTCTCCTAGAGAAACACCCTGTTTTCTGTACCGTGCAGGAGGCCTCCCGGCGCCCTATATACATAAAGGGAACACTATGCTGTTCCACAGGGACCCAAGTAAGGTTCAGGTAGTCCATCCACGAACTGACGCGTGCAGAGGCTTTCCACGAAACCTTAGGCCAAGTAGTGCATGAAGGTTCGTGTGCCTTTCCCTGGACCCCCGCTGCCTCAGCATGTCCCCTGGAAGAACACTGTGTACCGAGTTCTCTTCTAGGCCCCCTGAGCACCGCGCCGCGACCAAAGCCCTCCGGATCATCTCTTTGCATGCCGAGTGAGAGGCAACACACTCTTTTCTTTGTTGGATAGCTAGATAGCCAAGACATTCAAAAGTGCTCCCCGAACAGAGGTGTAGAAGGTCGTAGGTGTAATGCCTAATGTCTCCCTCAGTGCTGCCGCTGAGGAGCAAGGAGAAAGCCGGTGCGTAGAGTTCTTTCTGGGTGTACTTAGCTACCGGCTCTTTCTGGCGAGCAGTAGCTCGACTTTAGGTGCAGTCTGGAAAATGGACGGTTTCCCCCTGCACACTGCTAGGCTTTTGGCAGCGGCAGGGACACCTAACTCACTCGACCTTGCCCCTCTAATATTTCCTGCCATTCGCACGGTGCGCCACAGCCCGGCTACAAAGTGATTCAGAGGAGGTGCCACAGTCCTCCTTGTGTCCCTTTCGGTGCGGGAGAACCTATACGTAGGTGAGCGGTGTTCAACTTTGAGATTGGGACCTTCAGAGCACTGTAGTACCTCCCAGCTGGCAAGAAGGATGGTTCAACGTGAAAGCTGCCTGGAATACAGTGCTCTGTCAGCCCACGCTTGCATGCTGCCATGTCTTTGGAAGGAAAGTGGGCTTTTCTTGAGAGACATAGTGTGTTTCCACTGTCACTCCTGAGGCATCCCAGGGTCGCCTGTCCATAAAAGGAGAGCTACGCTGAGCGCCAAGCTGAAGGCAAGGTCCGGGAATTGCATCCACAGCGCCAGGCAGGCATGCAGCATTTCCCAGGAAGCCTCCCTCAAAGCAGTGGCTAAGCGCTAGTGTGCTTTTCAGGACTCCGGGGACTCCCGCGTCCTCACCACGTCTCATGGAAACACAGTGTGTACCGGATGCCACTTCTTAGGCGACCTACCAACATACAGGGACCTAGGCCCTTCGGATCATCTCTTGGAATGAAGAGTGAAAGGCGAAACCCCGCTCTCTTGGTCGCCCAGTTGGATTGCCAGTCTGTCACAAGTCCTCCCGAGCACAGGTCTAGCAGGTCTTAGGTGTACTGCAAGTGGTCCCCGCTGCTGAACCAGAACTGCAATGGAAGAAACCCTCTGCTTGCTCTTCCTCCTGGGAAGGCCAACCTGCCCTCGCTCGCCAAGCAGACAGTCGACTCTAGATGCAGCCTGACCTACGGACTTGTTGCCCCTGCAACACTGCCTAAGCTTTTGTAAGGGAAAAGGACGCTTTGGCCTGACCCAAGGAATTATGTCGGTCACGCCACTCAGCCCAAGCAGAACTCCCTTCGTGCCAAAGTTTTATCAGGGAAGGTCCAGGGTGCTGCGTGAGTCTCTTCTCGTGGCTCAGAAACTACGCGTACATGGGCTGTGCCAAGTCTGGCATAGGGACCTAAGGAGGGAAGCGTTATTTTCCCAACGGGAAAGCAGGCCACCTGCGGCCTCAAACTTAAGTGAAGACCAATGCGGTTGCCCGTCATCTCTTCACAGTGGCAATGCCGACTGAGGGAAAGGCAGCTTTCCTCGATTAACACAGTGTTCCCTATTCGTGGCAGGAGGCCTCCGGCAGCCCTCTTCACATAACGGGAAAACCAGACCTGTCCCCCACCCCCCCCCCCAGGCGCAACGTAATGTCCGGGTTTCCATCCACGGGTGGCCGTGTACTCACGATTTCCATGACCCCGGTAGGGAAAGTAGGGCATTAAGGCCAGTGTGCCCTTCCCAGGACTCCCGCCGCCTCACCATGTCCCTTGGAAGAACGCTGTGTGCTCAGTGACTCTTCTTGGCCGACTGAGCACCGTGCCGCTACCTGGGTACTCCGGATCGGCTCTTTGAGTGCACTGTGAAAGGCAAGGCAGGGTTCTCTTCGTTGGACAAATCTTTCCAATGTGCCCCGACCAGAGTTCTGGAAAGTCCTCGGTGTAATGCCAGTGGCTCTCAGGGCTGACCCTGAGCTGCAGTGAAACAACTCTGTGCTTCGTGTTCCTTCTCGCTTTACACACCTGCCGTCTCTCTCTGCCAAGCCGAAACACGACTTTTAGATGCAGCCTGGAAAATCCACAGTTTCCTCCTGAGCCCTGCTAGTCTTTTGGCAGGTTCAAGGCCACCTAGGCCTCCCTAGCGCCTTAAATCGCTTAGGTCATTCGCACAGTGCAAATCTCCCTGCCTAAATAAAACATTATTCTGAGAAGGTAGCACAGGGCTTCTTGTGCCTCTTTTGGTTCTTCAGAAACGACACGTACGTGGGCTGGGTTCCACTCTGATACTGGGACCTTAGGAGAAACGGAGGAATTCCCTAGTTGAACGAGGAATCCTCGTAGCCTCCAAGGTGCCTACATACAGCGTTCTGCGAGTCCTTCCTTGCGTGCTGGAATGGGTCTCAAAGGAAAGGGTGCTTTACAGGAAAGACAAAAGGTGTTTCCACTTCCTTGCCTGAGGCCTGCCAGAGCCCCCTTTACATAAAGGGCGAGCTACACGGATCACGAAGATCCAAACAAAGTCCAGGACGGCATCCGCAATGCTGGCAGGCATGCAGCATTTGCCCAGAAGCCTTAGCCATGGCGGTGGCTTAACGCTAGTGTGCCGTTCAGGACTCCTAGGACTCCTGGGTCCTCACCACCTGGGCGTGGAAAAACACTGTGTACCCAATGTCTCTTCCTGGGCGACCTACCCAAACACAGGTCCCTAAGGCCCTTCGGACCATTTCTCTGCATGAAGAAGGAAAGGCAACGCTCTGCCCTCTCTTCGCTGCCCATGGAGATTGCCAGGCTTTCAACAGGCCTCCCGAACACAGGCCTAGCCGGGTCTCAGGTGTAATGCAAAAGGTCCCCACTGCTGAACCACTGCTGCCATGAAAAAACGCTGTGTTGATTGTTCATACTGGGAACACTTACCTGCCGTCTCTCTCTGCCAAGCAGAAGGCCGACTACAGAGGCAGCCCGACAAACGTACAATTTGCCCCTGAACGCTACCTCGGGGTTTCTGAGCTACAAGGACCATTTGGCCTATTCCCCGGGAATTACGTCCTTGAAGCCATTCGGCCCATGCAGGGCCCCCACTTGGCACCAGAGTTTTCTCAGGGAAGGTCCAGCGTGCTGCTTGAGTCTCTCTTGGTTGGTCAGAAACTACAGGTGCATGTGCTGGGTTCAAGTTTGATATCGGTTACCTAGAGCGAAGAGCATTACCTTCCCAGCGGGAGAGCTGAAAGTGCGGCCTCAAAGTGTCCTGCGACACAGTGTGGTTGCTCGTGTTCTCTTCACAAGTAGAATGGCTATGTGAGGGAAGGGGAGCTCTCCTAGAGAAACACCCTGTTTTCTGTACCGTGCAGGAGGCCTCCCGGCGCCCTATATACATAAAGGGAACACTATGCTGTTCCACAGGGACCCAAGTAAGGTTCAGGTAGTCCATCCACGAACTGACGCGTGCAGAGGCTTTCCACGAAACCTTAGGCCAAGTAGTGCATGAAGGTTCGTGTGCCTTTCCCTGGACCCCCGCTGCCTCAGCATGTCCCCTGGAAGAACACTGTGTACCGAGTTCTCTTCTAGGCCCCCTGAGCACCGCACCGCGACCAAAGCCCTCCGGATCATCTCTTTGCATGCCGAGTGAGAGGCAACACACTCTTTTCTTTGTTGGATAGCTAGATAGCCAAGACATTCAAAAGTGCTCCCCGAACAGAGGTGTAGAAGGTCGTAGGTGTAATGCCTAATGTCTCCCTCAGTGCTGCCGCTGAGGAGCAAGGAGGAAGCCGGTGCGTAGAGTTCTTTCTGGGTGTACTTAGCTACCGGCTCTTTCTGGCGAGCAGTAGCTCGACTTTAGGTGCAGTCTGGAAAATGGACGGTTTCCCCCTGCACACTGCTAGGCTTTTGGCAGCGGCAGGGACACCTAACTCACTCGACCTTGCCCCTCTAATATTTCCTGCCATTCGCACGGTGCGCCACAGCCCGGCTACAAAGTGATTCAGAGGAGGTGCCACAGTCCTCCTTGTGTCCCTTTCGGTGCGGGAGAACCTATACGTAGGTGAGCGGTGTTCAACTTTGAGATTGGGACCTTCAGAGCACTGTAGTACCTCCCAGCTGGCAAGAAGGATGGTTCAACGTGAAAGCTGCCTGGAATACAGTGCTCTGTCAGCCCACGCTTGCATGCTGGCATGTCTTTGGAAGGAAAGTGGGCTTTTCTTGAGAGACATAGTGTGTTTCCACTGCCACTCCTGAGGCATCCCAGGGTCGCCTGTCCATAAAAGGAAAACTACGCTGAGCGCCAAGCTGAAGGCAAGGTCCGGGAATTGCATCCACAGCGCCAGGCAGGCATGCAGCATTTCCCAGGAAGCCTCACTCAAAGCAGTGGCTAAGCGCTAGTGTGCTTTTCAGGACTCCGGGGACTCCCGCGTCCTCACCACGTCTCATGGAAACACAGTGTGTACCGGATGCCACTTCTTAGGCGACCTACCAACATACAGGGACCTAGGCCCTTCGGATCATCTCTTGGAATGAAGAGTGAAAGGCGAAACCCCGCTCTCTTGGTCGCCCAGTTGGATTGCCAGTCTGTCACAAGTCCTCCCGAGCACAGGTCTAGCAGGTCTTAGGTGTACTGCAAGTGGTCCCCGCTGCTGAACCAGAACTGCAATGGAAGAAACCCTCTGCTTGCTCTTCCTCCTGGGAAGGCCAACCTGCCCTCGCTCGCCAAGCAGACAGTCGACTCTAGATGCAGCCTGACCTACGGACTTGTTGCCCCTGCAACACTGCCTAAGCTTTTGTAAGGGAAAAGGACGCTTTGGCCTGACCCAAGGAATTATGTCGGTCACGCCACTCAGCCCAAGCAGAACTCCCTTCGTGCCAAAGTTTTATCAGGGAAGGTCCAGGGTGCTGCGTGAGTCTCTTCTCGTGGCTCAGAAACTACGCGTACATGGGCTGTGCCAAGTCTGGCATAGGGACCTAAGGAGGGAAGCGTTATTTTCCCAACGGGAAAGCAGGCCACCTGCCGCCTCAAACTTAAGTGAAGACCAATGCTGTTGCCCGTCATCTCTTCACAGTGGCAATGCCGACTGAGGGAAAGGCAGCTTTCCTCGATTAACACAGTGTTCCCTATTCGTGGCAGGAGGCCTCCGGCAGCCCTCTTCACATAACGGGAAAACCAGACCTGTCCCCCACCCCCCCCCCCCAGGCGCAACGTAATGTCCGGGTTTCCATCCACGGGTGGCCGTGTACTCACGATTTCCATGACCCCGGTAGGGAAAGTAGGGCATTAAGGCCAGTGTGCCCTTCCCAGGACTCCCGCCGCCTCACCATGTCCCTTGGAAGAACGCTGTGTGCTCAGTGACTCTTCTTGGCCGACTGAGCACCGTGCCGCTACCTGGGTACTCCGGATCGGCTCTTTGAGTGCACTGTGAAAGGCAAGGCAGGGTTCTCTTCGTTGGACAAATCTTTCCAATGTGCCCCGACCAGAGTTCTGGAAAGTCCTCGGTGTAATGCCAGTGGCTCTCAGGGCTGACCCTGAGCTGCAGTGAAACAACTCTGTGCTTCGTGTTCCTTCTCGCTTTACACACCTGCCGTCTCTCTCTGCCAAGCCGAAACACGACTTTTAGATGCAGCCTGGAAAATCCACAGTTTCCTCCTGAGCCCTGCTAGTCTTTTGGCAGGTTCAAGGCCACCTAGGCCTCCCTAGCGCCTTAAATCGCTTAGGTCATTCGCACAGTGCAAATCTCCCTGCCTAAATAAAACATTATTCTGAGAAGGTAGCACAGGGCTTCTTGTGCCTCTTTTGGTTCTTCAGAAACGACACGTACGTGGGCTGGGTTCCACTCTGATACTGGGACCTTAGGAGAAACGGAGGAATTCCCTAGTTGAACGAGGAATCCTCGTAGCCTCCAAGGTGCCTACATACAGCGTTCTGCGAGTCCTTCCTTGCGTGCTGGAATGGGTCTCAAAGGAAAGGGTGCTTTACAGGAAAGACAAAAGGTGTTTCCACTTCCTTGCCTGAGGCCTGCCAGAGCCCCCTTTACATAAAGGGCGAGCTACACGGATCACGAAGATCCAAACAAAGTCCAGGACGGCATCCGCAATGCTGGCAGGCATGCAGCATTTGCCCAGAAGCCTTAGCCATGGCGGTGGCTTAACGCTAGTGTGCCGTTCAGGACTCCTAGGACTCCTGGGTCCTCACCACCTGGGCGTGGAAAAACACTGTGTACCCAATGTCTCTTCCTGGGCGACCTACCCAAACACAGGTCCCTAAGGCCCTTCGGACCATTTCTCTGCATGAAGAAGGAAAGGCAATGCTCTGCCCTCTCTTCGCTGCCCATGGAGATTGCCAGGCTTTCAACAGGCCTCCCGAACACAGGCCTAGCCGGGTCTCAGGTGTAATGCAAAAGGTCCCCACTGCTGAACCACTGCTGCCATGAAAAAACGCTGTGTTGATTGTTCATACTGGGAACACTTACCTGCCGTCTCTCTCTGCCAAGCAGAAGGCCGACTACAGAGGCAGCCCGACAAACGTACAATTTGCCCCTGAACGCTACCTCGGGGTTTCTGAGCTACAAGGACCATTTGGCCTATTCCCCGGGAATTACGTCCTTGAAGCCATTCGGCCCATGCAGGGCCCCCCCTTGGCGCCAGAGTTTTCTCAGGGAAGGTCCAGCGTGCTGCTTGAGTCTCTCTTGGTTGGTCAGAAACTACAGGTGCATGTGCTGGGTTCAAGTTTGATATCGGTTACCTAGAGCGAAGAGCATTACCTTCCCAGCGGGAGAGCTGAAAGTGCGGCCTCAAAGTGTCCTGCGACACAGTGTGGTTGCTCGTGTTCTCTTCACAAGTAGAATGGCTATGTGAGGGAAGGGGAGCTCTCCTAGAGAAACACCCTGTTTTCTGTACCGTGCAGGAGGCCTCCCGGCGCCCTATATACATAAAGGGAACACTATGCTGTTCCACAGGGACCCAAGTAAGGTTCAGGTAGTCCATCCACGAACTGACGCGTGCAGAGGCTTTCCACGAAACCTTAGGCCAAGTAGTGCATGAAGGTTCGTGTGCCTTTCCCTGGACCCCCGCTGCCTCAGCATGTCCCCTGGAAGAACACTGTGTACCGAGTTCTCTTCTAGGCCCCCTGAACACCGCGCCGCGACCAAAGCCCTCCGGATCATCTCTTTGCATGCCGAGTGAGAGGCAACACACTCTTTTCTTTGTTGGATAGCTAGATAGCCAAGACATTCAAAAGTGCTCCCCGAACAGAGGTGTAGAAGGTCGTAGGTGTAATGCCTAATGTCTCCCTCAGTGCTGCCGCTGAGGAGCAAGGAGAAAGCCGGTGCGTAGAGTTCTTTCTGGGTGTACTTAGCTACCGGCTCTTTCTGGCGAGCAGTAGCTCGACTTTAGGTGCAGTCTGGAAAATGGACGGTTTCCCCCTGAACACTGCTAGGCTTTTGGCAGCGGCAGGGACACCTAACTCACTCGACCTTGCCCCTCTAATATTTCCTGCCATTCGCACGGTGCGCCACAGCCCGGCTACAAAGTGATTCAGAGGAGGTGCCACAGTCCTCCTTGTGTCCCTTTCGGTGCGGGAGAACCTATACGTAGGTGAGCGGTGTTCAACTTTGAGATTGGGACCTTCAGAGCACTGTAGTACCTCCCAGCTGGCAAGAAGGATGGTTCAACGTGAAAGCTGCCTGGAATACAGTGCTCTGTCAGCCCACGCTTGCATGCTGGCATGTCTTTGGAAGGAAAGTGGGCTTTTCTTGAGAGACATAGTGTGTTTCCACTGCCACTCCTGAGGCATCCCAGGGTCGCCTGTCCATAAAAGGAAAACTACGCTGAGCGCCAAGCTGAAGGCAAGGTCCGGGAATTGCATCCACAGCGCCAGGCAGGCATGCAGCATTTCCCAGGAAGCCTCCCTCAAAGCAGTGGCTAAGCGCTAGTGTGCTTTTCAGGACTCCGGGGACTCCCGCGTCCTCACCACGTCTCATGGAAACACAGTGTGTACCGGATGCCACTTCTTAGGCGACCTACCAACATACAGGGACCTAGGCCCTTCGGATCATCTCTTGGAATGAAGAGTGAAAGGCGAAACCCCGCTCTCTTGGTCGCCCAGTTGGATTGCCAGTCTGTCACAAGTCCTCCCGAGCACAGGTCTAGCAGGTCTTAGGTGTACTGCAAGTGGTCCCCGCTGCTGAACCAGAACTGCAATGGAAGAAACCCTCTGCTTGCTCTTCCTCCTGGGAAGGCCAACCTGCCCTCGCTCGCCAAGCAGACAGTCGACTCTAGATGCAGCCTGACCTACGGACTTGTTGCCCCTGCAACACTGCCTAAGCTTTTGTAAGGGAAAAGGACGCTTTGGCCTGACCCAAGGAATTATGTCGGTCACGCCACTCAGCCCAAGCAGAACTCCCTTCGTGCCAAAGTTTTATCAGGGAAGGTCCAGGGTGCTGCGTGAGTCTCTTCTCGTGGCTCAGAAACTACGCGTACATGGGCTGTGCCAAGTCTGGCATAGGGACCTAAGGAGGGAAGCGTTATTTTCCCAACGGGAAAGCAGGCCACCTGCGGCCTCAAACTTAAGTGAAGACCAATGCTTTTGCCCGTCATCTCTTCACAGTGGCAATGCCGACTGAGGGAAAGGCAGCTTTCCTCGATTAACACAGTGTTCCCTATTCGTGGCAGGAGGCCTCCGGCAGCCCTCTTCACATAACGGGAAAACCAGACCTGTCCCCCACCCCCCCCCCCAGGCGCAACGTAATGTCCGGGTTTCCATCCACGGGTGGCCGTGTACTCACGATTTCCATGACCCCGGTAGGGAAAGTAGGGCATTAAGGCCAGTGTGCCCTTCCCAGGACTCCCGCCGCCTCACCATGTCCCTTGGAAGAACGCTGTGTGCTCAGTGACTCTTCTTGGCCGACTGAGCACCGTGCCGCTACCTGGGTACTCCGGATCGGCTCTTTGAGTGCACTGTGAAAGGCAAGGCAGGGTTCTCTTCGTTGGACAAATCTTTCCAATGTGCCCCGACCAGAGTTCTGGAAAGTCCTCGGTGTAATGCCAGTGGCTCTCAGGGCTGACCCTGAGCTGCAGTGAAACAACTCTGTGCTTCGTGTTCCTTCTCGCTTTACACACCTGCCGTCTCTCTCTGCCAAGCCGAAACACGACTTTTAGATGCAGCCTGGAAAATCCACAGTTTCCTCCTGAGCCCTGCTAGTCTTTTGGCAGGTTCAAGGCCACCTAGGCCTCCCTAGCGCCTTAAATCGCTTAGGTCATTCGCACAGTGCAAATCTCCCTGCCTAAATAAAACATTATTCTGAGAAGGTAGCACAGGGCTTCTTGTGCCTCTTTTGGTTCTTCAGAAACGACACGTACGTGGGCTGGGTTCCACTCTGATACTGGGACCTTAGGAGAAACGGAGGAATTCCCTAGTTGAACGAGGAATCCTCGTAGCCTCCAAGGTGCCTACATACAGCGTTCTGCGAGTCCTTCCTTGCGTGCTGGAATGGGTCTCAAAGGAAAGGGTGCTTTACAGGAAAGACAAAAGGTGTTTCCACTTCCTTGCCTGAGGCCTGCCAGAGCCCCCTTTACATAAAGGGCGAGCTACACGGATCACGAAGATCCAAACAAAGTCCAGGACGGCATCCGCAATGCTGGCAGGCATGCAGCATTTGCCCAGAAGCCTTAGCCATGGCGGTGGCTTAACGCTAGTGTGCCGTTCAGGACTCCTAGGACTCCTGGGTCCTCACCACCTGGGCGTGGAAAAACACTGTGTACCCAATGTCTCTTCCTGGGCGACCTACCCAAACACAGGTCCCTAAGGCCCTTCGGACCATTTCTCTGCATGAAGAAGGAAAGGCAATGCTCTGCCCTCTCTTCGCTGCCCATGGAGATTGCCAGGCTTTCAACAGGCCTCCCGAACACAGGCCTAGCCGGGTCTCAGGTGTAATGCAAAAGGTCCCCACTGCTGAACCACTGCTGCCATGAAAAAACGCTGTGTTGATTGTTCATACTGGGAACACTTACCTGCCGTCTCTCTCTGCCAAGCAGAAGGCCGACTACAGAGGCAGCCCGACAAACGTACAATTTGCCCCTGAACGCTACCTCGGGGTTTCTGAGCTACAAGGACCATTTGGCCTATTCCCCGGGAATTACGTCCTTGAAGCCATTCGGCCCATGCAGGGCCCCCCCTTGGCGCCAGAGTTTTCTCAGGGAAGGTCCAGCGTGCTGCTTGAGTCTCTCTTGGTTGGTCAGAAACTACAGGTGCATGTGCTGGGTTCAAGTTTGATATCGGTTACCTAGAGCGAAGAGCATTACCTTCCCAGCGGGAGAGCTGAAAGTGCGGCCTCAAAGTGTCCTGCGACACAGTGTGGTTGCTCGTGTTCTCTTCACAAGTAGAATGGCTATGTGAGGGAAGGGGAGCTCTCCTAGAGAAACACCCTGTTTTCTGTACCGTGCAGGAGGCCTCCCGGCGCCCTATATACATAAAGGGAACACTATGCTGTTCCACAGGGACCCAAGTAAGGTTCAGGTAGTCCATCCACGAACTGACGCGTGCAGAGGCTTTCCACGAAACCTTAGGCCAAGTAGTGCATGAAGGTTCGTGTGCCTTTCCCTGGACCCCCGCTGCCTCAGCATGTCCCCTGGAAGAACACTGTGTACCGAGTTCTCTTCTAGGCCCCCTGAGCACCGCGCCGCGACCAAAGCCCTCCGGATCATCTCTTTGCATGCTGAGTGAGAGGCAACACACTCTTTTCTTTGTTGGATAGCTAGATAGCCAAGACATTCAAAAGTGCTCCCCGAACAGAGGTGTAGAAGGTCGTAGGTGTAATGCCTAATGCTCCCTCAGTGCTGCCGCTGAGGAGCAAGGAGAAAGCCGGTGCGTAGAGTTCTTTCTGGGTGTACTTAGCTACCGGCTCTTTCTGGCGAGCAGTAGCTCGACTTTAGGTGCAGTCTGGAAAATGGACGGTTTCCCCCTGCACACTGCTAGGCTTTTGGCAGCGGCAGGGACACCTAACTCACTCGACCTTGCCCCTCTAATATTTCCTGCCATTCGCACGGTGCGCCACAGCCCGGCTACAAAGTGATTCAGAGGAGGTGCCACAGTCCTCCTTGTGTCCCTTTCGGTGCGGGAGAACCTATACGTAGGTGAGCGGTGTTCAACTTTGAGATTGGGACCTTCAGAGCACTGTAGTACCTCCCAGCTGGCAAGAAGGATGGTTCAACGTGAAAGCTGCCTGGAATACAGTGCTCTGTCAGCCCACGCTTGCATGCTGCCATGTCTTTGGAAGGAAAGTGGGCTTTTCTTGAGAGACATAGTGTGTTTCCACTGCCACTCCTGAGGCATCCCAGGGTCGCCTGTCCATAAAAGGAAAACTACGCTGAGCGCCAAGCTGAAGGCAAGGTCCGGGAATTGCATCCACAGCGCCAGGCAGGCATGCAGCATTTCCCAGGAAGCCTCACTCAAAGCAGTGGCTAAGCGCTAGTGTGCTTTTCAGGACTCCGGGGACTCCCGCGTCCTCACCACGTCTCATGGAAACACAGTGTGTACCGGATGCCACTTCTTAGGCGACCTACCAACATACAGGGACCTAGGCCCTTCGGATCATCTCTTGGAATGAAGAGTGAAAGGCGAAACCCCGCTCTCTTGGTCGCCCAGTTGGATTGCCAGTCTGTCACAAGTCCTCCCGAGCACAGGTCTAGCAGGTCTTAGGTGTACTGCAAGTGGTCCCCGCTGCTGAACCAGAACTGCAATGGAAGAAACCCTCTGCTTGCTCTTCCTCCTGGGAACGCCAACCTGCCCTCGCTCGCCAAGCAGACAGTCGACTCTAGATGCAGCCTGACCTACGGACTTGTTGCCCCTGCAACACTGCCTAAGCTTTTGTAAGGGAAAAGGACGCTTTGGCCTGACCCAAGGAATTATGTCGGTCACGCCACTCAGCCCAAGCAGAACTCCCTTCGTGCCAAAGTTTTATCAGGGAAGGTCCAGGGTGCTGCGTGAGTCTCTTCTCGTGGCTCAGAAACTACGCGTACATGGGCTGTGCCAAGTCTGGCATAGGGACCTAAGGAGGGAAGCGTTATTTTCCCAACGGGAAAGCAGGCCACCTGCGGCCTCAAACTTAAGTGAAGACCAATGCTGTTGCCCGTCATCTCTTCACAGTGGCAATGCCGACTGAGGGAAAGGCAGCTTTCCTCGATTAACACAGTGTTCCCTATTCGTGGCAGGAGGCCTCCGGCAGCCCTCTTCACATAACGGGAAAACCAGACCTGTCCCCCACCCCCCCCCCCAGGCGCAACGTAATGTCCGGGTTTCCATCCACGGGTGGCCGTGTACTCACGATTTCCATGACCCCGGTAGGGAAAGTAGGGCATTAAGGCCAGTGTGCCCTTCCCAGGACTCCCGCCGCCTCACCATGTCCCTTGGAAGAACGCTGTGTGCTCAGTGACTCTTCTTGGCCGACTGAGCACCGTGCCGCTACCTGGGTACTCCGGATCGGCTCTTTGAGTGCACTGTGAAAGGCAAGGCAGGGTTCTCTTCGTTGGACAAATCTTTCCAATGTGCCCCGACCAGAGTTCTGGAAAGTCCTCGGTGTAATGCCAGTGGCTCTCAGGGCTGACCCTGAGCTGCAGTGAAACAACTCTGTGCTTCGTGTTCCTTCTCGCTTTACACACCTGCCGTCTCTCTCTGCCAAGCCGAAACACGACTTTTAGATGCAGCCTGGAAAATCCACAGTTTCCTCCTGAGCCCTGCTAGTCTTTTGGCAGGTTCAAGGCCACCTAGGCCTCCCTAGCGCCTTAAATCGCTTAGGTCATTCGCACAGTGCAAATCTCCCTGCCTAAATAAAACATTATTCTGAGAAGGTAGCACAGGGCTTCTTGTGCCTCTTTTGGTTCTTCAGAAACGACACGTACGTGGGCTGGGTTCCACTCTGATACTGGGACCTTAGGAGAAACGGAGGAATTCCCTAGTTGAACGAGGAATCCTCGTAGCCTCCAAGGTGCCTACATACAGCGTTCTGCGAGTCCTTCCTTGCGTGCTGGAATGGGTCTCAAAGGAAAGGGTGCTTTACAGGAAAGACAAAAGGTGTTTCCACTTCCTTGCCTGAGGCCTGCCAGAGCCCCCTTTACATAAAGGGCGAGCTACACGGATCACGAAGATCCAAACAAAGTCCAGGACGGCATCCGCAATGCTGGCAGGCATGCAGCATTTGCCCAGAAGCCTTAGCCATGGCGGTGGCTTAACGCTAGTGTGCCGTTCAGGACTCCTAGGACTCCTGGGTCCTCACCACCTGGGCGTGGAAAAACACTGTGTACCCAATGTCTCTTCCTGGGCGACCTACCCAAACACAGGTCCCTAAGGCCCTTCGGACCATTTCTCTGCATGAAGAAGGAAAGGCAACGCTCTGCCCTCTCTTCGCTGCCCATGGAGATTGCCAGGCTTTCAACAGGCCTCCCGAACACAGGCCTAGCCGGGTCTCAGGTGTAATGCAAAAGGTCCCCACTGCTGAACCACTGCTGCCATGAAAAAACGCTGTGTTGATTGTTCATACTGGGAACACTTACCTGCCGTCTCTCTCTGCCAAGCAGAAGGCCGACTACAGAGGCAGCCCGACAAACGTACAATTTGCCCCTGAACGCTACCTCGGGGTTTCTGAGCTACAAGGACCATTTGGCCTATTCCCCGGGAATTACGTCCTTGAAGCCACTCGGCCCATGCAGGGCCCCCCCTTGGCGCCAGAGTTTTCTCAGGGAAGGTACAGCGTGCTGCTTGAGTCTCTCTTGGTTGGTCAGAAACTACAGGTGCATGTGCTGGGTTCAAGTTTGATATCGGTTACCTAGAGCGAAGAGCATTACCTTCCCAGCGGGAGAGCTGAAAGTGCGGCCTCAAAGTGTCCTGCGACACAGTGTGGTTGCTCGTGTTCTCTTCACAAGTAGAATGGCTATGTGAGGGAAGCGGAGCTCTCCTAGAGAAACACCCTGTTTTCTGTACCGTGTAGGAGGCCTCCCGGCGCCCTATATACATAAAGGGAACACTATGCTGTTCCACAGGGACCCAAGTAAGGTTCAGGTAGTCCATCCACGAACTGACGCGTGCAGAGGCTTTCCACGAAACCTTAGGCCAAGTAGTGCATGAAGGTTCGTGTGCCTTTCCCTGGACCCCCGCTGCCTCAGCATGTCCCCTGGAAGAACACTGTGTACCGAGTTCTCTTCTAGGCCCCCTGAGCACCGCGCCGCGACCAAAGCCCTCCGGATCATCTCTTTGCATGCCGAGTGAGAGGCAACACACTCTTTTCTTTGTTGGATAGCTAGATAGCCAAGACATTCAAAAGTGCTCCCCGAACAGAGGTGTAGAAGGTCGTAGGTGTAATGCCTAATGTCTCCCTCAGTGCTGCCGCTGAGGAGCAAGGAGAAAGCCGGTGCGTAGAGTTCTTTCTGGGTGTACTTAGCTACCGGCTGTTTCTGGCGAGCAGTAGCTCGACTTTAGGTGCAGTCTGGAAAATGGACGGTTTCCCCCTGCACACTGCTAGGCTTTTGGCAGCGGCAGGGACACCTAACTCACTCGACCTTGCCCCTCTAATATTTCCTGCCATTCGCACGGTGCGCCACAGCCCGGCTACAAAGTGATTCAGAGGAGGTGCCACAGTCCTCCTTGTGTCCCTTTCAGTGCGGGAGAACCTATACGTAGGTGAGCGGTGTTCAACTTTGAGATTGGGACCTTCAGAGCACTGTAGTACCTCCCAGCTGGAAAGAAGGATGGTTCAACGTGAAAGCTGCCTGGAATACAGTGCTCTGTCAGCCCACGCTTGCATGCTGGCATGTCTTTGGAAGGAAAGTGGGCTTTTCTTGAGAGACATAGTGTGTTTCCACTGCCACTCCTGAGGCATCCCAGGGTCGCCTGTCCATAAAAGGAAAACTACGCTGAGCGCCAAGCTGAAGGCAAGGTCCGGGAATTGCATCCACAGCGCCAGGCAGGCATGCAGCATTTCCCAGGAAGCCTCACTCAAAGCAGTGGCTAAGCGCTAGTGTGCTTTTCAGGACTCCGGGGACTCCCGCGTCCTCACCACGTCTCATGGAAACACAGTGTGTACCGGATGCCACTTCTTAGGCGACCTACCAACATACAGGGACCTAGGCCCTTCGGATCATCTCTTGGAATGAAGAGTGAAAGGCGAAACCCCGCTCTCTTGGTCGCCCAGTTGGATTGCCAGTCTGTCACAAGTCCTCCCGAGCACAGGTCTAGCAGGTCTTAGGTGTACTGCAAGTGGTCCCCGCTGCTGAACCAGAACTGCAATGGAAGAAACCCTCTGCTTGCTCTTCCTCCTGGGAACGCCAACCTGCCCTCGCTCGCCAAGCAGACAGTCGACTCTAGATGCAGCCTGACCTACGGACTTGTTGCCCCTGCAACACTGCCTAAGCTTTTGTAAGGGAAAAGGACGCTTTGGCCTGACCCAAGGAATTATGTCGGTCACGCCACTCAGCCCAAGCAGAACTCCCTTCGTGCCAAAGTTTTATCAGGGAAGGTCCAGGGTGCTGCGTGAGTCTCTTCTCGTGGCTCAGAAACTACGCGTACATGGGCTGTGCCAAGTCTGGCATAGGGACCTAAGGAGGGAAGCGTTATTTTCCCAACGGGAAAGCAGGCCACCTGCCGCCTCAAACTTAAGTGAAGACCAATGCTGTTGCCCGTCATCTCTTCACAGTGGCAATGCCGACTGAGGGAAAGGCAGCTTTCCTCGATTAACACAGTGTTCCCTATTCGTGGCAGGAGGCCTCCGGCAGCCCTCTTCACATAACGGGAAAACCAGACCTGTCCCCCACCCCCCCCCAGGCGCAACGTAATGTCCGGGTTTCCATCCACGGGTGGCCGTGTACTGACGATTTCCATGACCCCGGTAGGGTAAGTAGGGCATTAAGGCCAGTGTGCCCTTCCCAGGACTCCCGCCGCCTCACCATGTCCCTTGGAAGAACGCTGTGTGCTCAGTGACTCTTCTTGGCCGACTGAGCACCGTGCCGCTACCTGGGTACTCCGGATCGGCTCTTTGAGTGCACTGTGAAAGGCAAGGCAGTGTTCTCTTCGTTGGATCGATAGACTGACAAATCTTTCCAATGTGACCCGACCAGAGTTCTGGAAAGTCCTCGGTGTAATGCCAGTGGCTCTCAGGGCTGACCCTGAGCTGCAGTGAAACAACTCTGTGCTTCGTGTTCCTTCTCGCTTTACACACCTGCCGTCTCTCTCTGCCAAGCCGAAACAAGACTTTTAGATGCAGCCTGGAAAATCCACAGTTTCCTCCTGAGCCCTGCTAGTCTTTTGGCAGGTTCAAGGCCACCTAGGCCTCCCTAGCGCCTTAAATCGCTTAGGTCATTCGCACAGTGCAAATCTCCCTGCCTAAATAAAACATTATTCTGAGAAGGTAGCACAGGGCTTCTTGTGCCTCTTTTGGTTCTTCAGAAACGACACGTACGTGGGCTGGGTTCCACTCTGATACTGGGACCTTAGGAGAAACGGAGGAATTCCCTAGTTGAACGAGGAATCCTCGTAGCCTCCAAGGTGCCTACATACAGCGTTCTGCGAGTCCTTCCTTGCGTGCTGGAATGGGTCTCAAAGGAAAGGGTGCTTTACAGGAAAGACAAAAGGTGTTTCCACTTCCTTGCCTGAGGCCTGCCAGAGCCCCCTTTACATAAAGGGCGAGCTACACGGATCACGAAGATCCAAACAAAGTCCAGGACGGCATCCGCAATGCTGGCAGGCATGCAGCATTTGCCCAGAAGCCTTAGCCATGGCGGTGGCTTAACGCTAGTGTGCCGTTCAGGACTCCTAGGACTCCTGGGTCCTCACCACCTGGGCGTGGAAAAACACTGTGTACCCAATGTCTCTTCCTGGGCGACCTACCCAAACACAGGTCCCTAAGGCCCTTCGGACCATTTCTCTGCATGAAGAAGGAAAGGCAACGCTCTGCCCTCTCTTCGCTGCCCATGGAGATTGCCAGGCTTTCAACAGGCCTCCCGAACACAGGCCTAGCCGGGTCTCAGGTGTAATGCAAAAGGTCCCCACTGCTGAACCACTGCTGCCATGAAAAAACGCTGTGTTGATTGTTCATACTGGGAACACTTACCTGCCGTCTCTCTCTGCCAAGCAGAAGGCCGACTACAGAGGCAGCCCGACAAACGTACAATTTGCCCCTGAACGCTACCTCGGGGTTTCTGAGCTACAAGGACCATTTGGCCTATTCCCCGGGAATTACGTCCTTGAAGCCATTCGGCCCATGCAGGGCCCCCGCTTGGCGCCAGAGTTTTCTCAGGGAAGGTCCAGCGTGCTGCTTGAGTCTCTCTTGGTTGGTCAGAAACTACAGGTGCATGTGCTGGGTTCAAGTTTGATATCGGTTACCTAGAGCGAAGAGCATTACCTTCCCAGCGGGAGAGCTGAAAGTGCGGCCTCAAAGTGTCCTGCGACACAGTGTGGTTGCTCGTGTTCTCTTCACAAGTAGAATGGCTATGTGAGGGAAGGGGAGCTCTCCTAGAGAAACACTCTGTTTTCTGTACCGTGCAGGAGGCCTCCCGGCGCCCTATATACATAAAGGGAACACTATGCTGTTCCACAGGGACCCAAGTAAGGTTCAGGTAGTCCATCCACGAACTGACGCGTGCAGAGGCTTTCCACGAAACCTTAGGCCAAGTAGTGCATGAAGGTTCGTGTGCCTTGCCCTGGACCCCCGCTGCCTCAGCATGTCCCCTGGAAGAACACTGTGTACCGAGTTCTCTTCTAGGCCCCCTGAGCACCGCGCCACGACCAAAGCCCTCCGGATCATCTCTTTGCATGCCGAGTGAGAGGCAACACACTCTTTTCTTTGTTGGATAGCTAGATAGCCAAGACATTCAAAAGTGCTCCCCAAACAGAGGTGTAGAAGGTCGTAGGTGTAATGCCTAATGTCTCTCTCAGTGCTGCCGCTGAGGAGCAAGGAGAAAGCCGGTGCGTAGAGTTCTTTCTGGGTGTACTTAGCTACCGGCTCTTTCTGGCGAGCAGTAGCTCGACTTTAGGTGCAGTCTGGAAAATGGACGGTTTCCCCCTGCACACTGCTAGGCTTTTGGCAGCGGCAGGGACACCTAACTCACTCGACCTTGCCCCTCTAATATTTCCTGCCATTCGCACGGTGCGCCACAGCCCGGCTACAAAGTGATTCAGAGGAGGTGCCACAGTCCTCCTTGTGTCCCTTTCGGTGCGGGAGAACCTATACGTAGGTGAGCGGTGTTCAACTTTGAGATTGGGACCTTCAGAGCACTGTAGTACCTCCCAGCTGGCAAGAAGGATGGTTCAACGTGAAAGCTGCCTGGAATACAGTGCTCTGTCAGCCCACGCTTGCATGCTGGCATGTCTTTGGAAGGAAAGTGGGCTTTTCTTGAGAGACATAGTGTGTTTCCACTGCCACTCCTGAGGCATCCCAGGGTCGCCTGTCCATAAAAGGAAAACTACGCTGAGCGCCAAGCTGAAGGCAAGGTCCGGGAATTGCATCCACAGCGCCAGGCAGGCATGCAGCATTTCCCAGGAAGCCTCACTCAAAGCAGTGGCTAAGCGCTAGTGTGCTTTTCAGGACTCCGGGGACTCCCGCGTCCTCACCACGTCTCATGGAAACACAGTGTGTACCGGATGCCACTTCTTAGGCGACCTACCAACATACAGGGACCTAGGCCCTTCGGATCATCTCTTGGAATGAAGAGTGAAAGGCGAAACCCCGCTCTCTTGGTCGCCCAGTTGGATTGCCAGTCTGTCACAAGTCCTCCCGAGCACAGGTCTAGCAGGTCTTAGGTGTACTGCAAGTGGTCCCCGCTGCTGAACCAGAACTGCAATGGAAGAAACCCTCTGCTTGCTCTTCCTCCTGGGAACGCCAACCTGCCCTCGCTCGCCAAGCAGACAGTCGACTCTAGATGCAGCCTGACCTACGGACTTGTTGCCCCTGCAACACTGCCTAAGCTTTTGTAAGGGAAAAGGACGCTTTGGCCTGACCCAAGGAATTATGTCGGTCACGCCACTCAGCCCAAGCAGAACTCCCTTCGTGCCAAAGTTTTATCAGGGAAGGTCCAGGGTGCTGCGTGAGTCTCTTCTCGTGGCTCAGAAACTACGCGTACATGGGCTGTGCCAAGTCTGGCATAGGGACCTAAGGAGGGAAGCGTTATTTTCCCAACGGGAAAGCAGGCCACCTGCGGCCTCAAACTTAAGTGAAGACCAATGCTGTTGCCCGTCATCTCTTCACAGTGGCAATGCCGACTGAGGGAAAGGCAGCTTTCCTCGATTAACACAGTGTTCCCTATTCGTGGCAGGAGGCCTCCGGCAGCCCTCTTCACATAACGGGAAAACCAGACCTGTCCCCCACCCCCCCCCCCCCCAGGCGCAACGTAATGTCCGGGTTTCCATCCACGGGTGGCCGTGTACTCACGATTTCCATGACCCCGGTAGGGAAAGTAGGGCATTAAGGCCAGTGTGCCCTTCCCAGGACTCCCGCCGCCTCACCATGTCCCTTGGAAGAACGCTGTGTGCTCAGTGACTCTTCTTGGCCGACTGAGCACCGTGCCGCTACCTGGGTACTCCGGATCGGCTCTTTGAGTGCACTGTGAAAGGCAAGGCAGGGTTCTCTTCGTTGGACAAATCTTTCCAATGTGCCCCGACCAGAGTTCTGGAAAGTCCTCAGTGTAATGCCAGTGGCTCTCAGGGCTGACCCTGAGCTGCAGTGAAACAACTCTGTGCTTCGTGTTCCTTCTCGCTTTACACACCTGCCGTCTCTCTCTGCCAAGCCGAAACACGACTTTTAGATGCAGCCTGGAAAATCCACAGTTTCCTCCTGAGCCCTGCTAGTCTTTTGGCAGGTTCAAGGCCACCTAGGCCTCCCTAGCGCCTTAAATCGCTTAGGTCATTCGCACAGTGCAAATCTCCCTGCCTAAATAAAACATTATTCTGAGAAGGTAGCACAGGGCTTCTTGTGCCTCTTTTGGTTCTTCAGAAACGACACGTACGTGAGCTGGGTTCCACTCTGATACTGGGACCTTAGGAGAAACGGAGGAATTCCCTAGTTGAACGAGGAATTCTCGTAGCCTCCAAGGTGCCTACATACAGCGTTCTGCGAGTCCTTCCTTGCGTGCTGGAATGGGTCTCAAAGGAAAGGGTGCTTTACAGGAAAGACAAAAGGTGTTTCCACTTCCTTGCCTGAGGCCTGCCAGAGCCCCCTTTACATAAAGGGCGAGCTACACGGATCACGAAGATCCAAACAAAGTCCAGGACGGCATCCGCAATGCTGGCAGGCATGCAGCATTTGCCCAGAAGCCTTAGCCATGGCGGTGGCTTAACGCTAGTGTGCCGTTCAGGACTCCTAGGACTCCTGGGTCCTCACCACCTGGGCGTGGAAAAACACTGTGTACCCAATGTCTCTTCCTGGGCGACCTACCCAAACACAGGTCCCTAAGGCCCTTCGGACCATTTCTCTGCATGAAGAAGGAAAGGCAACGCTCTGCCCTCTCTTCGCTGCCCATGGAGATTGCCAGGCTTTCAACAGGCCTCCCGAACACAGGCCTAGCCGGGTCTCAGGTGTAATGCAAAAGGTCCCCACTGCTGAACCACTGCTGCCATGAAAAAACGCTGTGTTGATTGTTCATACTGGGAACACTTACCTGCCGTCTCTCTCTGCCAAGCAGAAGGCCGACTACAGAGGCAGCCCGACAAACGTACAATTTGCCCCTGAACGCTACCTCGGGGTTTCTGAGCTACAAGGACCATTTGGCCTATTCCCCGGGAATTACGTCCTTGAAGCCATTCGGCCCATGCAGGGCCCCCCCTTGGCGCCAGAGTTTTCTCAGGGAAGGTACAGCGTGCTGCTTGAGTCTCTCTTGGTTGGTCAGAAACTACAGGTGCATGTGCTGGGTTCAAGTTTGATATCGGTTACCTAGAGCGAAGAGCATTACCTTCCCAGCGGGAGAGCTGAAAGTGCGGCCTCAAAGTGTCCTGCGACACAGTGTGGTTGCTCGTGTTCTCTTCACAAGTAGAATGGCTATGTGAGGGAAGGGGAGCTCTCCTAGAGAAACACCCTGTTTTCTGTACCGTGTAGGAGGCCTCCCGGCGCCCTATATACATAAAGGGAACACTATGCTGTTCCACAGGGACCCAAGTAAGGTTCAGGTAGTCCATCCACGAACTGACGCGTGCAGAGGCTTTCCACGAAACCTTAGGCCAAGTAGTGCATGAAGGTTCGTGTGCCTTTCCCTGGACCCCCGCTGCCTCAGCATGTCCCCTGGAAGAACACTGTGTACCGAGTTCTCTTCTAGGCCCCCTGAGCACCGCGCCGCGAACAAAGCCCTCCGGATCATCTCTTTGCATGCCGAGTGAGAGGCAACACACTCTTTTCTTTTTTGGATAGCTAGATAGCCAAGACATTCAAAAGTGCTCCCCGAACAGAGGTGTAGAAGGTCGTAGGTGTAATGCCTAATGCTCCCTCAGTGCTGCCGCTGAGGAGCAAGGAGAAAGCCGGTGCGTAGAGTTCTTTCTGGGTGTACTTAGCTACCGGCTCTTTCTGGCGAGCAGTAGCTCGACTTTAGGTGCAGTCTGGAAAATGGACGGTTTCCCCCTGCACACTGCTAGGCTTTTGGCAGCGGCAGGGACACCTAACTCACTCGACCTTGCCCCTCTAATATTTCCTGCCATTCGCACGGTGCGCCACAGCCCGGCTACAAAGTGATTCAGAGGAGGTGCCACAGTCCTCCTTGTGTCCCTTTCGGTGCGGGAGAACCTATACGTAGGTGAGCGGTGTTCAACTTTGAGATTGGGACCTTCAGAGCACTGTAGTACCTCCCAGCTGGCAAGAAGGATGGTTCAACGTGAAAGCTGCCTGGAATACAGTGCTCTGTCAGCCCACGCTTGCATGCTGCCATGTCTTTGGAAGGAAAGTGGGCTTTTCTTGAGAGACATAGTGTGTTTCCACTGCCACTCCTGAGGCATCCCAGGGTCGCCTGTCCATAAAAGGAAAACTACGCTGAGCGCCAAGCTGAAGGCAAGGTCCGGGAATTGCATCCACAGCGCCAGGCAGGCATGCAGCATTTCCCAGGAAGCCTCACTCAAAGCAGTGGCTAAGCGCTAGTGTGCTTTTCAGGACTCCGGGGACTCCCGCGTCCTCACCACGTCTCATGGAAACACAGTGTGTACCGGATGCCACTTCTTAGGCGACCTACCAACATACAGGGACCTAGGCCCTTCGGATCATCTCTTGGAATGAAGAGTGAAAGGCGAAACCCCGCTCTCTTGGTCGCCCAGTTGGATTGCCAGTCTGTCACAAGTCCTCCCGAGCACAGGTCTAGCAGGTCTTAGGTGTACTGCAAGTGGTCCCCGCTGCTGAACCAGAACTGCAATGGAAGAAACCCTCTGCTTGCTCTTCCTCCTGGGAAGGCCAACCTGCCCTCGCTCGCCAAGCAGACAGTCGACTCTAGATGCAGCCTGACCTACGGACTTGTTGCCCCTGCAACACTGCCTAAGCTTTTGTAAGGGAAAAGGACGCTTTGGCCTGACCCAAGGAATTATGTCGGTCACGCCACTCAGCCCAAGCAGAACTCCCTTCGTGCCAAAGTTTTATCAGGGAAGGTCCAGGGTGCTGCGTGAGTCTCTTCTCGTGGCTCAGAAACTACGCGTACATGGGCTGTGCCAAGTCTGGCATAGGGACCTAAGGAGGGAAGCGTTATTTTCCCAACGGGAAAGCAGGCCACCTGCGGCCTCAAACTTAAGTGAAGACCAATGCTGTTGCCCGTCATCTCTTCACAGTGGCAATGCCGACTGAGGGAAAGGCAGCTTTCCTCGATTAACACAGTGTTCCCTATTCGTGGCAGGAGGCCTCCGGCAGCCCTCTTCACATAACGGGAAAACCAGACCTGTCCCCCACCCCCCCCCCCCAGGCGCAACGTAATGTCCGGGTTTCCATCCACGGGTGGCCGTGTACTCACGATTTCCATGACCCCGGTAGGGAAAGTAGGGCATTAAGGCCAGTGTGCCCTTCCCAGGACTCCCGCCGCCTCACCATGTCCCTTGGAAGAACGCTGTGTGCTCAGTGACTCTTCTTGGCCGACTGAGCACCGTGCCGCTACCTGGGTACTCCGGATCGGCTCTTTGAGTGCACTGTGAAAGGCAAGGCAGTGTTCTCTTCGTTGGATCGATAGACTGACAAATCTTTCCAATGTGACCCGACCAGAGTTCTGGAAAGTCCTCGGTGTAATGCCAGTGGCTCTCAGGGCTGACCCTGAGCTGCAGTGAAACAACTCTGTGCTTCGTGTTCCTTCTCGCTTTACACACCTGCCGTCTCTCTCTGCCAAGCCGAAACAAGACTTTTAGATGCAGCCTGGAAAATCCACAGTTTCCTCCTGAGCCCTGCTAGTCTTTTGGCAGGTTCAAGGCCACCTAGGCCTCCCTAGCGCCTTAAATCGCTTAGGTCATTCGCACAGTGCAAATCTCCCTGCCTAAATAAAACATTATTCTGAGAAGGTAGCACAGGGCTTCTTGTGCCTCTTTTGGTTCTTCAGAAACGACACGTACGTGGGCTGGGTTCCACTCTGATACTGGGACCTTAGGAGAAAAGGAGGAATTCCCTATTTGAACGAGGAATCCTCGTAGCCTCCAAGGTGCCTACATACAGCGTTCTGCGAGTCCTTCCTTGCGTGCTGGAATGGGTCTCAAAGGAAAGGGTGCTTTACAGGAAAGACAAAAGGTGTTTCCACTTCCTTGCCTGAGGCCTGCCAGAGCCCCCTTTACATAAAGGGCGAGCTACACGGATCACGAAGATCCAAACAAAGTCCAGGACGGCATCCGCAATGCTGGCAGGCATGCAGCATTTGCCCAGAAGCCTTAGCCATGGCGGTGGCTTAACGCTAGTGTGCCGTTCAGGACTCCTAGGACTCCTGGGTCCTCACCACCTGGGCGTGGAAAAACACTGTGTACCCAATGTCTCTTCCTGGGCGACCTACCCAAACACAGGTCCCTAAGGCCCTTCGGACCATTTCTCTGCATGAAGAAGGAAAGGCAACGCTCTGCCCTCTCTTCGCTGCCCATGGAGATTGCCAGGCTTTCAACAGGCCTCCCGAACACAGGCCTAGCCGGGTCTCAGGTGTAATGCAAAAGGTCCCCACTGCTGAACCACTGCTGCCATGAAAAAACGCTGTGTTGATTGTTCATACTGGGAACACTTACCTGCCGTCTCTCTCTGCCAAGCAGAAGGCCGACTACAGAGGCAGCCCGACAAACGTACAATTTGCCCCTGAACGCTACCTCGGGGTTTCTGAGCTACAAGGACCATTTGGCCTATTCCCCGGGAATTACGTCCTTGAAGCCATTCGGCCCATGCAGGGCCCCCCCTTGGCGCCAGAGTTTTCTCAGGGAAGGTCCAGCGTGCTGCTTGAGTCTCTCTTGGTTGGTCAGAAACTACAGGTGCATGTGCTGGGTTCAAGTTTGATATCGGTTACCTAGAGCGAAGAGCATTACCTTCCCAGCGGGAGAGCTGAAAGTGCGGCCTCAAAGTGTCCTGCGACACAGTGTGGTTGCTCGTGTTCTCTTCACAAGTAGAATGGCTATGTGAGGGAAGGGGAGCTCTCCTAGAGAAACACCCTGTTTTCTGTACCGTGCAGGAGGCCTCCCGGCGCCCTATATACATAAAGGGAACACTATGCTGTTCCACAGGGACCCAAGTAAGGTTCAGGTAGTCCATCCACGAACTGACGCGTGCAGAGGCTTTCCACGAAACCTTAGGCCAAGTAGTGCATGAAGGTTCGTGTGCCTTTCCCTGGACCCCCGCTGCCTCAGCATGTCCCCTGGAAGAACACTGTGTACCGAGTTCTCTTCTAGGCCCCCTGAACACCGCGCCGCGACCAAAGCCCTCCGGATCATCTCTTTGCATGCCGAGTGAGAGGCAACACACTCTTTTCTTTGTTGGATAGCTAGATAGCCAAGACATTCAAAAGTGCTCCCCGAACAGAGGTGTAGAAGGTCGTAGGTGTAATGCCTAATGTCTCCCTCAGTGCTGCCGCTGAGGAGCAAGGAGAAAGCCGGTGCGTAGAGTTCTTTCTGGGTGTACTTAGCTACCGGCTCTTTCTGGCGAGCAGTAGCTCGACTTTAGGTGCAGTCTGGAAAATGGACAGTTTCCCCCTGAACACTGCTAGGCTTTTGGCAGCGGCAGGGACACCTAACTCACTCGACCTTGCCCCTCTAATATTTCATGCCATTCGCACGGTGCGCCACAGCCCGGCTACAAAGTGATTCAGAGGAGGTGCCACAGTCCTCCTTGTGTCCCTTTCGGTGCGGGAGAACCTATACGTAGGTGAGCGGTGTTCAACTTTGAGATTGGGACCTTCAGAGCACTGTAGTACCTCCCAGCTGGAAAGAAGGATGGTTCAACGTGAAAGCTGCCTGGAATACAGTGCTCTGTCAGCCCACGCTTGCATGCTGGCATGTCTTTGGAAGGAAAGTGGGCTTTTCTTGAGAGACATAGTGTGTTTCCACTG
Source organism: Eschrichtius robustus (assembly GCF_028021215.1). Lineage (NCBI taxonomy): Eukaryota > Metazoa > Chordata > Mammalia > Artiodactyla > Eschrichtiidae > Eschrichtius > Eschrichtius robustus. Next base: position 227,701 of record NW_027175335.1, read on the forward strand.
CCACTCCTGAGGCATCCCAGGGTCGCCTGTCCATAAAAGGAAAACTACGCTGAGCGCCAAGCTGAAGGCAAGGTCCGGGAATTGCATCCACAGCGCCAGGCAGGCATGCAGCATTTCCCAGGAAGCCTCACTCAAAGCAGTGGCTAAGCGCTAGTGTGCTTTTCAGGACTCCGGGGACTCCCGCGTCCTCACCACGTCTCATGGAAACACAGTGTGTACCGGATGCCACTTCTTAGGCGACCTACCAACATACAGGGACCTAGGCCCTTCGGATCATCTCTTGGAATGAAGAGTGAAAGGCGAAACCCCGCTCTCTTGGTCGCCCAGTTGGATTGCCAGTCTGTCACAAGTCCTCCCGAGCACAGGTCTAGCAGGTCTTAGGTGTACTGCAAGTGGTCCCCGCTGCTGAACCAGAACTGCAATGGAAGAAACCCTCTGCTTGCTCTTCCTCCTGGGAACGCCAACCTGCCCTCGCTCGCCAAGCAGACAGTCGACTCTAGATGCAGCCTGACCTACGGACTTGTTGCCCCTGCAACACTGCCTAAGCTTTTGTAAGGGAAAAGGACGCTTTGGCCTGACCCAAGGAATTATGTCGGTCACGCCACTCAGCCCAAGCAGAACTCCCTTCGTGCCAAAGTTTTATCAGGGAAGGTCCAGGGTGCTGCGTGAGTCTCTTCTCGTGGCTCAGAAACTACGCGTACATGGGCTGTGCCAAGTCTGGCATAGGGACCTAAGGAGGGAAGCGTTATTTTCCCAACGGGAAAGCAGGCCACCTGCGGCCTCAAACTTAAGTGAAGACCAATGCTGTTGCCCGTCATCTCTTCACAGTGGCAATGCCGACTGAGGGAAAGGCAGCTTTCCTCGATTAACACAGTGTTCCCTATTCGTGGCAGGAGGCCTCCGGCAGCCCTCTTCACATAACGGGAAAACCAGACCTGTCCCCCACCCCCCCCCCCCCAGGCGCAACGTAATGTCCGGGTTTCCATCCACGGGTGGCCGTGTACTCACGATTTCCATGACCCCGGTAGGGAAAGTAGGGCATTAAGGCCAGTGTGCCCTTCCCAGGACTCCCGCCGCCTCACCATGTCCCTTGGAAGAACGCTGTGTGCTCAGTGACTCTTCTTGGCCGACTGAGCACCGTGCCGCTACCTGGGTACTCCGGATCGGCTCTTTGAGTGCACTGTGAAAGGCAAGGCAGGGTTCTCTTCGTTGGACAAATCTTTCCAATGTGCCCCGACCAGAGTTCTGGAAAGTCCTCGGTGTAATGCCAGTGGCTCTCAGGGCTGACCCTGAGCTGCAGTGAAACAACTCTGTGCTTCGTGTTCCTTCTCGCTTTACACACCTGCCGTCTCTCTCTGCCAAGCCGAAACACGACTTTTAGATGCAGCCTGGAAAATCCACAGTTTCCTCCTGAGCCCTGCTAGTCTTTTGGCAGGTTCAAGGCCACCTAGGCCTCCCTAGCGCCTTAATTCGCTTAGGTCATTCGCACAGTGCAAATCTCCCTGCCTAAATAAAACATTATTCTGAGAAGGTAGCACAGGGCTTCTTGTGCCTCTTTTGGTTCTTCAGAAACGACACGTACGTGGGCTGGGTTCCACTCTTATACTGGGACCTTAGGAGAAACGGAGGAATTCCCTAGTTGAACGAGGAATCCTCGTAGCCTCCAAGGTGCCTACATACAGCGTTCTGCGAGTCCTTCCTTGCGTGCTGGAATGGGTCTCAAAGGAAAGGGTGCTTTACAGGAAAGACAAAAGGTGTTTCCACTTCCTTGCCTGAGGCCTGCCAGAGCCCCCTTTACATAAAGGGCGAGCTACACGGATCACGAAGATCAAAACAAAGTCCAGGACGGCATCCGCAATGCTGGCAGGCATGCAGCATTTGCCCAGAAGCCTTAGCCATGGCGGTGGCTTAACGCTAGTGTGCCGTTCAGGACTCCTAGGACTCCTGGGTCCTCACCACCTGGGCTTGGAAAAACACTGTGTACCCAATGTCTCTTCCTGGGCGACCTACCCAAACACAGGTCCCTAAGGCCCTTCGGACCATTTCTCTGCATGAAGAAGGAAAGGCAACGCTCTGCCCTCTCTTCGCTGCCCATGGAGATTGCCAGGCTTTCAACAGGCCTCCCGAACACAGGCCTAGCCGGGTCTCAGGTGTAATGCAAAAGGTCCCCACTGCTGAACCACTGCTGCCATGAAAAAACGCTGTGTTGATTGTTCATACTGGGAACACTTACCTGCCGTCTCTCTCTGCCAAGCAGAAGGCCGACTACAGAGGCAGCCCGACAAACGTACAATTTGCCCCTGAACGCTACCTCGGGGTTTCTGAGCTACAAGGACCATTTGGCCTATTCCCCGGGAATTACGTCCTTGAAGCCATTCGGCCCATGCAGGGCCCCCCCTTGGCGCCAGAGTTTTCTCAGGGAAGGTCCAGCGTGCTGCTTGAGTCTCTCTTGGTTGGTCAGAAACTACAGGTGCATGTGCTGGGTTCAAGTTTGATATCGGTTACCTAGAGCGAAGAGCATTACCTTCCCAGCGGGAGAGCTGAAAGTGCGGCCTCAAAGTGTCCTGCGACACAGTGTGGTTGCTCGTGTTCTCTTCACAAGTAGAATGGCTATGTGAGGGAAGGGGAGCTCTCCTAGAGAAACACCCTGTTTTCTGTACCGTGCAGGAGGCCTCCCGGCGCCCTATATACATAAAGGGAACACTATGCTGTTCCACAGGGACCCAAGTAAGGTTCAGGTAGTCCATCCACGAACTGACGCGTGCAGAGGCTTTCCACGAAACCTTAGGCCAAGTAGTGCATGAAGGTTCGTGTGCCTTTCCCTGGACCCCCGCTGCCTCAGCATGTCCCCTGGAAGAACACTGTGTACCGAGTTCTCTTCTAGGCCCCCTGAGCACCGCGCCACGACCAAAGCCCTCCGGATCATCTCTTTGCATGCCGAGTGAGAGGCAACACACTCTTTTCTTTGTTGGATAGCTAGATAGCCAAGACATTCAAAAGTGCTCCCCGAACAGAGGTGTAGAAGGTCGTAGGTGTAATGCCTAATGTCTCCCTCAGTGCTGCCGCTGAGGAGCAAGGAGAAAGCCGGTGCGTAGAGTTCTTTCTGGGTGTACTTAGCTACCGGCTCTTTCTGGCGAGCAGTAGCTCGACTTTAGGTGCAGTCTGGAAAATGGACGGTTTCCCCCTGCACACTGCTAGGCTTTTGGCAGCGGCAGGGACACCTAACTCACTCGACCTTGCCCCTCTAATATTTCCTGCCATTCGCACGGTGCGCCACAGCCCGGCTACAAAGTGATTCAGAGGAGGTGCCACAGTCCTCCTTGTGTCCCTTTCAGTGCGGGAGAACCTATACGTAGGTGAGCGGTGTTCAACTTTGAGATTGGGACCTTCAGAGCACTGTAGTACCTCCCAGCTGGAAAGAAGGATGGTTCAACGTGAAAGCTGCCTGGAATACAGTGCTCTGTCAGCCCACGCTTGCATGCTGGCATGTCTTTGGAAGGAAAGTGGGCTTTTCTTGAGAGACATAGTGTGTTTCCACTGCCACTCCTGAGGCATCCCAGGGTCGCCTGTCCATAAAAGGAAAACTATGCTGAGCGCCAAGCTGAAGGCAAGGTCCGGGAATTGCATCCACAGCGCCAGGCAGGCATGCAGCATTTCCCAGGAAGCCTCACTCAAAGCAGTGGCTAAGCGCTAGTGTGCTTTTCAGGACTCCGGGGACTCCCGCGTCCTCACCACGTCTCATGGAAACACAGTGTGTACCGGATGCCACTTCTTAGGCGACCTACCAACATACAGGGACCTAGGCCCTTCGGATCATCTCTTGGAATGAAGAGTGAAAGGCGAAACCCCGCTCTCTTGGTCGCCCAGTTGGATTGCCAGTCTGTCACAAGTCCTCCCGAGCACAGGTCTAGCAGGTCTTAGGTGTACTGCAAGTGGTCCCCGCTGCTGAACCAGAACTGCAATGGAAGAAACCCTCTGCTTGCTCTTCCTCCTGGGAACGCCAACCTGCCCTCGCTCGCCAAGCAGACAGTCGACTCTAGATGCAGCCTGACCTACGGACTTGTTGCCCCTGCAACACTGCCTAAGCTTTTGTAAGGGAAAAGGACGCTTTGGCCTGACCCAAGGAATTATGTCGGTCACGCCACTCAGCCCAAGCAGAACTCCCTTCGTGCCAAAGTTTTATCAGGGAAGGTCCAGGGTGCTGCGTGAGTCTCTTCTCGTGGCTCAGAAACTACGCGTACATGGGCTGTGCCAAGTCTGGCATAGGGACCTAAGGAGGGAAGCGTTATTTTCCCAACGGGAAAGCAGGCCACCTGCGGCCTCAAACTTAAGTGAAGACCAATGCTGTTGCCCGTCATCTCTTCACAGTGGCAATGCCGACTGAGGGAAAGGCAGCTTTCCTCGATTAACACAGTGTTCCCTATTCGTGGCAGGAGGCCTCCGGCAGCCCTCTTCACATAACGGGAAAACCAGACCTGTCCCCCACCCCCCCCCAGGCGCAACGTAATGTCCGGGTTTCCATCCACGGGTGGCCGTGTACTGACGATTTCCATGACCCCGGTAGGGAAAGTAGGGCATTAAGGCCAGTGTGCCCTTCCCAGGACTCCCGCCGCCTCACCATGTCCCTTGGAAGAACGCTGTGTGCTCAGTGACTCTTCTTGGCCGACTGAGCACCGTGCCGCTACCTGGGTACTCCGGATCGGCTCTTTGAGTGCACTGTGAAAGGCAAGGCAGTGTTCTCTTCGTTGGATCGATAGACTGACAAATCTTTCCAATGTGACCCGACCAGAGTTCTGGAAAGTCCTCGGTGTAATGCCAGTGGCTCTCAGGGCTGACCCTGAGCTGCAGTGAAACAACTCTGTGCTTCGTGTTCCTTCTCGCTTTACACACCTGCCGTCTCTCTCTGCCAAGCCGAAACAAGACTTTTAGATGCAGCCTGGAAAATCCACAGTTTCCTCCTGAGCCCTGCTAGTCTTTTGGCAGGTTCAAGGCCACCTAGGCCTCCCTAGCGCCTTAAATCGCTTAGGTCATTCGCACAGTGCAAATCTCCCTGCCTAAATAAAACATTATTCTGAGAAGGTAGCACAGGGCTTCTTGTGCCTCTTTTGGTTCTTCAGAAACGACACGTACGTGGGCTGGGTTCCACTCTGATACTGGGACCTTAGGAGAAAAGGAGGAATTCCCTAGTTGAACGAGGAATCCTCGTAGCCTCCAAGGTGCCTACATACAGCGTTCTGCGAGTCCTTCCTTGCGTGCTGGAATGGGTCTCAAAGGAAAGGGTGCTTTACAGGAAAGACAAAAGGTGTTTCCACTTCCTTGCCTGAGGCCTGCCAGAGCCCCCTTTACATAAAGGGCGAGCTACACGGATCACTAAGATCAAAACAAAGTCCAGGATGGCATCCGCAATGCTGGCAGGCATGCAGCATTTGCCCAGAAGCCTTAGCCATGGCGGTGGCTTAACGCTAGTGTGCCGTTCAGGACTCCTAGGACTCCTGGGTCCTCACCACCTGGGCGTGGAAAAACACTGTGTACCCAATGTCTCTTCCTGGGCGACCTACCCAAACACAGGTCCCTAAGGCCCTTCGGACCATTTCTCTGCATGAAGAAGGAAAGGCAACGCTCTGCCCTCTCTTCGCTGCCCATGGAGATTGCCAGGCTTTCAACAGGCCTCCCGAACACAGGCCTAGCCGGGTCTCAGGTGTAATGCAAAAGGTCCCCACTGCTGAACCACTGCTGCCATGAAAAAACGCTGTGTTGATTGTTCATACTGGGAACACTTACCTGCCGTCTCTCTCTGCCAAGCAGAAGGCCGACTACAGAGGCAGCCCGACAAACGTACAATTTGCCCCTGAACGCTACCTCGGGGTTTCTGAGCTACAAGGACCATTTGGCCTATTCCCCGGGAATTACGTCCTTGAAGCCATTCGGCCCATGCAGGGCCCCCCCTTGGCGCCAGAGTTTTCTCAGGGAAGGTCCAGCGTGCTGCTTGAGTCTCTCTTGGTTGGTCAGAAACTACAGGTGCATGTGCTGGGTTCAAGTTTGATATTGGTTACCTAGAGCGAAGAGCATTACCTTCCCAGCGGGAGAGCTGAAAGTGCGGCCTCAAAGTGTCCTGCGACACAGTGTGGTTGCTCGTGTTCTCTTCACAAGTAGAATGGCTATGTGAGGGAAGGGGAGCTCTCCTAGAGAAACACCCTGTTTTCTGTACCGTGCAGGAGGCCTCCCGGCGCCCTATATACATAAAGGGAACACTATGCTGTTCCACAGGGACCCAAGTAAGGTTCAGGTAGTCCATCCACGAACTGACGCGTGCAGAGGCTTTCCACGAAACCTTAGGCCAAGTAGTGCATGAAGGTTCGTGTGCCTTTCCCTGGACCCCCGCTGCCTCAGCATGTCCCCTGGAAGAACACTGTGTACCGAGTTCTCTTCTAGGCCCCCTGAACACCGCGCCGCGACCAAAGCCCTCCGGATCATCTCTTTGCATGCCGAGTGAGAGGCAACACACTCTTTTCTTTGTTGGATAGCTAGATAGCCAAGACATTCAAAAGTGCTCCCCGAACAGAGGTGTAGAAGGTCGTAGGTGTAATGCCTAATGTCTCCCTCAGTGCTGCCGCTGAGGAGCAAGGAGAAAGCCGGTGCGTAGAGTTCTTTCTGGGTGTACTTAGCTACCGGCTCTTTCTGGCGAGCAGTAGCTCGACTTTAGGTGCAGTCTGGAAAATGGACGGTTTCCCCCTGCACACTGCTAGGCTTTTGGCAGCGGCAGGGACACCTAACTCACTCGACCTTGCCCCTCTAATATTTCATGCCATTCGCACGGTGCGCCACAGCCCGGCTACAAAGTGATTCAGAGGAGGTGCCACAGTCCTCCTTGTGTCCCTTTCGGTGCGGGAGAACCTATACGTAGGTGAGCGGTGTTCAACTTTGAGATTGGGACCTTCAGAGCACTGTAGTACCTCCCAGCTGGCAAGAAGGATGGTTCAACGTGAAAGCTGCCTGGAATACAGTGCTCTGTCAGCCCACGCTTGCATGCTGCCATGTCTTTGGAAGGAAAGTGGGCTTTTCTTGAGAGACATAGTGTGTTTCCACTGCCACTCCTGAGGCATCCCAGGGTCGCCTGTCCATAAAAGGAAAACTACGCTGAGCGCCAAGCTGAAGGCAAGGTCCGGGAATTGCATCCACAGCGCCAGGCAGGCATGCAGCATTTCCCAGGAAGCCTCACTCAAAGCAGTGGCTAAGCGCTAGTGTGCTTTTCAGGACTCCGGGGACTCCCGCGTCCTCACCACGTCTCATGGAAACACAGTGTGTACCGGATGCCACTTCTTAGGCGACCTACCAACATACAGGGACCTAGGCCCTTCGGATCATCTCTTGGAATGAAGAGTGAAAGGCGAAACCCCGCTCTCTTGGTCGCCCAGTTGGATTGCCAGTCTGTCACAAGTCCTCCCGAGCACAGGTCTAGCAGGTCTTAGGTGTACTGCAAGTGGTCCCCGCTGCTGAACCAGAACTGCAATGGAAGAAACCCTCTGCTTGCTCTTCCTCCTGGGAACGCCAACCTGCCCTCGCTCGCCAAGCAGACAGTCGACTCTAGATGCAGCCTGACCTACGGACTTGTTGCCCCTGCAACACTGCCTAAGCTTTTGTAAGGGAAAAGGACGCTTTGGCCTGACCCAAGGAATTATGTCGGTCACGCCACTCAGCCCAAGCAGAACTCCCTTCGTGCCAAAGTTTTATCAGGGAAGGTCCAGGGTGCTGCGTGAGTCTCTTCTCGTGGCTCAGAAACTACGCGTACATGGGCTGTGCCAAGTCTGGCATAGGGACCTAAGGAGGGAAGCGTTATTTTCCCAACGGGAAAGCAGGCCACCTGCCGCCTCAAACTTAAGTGAAGACCAATGCTGTTGCCCGTCATCTCTTCACAGTGGCAATGCCGACTGAGGGAAAGGCAGCTTTCCTCGATTAACACAGTGTTCCCTATTCGTGGCAGGAGGCCTCCGGCAGCCCTCTTCACATAACGGGAAAACCAGACCTGTCCCCCACCCCCCCCCCCCAGGCGCAACGTAATGTCCGGGTTTCCATCCACGGGTGGCCGTGTACTCACGATTTCCATGACCCCGGTAGGGAAAGTAGGGCATTAAGGCCAGTGTGCCCTTCCCAGGACTCCCGCCGCCTCACCATGTCCCTTGGAAGAACGCTGTGTGCTCAGTGACTCTTCTTGGCCGACTGAGCACCGTGCCGCTACCTGGGTACTCCGGATCGGCTCTTTGAGTGCACTGTGAAAGGCAAGGCAGGGTTCTCTTCGTTGGACAAATCTTTCCAATGTGCCCCGACTAGAGTTCTGGAAAGTTCTCGGTGTAATGCCAGTGGCTCTCAGGGCTGACCCTGAGCTGCAGTGAAACAACTCTGTGCTTCGTGTTCCTTCTCGCTTTACACACCTGCCGTCTCTCTCTGCCAAGCCGAAACACGACTTTTAGATGCAGCCTGGAAAATCCACAGTTTCCTCCTGAGCCCTGCTAGTCTTTTGGCAGGTTCAAGGCCACCTAGGCCTCCCTAGCGCCTTAAATCGCTTAGGTCATTCGCACAGTGCAAATCTCCCTGCCTAAATAAAACATTATTCTGAGAAGGTAGCACAGGGCTTCTTGTGCCTCTTTTGGTTCTTCAGAAACGACACGTACGTGGGCTGGGTTCCACTCTGATACTGGGACCTTAGGAGAAACGGAGGAATTCCCTAGTTGAACGAGGAATCCTCGTAGCCTCCAAGGTGCCTACATACAGCGTTCTGCGAGTCCTTCCTTGCGTGCTGGAATGGGTCTCAAAGGAAAGGGTGCTTTACAGGAAAGACAAAAGGTGTTTCCACTTCCTTGCCTGAGGCCTGCCAGAGCCCCCTTTACATAAAGGGCGAGCTACACGGATCACGAAGATCCAAACAAAGTCCAGGACGGCATCCGCAATGCTGGCAGGCATGCAGCATTTGCCCAGAAGCCTTAGCCATGGCGGTGGCTTAACGCTAGTGTGCCGTTCAGGACTCCTAGGACTCCTGGGTCCTCACCACCTGGGCGTGGAAAAACACTGTGTACCCAATGTCTCTTCCTGGGCGACCTACCCAAACACAGGTCCCTAAGGCCCTTCGGACCATTTCTCTGCATGAAGAAGGAAAGGCAACGCTCTGCCCTCTCTTCGCTGCCCATGGAGATTGCCAGGCTTTCAACAGGCCTCCCGAACACAGGCCTAGCCGGGTCTCAGGTGTAATGCAAAAGGTCCCCACTGCTGAACCACTGCTGCCATGAAAAAACGCTGTGTTGATTGTTCATACTGGGAACACTTACCTGCCGTCTCTCTCTGCCAAGCAGAAGGCCGACTACAGAGGCAGCCCGACAAACGTACAATTTGCCCCTGAACGCTACCTCGGGGTTTCTGAGCTACAAGGACCATTTGGCCTATTCCCCGGGAATTACGTCCTTGAAGCCATTCGGCCCATGCAGGGCCCCCCCTTGGCGCCAGAGTTTTCTCAGGGAAGGTCCAGCGTGCTGCTTGAGTCTCTCTTGGTTGGTCAGAAACTACAGGTGCATGTGCTGGGTTCAAGTTTGATATCGGTTACCTAGAGCGAAGAGCATTACCTTCCCAGCGGGAGAGCTGAAAGTGCGGCCTCAAAGTGTCCTGCGACACAGTGTGGTTGCTCGTGTTCTCTTCACAAGTAGAATGGCTATGTGAGGGAAGGGGAGCTCTCCTAGAGAAACACCCTGTTTTCTGTACCGTGCAGGAGGCCTCCCGGCGCCCTATATACATAAAGGGAACACTATGCTGTTCCACAGGGACCCAAGTAAGGTTCAGGTAGTCCATCCACGAACTGACGCGTGCAGAGGCTTTCCACGAAACCTTAGGCCAAGTAGTGCATGAAGGTTCGTGTGCCTTTCCCTGGACCCCCGCTGCCTCAGCATGTCCCCTGGAAGAACACTGTGTACCGAGTTCTCTTCTAGGCCCCCTGAGCACCGCGCCGCGACCAAAGCCCTCCGGATCATCTCTTTGCATGCCGAGTGAGAGGCAACACACTCTTTTCTTTGTTGGATAGCTAGATAGCCAAGACATTCAAAAGTGCTCCCCGAACAGAGGTGTAGAAGGTCGTAGGTGTAATGCCTAATGTCTCCCTCAGTGCTGCCGCTGAGGAGCAAGGAGAAAGCCGGTGCGTAGAGTTCTTTCTGGGTGTACTTAGCTACCGGCTCTTTCTGGCGAGCAGTAGCTCGACTTTAGGTGCAGTCTGGAAAATGGACGGTTTCCCCCTGCACACTGCTAGGCTTTTGGCAGCGGCAGGGACACCAACCTCACTCGACCTTGCCCCTCTAATATTTCCTGCCATTCGCACGGTGCGCCACAGCCCGGCTACAAAGTGATTCAGAGGAGGTGCCACAGTCCTCCTTGTGTCCCTTTCAGTGCGGGAGAACCTATACGTAGGTGAGCGGTGTTCAACTTTGAGATTGGGACCTTCAGAGCACTGTAGTACCTCCCAGCTGGAAAGAAGGATGGTTCAACGTGAAAGCTGCCTGGAATACAGTGCTCTGTCAGCCCACGCTTGCATGCTGGCATGTCTTTGGAAGGAAAGTGGGCTTTTCTTGAGAGACATAGTGTGTTTCCACTGCCACTCCTGAGGCATCCCAGGGTCGCCTGTCCATAAAAGGAAAACTACGCTGAGCGCCAAGCTGAAGGCAAGGTCCGGGAATTGCATCCACAGCGCCAGGCAGGCATGCAGCATTTCCCAGGAAGCCTCACTCAAAGCAGTGGCTAAGCGCTAGTGTGCTTTTCAGGACTCCGGGGACTCCCGCGTCCTCACCACGTCTCATGGAAACACAGTGTGTACCGGATGCCACTTCTTAGGCGACCTACCAACATACAGGGACCTAGGCCCTTCGGATCATCTCTTGGAATGAAGAGTGAAAGGCGAAACCCCGCTCTCTTGGTCGCCCAGTTGGATTGCCAGTCTGTCACAAGTCCTCCCGAGCACAGGTCTAGCAGGTCTTAGGTGTACTGCAAGTGGTCCCCGCTGCTGAACCAGAACTGCAATGGAAGAAACCCTCTGCTTGCTCTTCCTCCTGGGAACGCCAACCTGCCCTCGCTCGCCAAGCAGACAGTCGACTCTAGATGCAGCCTGACCTACGGACTTGTTGCCCCTGCAACACTGCCTAAGCTTTTGTAAGGGAAAAGGACGCTTTGGCCTGACCCAAGGAATTATGTCGGTCACGCCACTCAGCCCAAGCAGAACTCCCTTCGTGCCAAAGTTTTATCAGGGAAGGTCCAGGGTGCTGCGTGAGTCTCTTCTCGTGGCTCAGAAACTACGCGTACATGGGCTGTGCCAAGTCTGGCATAGGGACCTAAGGAGGGAAGCGTTATTTTCCCAACGGGAAAGCAGGCCACCTGCCGCCTCAAACTTAAGTGAAGACCAATGCTGTTGCCCGTCATCTCTTCACAGTGGCAATGCCGACTGAGGGAAAGGCAGCTTTCCTCGATTAACACAGTGTTCCCTATTCGTGGCAGGAGGCCTCCGGCAGCCCTCTTCACATAACGGGAAAACCAGACCTGTCCCCCACCCCCCCCCAGGCGCAACGTAATGTCCGGGTTTCCATCCACGGGTGGCCGTGTACTGACGATTTCCATGACCCCGGTAGGGAAAGTAGGGCATTAAGGCCAGTGTGCCCTTCCCAGGACTCCCGCCGCCTCACCATGTCCCTTGGAAGAACGCTGTGTGCTCAGTGACTCTTCTTGGCCGACTGAGCACCGTGCCGCTACCTGGGTACTCCGGATCGGCTCTTTGAGTGCACTGTGAAAGGCAAGGCAGTGTTCTCTTCGTTGGATCGATAGACTGACAAATCTTTCCAATGTGACCCGACCAGAGTTCTGGAAAGTCCTCGGTGTAATGCCAGTGGCTCTCAGGGCTGACCCTGAGCTGCAGTGAAACAACTCTGTGCTTCGTGTTCCTTCTCGCTTTACACACCTGCCGTCTCTCTCTGCCAAGCCGAAACAAGACTTTTAGATGCAGCCTGGAAAATCCACAGTTTCCTCCTGAGCCCTGCTAGTCTTTTGGCAGGTTCAAGGCCACCTAGGCCTCCCTAGCGCCTTAAATCGCTTAGGTCATTCGCACAGTGCAAATCTCCCTGCCTAAATAAAACATTATTCTGAGAAGGTAGCACAGGGCTTCTTGTGCCTCTTTTGGTTCTTCAGAAACGACACGTACGTGGGCTGGGTTCCACTCTGATACTGGGACCTTAGGAGAAAAGGAGGAATTCCCTAGTTGAACGAGGAATCCTCGTAGCCTCCAAGGTGCCTACATACAGCGTTCTGCGAGTCCTTCCTTGCGTGCTGGAATGGGTCTCAAAGGAAAGGGTGCTTTACAGGAAAGACAAAAGGTGTTTCCACTTCCTTGCCTGAGGCCTGCCAGAGCCCCCTTTACATAAAGGGCGAGCTACACGGATCACTAAGATCAAAACAAAGTCCAGGATGGCATCCGCAATGCTGGCAGGCATGCAGCATTTGCCCAGAAGCCTTAGCCATGGCGGTGGCTTAACGCTAGTGTGCCGTTCAGGACTCCTAGGACTCCTGGGTCCTCACCACCTGGGCGTGGAAAAACACTGTGTACCCAATGTCTCTTCCTGGGCGACCTACCCAAACACAGGTCCCTAAGGCCCTTCGGACCATTTCTCTGCATGAAGAAGGAAAGGCAACGCTCTGCCCTCTCTTCGCTGCCCATGGAGATTGCCAGGCTTTCAACAGGCCTCCCGAACACAGGCCTAGCCGGGTCTCAGGTGTAATGCAAAAGGTCCCCACTGCTGAACCACTGCTGCCATGAAAAAACGCTGTGTTGATTGTTCATACTGGGAACACTTACCTGCCGTCTCTCTCTGCCAAGCAGAAGGCCGACTACAGAGGCAGCCCGACAAACGTACAATTTGCCCCTGAACGCTACCTCGGGGTTTCTGAGCTACAAGGACCATTTGGCCTATTCCCCGGGAATTACGTCCTTGAAGCCATTCGGCCCATGCAGGGCCCCCCCTTGGCGCCAGAGTTTTCTCAGGGAAGGTCCAGCGTGCTGCTTGAGTCTCTCTTGGTTGGTCAGAAACTACAGGTGCATGTGCTGGGTTCAAGTTTGATATTGGTTACCTAGAGCGAAGAGCATTACCTTCCCAGCGGGAGAGCTGAAAGTGCGGCCTCAAAGTGTCCTGCGACACAGTGTGGTTGCTCGTGTTCTCTTCACAAGTAGAATGGCTATGTGAGGGAAGGGGAGCTCTCCTAGAGAAACACCCTGTTTTCTGTACCGTGCAGGAGGCCTCCCGGCGCCCTATATACATAAAGGGAACACTATGCTGTTCCACAGGGACCCAAGTAAGGTTCAGGTAGTCCATCCACGAACTGACGCGTGCAGAGGCTTTCCACGAAACCTTAGGCCAAGTAGTGCATGAAGGTTCGTGTGCCTTTCCCTGGACCCCGGCTGCCTCAGCATGTCCCCTGGAAGAACACTGTGTACCGAGTTCTCTTCTAGGCCCCCTGAGCACCGCGCCGCGACCAAAGCCCTCCGGATCATCTCTTTGCATGCCGAGTGAGAGGCAACACACTCTTTTCTTTGTTGGATAGCTAGATAGCCAAGACATTCAAAAGTGCTCCCCGAACAGAGGTGTAGAAGGTCGTAGGTGTAATGCCTAATGTCTCCCTCAGTGCTGCCGCTGAGGAGCAAGGAGAAAGCCGGTGCGTAGAGTTCTTTCTGGGTGTACTTAGCTACCGGCTCTTTCTGGCGAGCAGTAGCTCGACTTTAGGTGCAGTCTGGAAAATGGACGGTTTCCCCCTGCACACTGCTAGGCTTTTGGCAGCGGCAGGGACACCTAACTCACTCGACCTTGCCCCTCTAATATTTCATGCCATTCGCACGGTGCGCCACAGCCCGGCTACAAAGTGATTCAGAGGAGGTGCCACAGTCCTCCTTGTGTCCCTTTCGGTGCGGGAGAACCTATACGTAGGTGAGCGGTGTTCAACTTTGAGATTGGGACCTTCAGAGCACTGTAGTACCTCCCAGCTGGCAAGAAGGATGGTTCAACGTGAAAGCTGCCTGGAATACAGTGCTCTGTCAGCCCACGCTTGCATGCTGCCATGTCTTTGGAAGGAAAGTGGGCTTTTCTTGAGAGACATAGTGTGTTTCCACTGCCACTCCTGAGGCATCCCAGGGTCGCCTGTCCATAAAAGGAAAACTACGCTGAGCGCCAAGCTGAAGGCAAGGTCCGGGAATTGCATCCACAGCGCCAGGCAGGCATGCAGCATTTCCCAGGAAGCCTCACTCAAAGCAGTGGCTAAGCGCTAGTGTGCTTTTCAGGACTCCGGGGACTCCCGCGTCCTCACCACGTCTCATGGAAACACAGTGTGTACCGGATGCCACTTCTTAGGCGACCTACCAACATACAGGGACCTAGGCCCTTCGGATCATCTCTTGGAATGAAGAGTGAAAGGCGAAACCCCGCTCTCTTGGTCGCCCAGTTGGATTGCCAGTCTGTCACAAGTCCTCCCGAGCACAGGTCTAGCAGGTCTTAGGTGTACTGCAAGTGGTCCCCGCTGCTGAACCAGAACTGCAATGGAAGAAACCCTCTGCTTGCTCTTCCTCCTGGGAACGCCAACCTGCCCTCGCTCGCCAAGCAGACAGTCGACTCTAGATGCAGCCTGACCTACGGACTTGTTGCCCCTGCAACACTGCCTAAGCTTTTGTAAGGGAAAAGGACGCTTTGGCCTGACCCAAGGAATTATGTCGGTCACGCCACTCAGCCCAAGCAGAACTCCCTTCGTGCCAAAGTTTTATCAGGGAAGGTCCAGGGTGCTGCGTGAGTCTCTTCTCGTGGCTCAGAAACTACGCGTACATGGGCTGTGCCAAGTCTGGCATAGGGACCTAAGGAGGGAAGCGTTATTTTCCCAACGGGAAAGCAGGCCACCTGCCGCCTCAAACTTAAGTGAAGACCAATGCTGTTGCCCGTCATCTCTTCACAGTGGCAATGCCGACTGAGGGAAAGGCAGCTTTCCTCGATTAACACAGTGTTCCCTATTCGTGGCAGGAGGCCTCCGGCAGCCCTCTTCACATAACGGGAAAACCAGACCTGTCCCCCACCCCCCCCCCAGGCGCAACGTAATGTCCGGGTTTCCATCCACGGGTGGCCGTGTACTCACGATTTCCATGACCCCGGTAGGGAAAGTAGGGCATTAAGGCCAGTGTGCCCTTCCCAGGACTCCCGCC
Organism: Eschrichtius robustus; assembly: GCF_028021215.1. NCBI lineage: Eukaryota > Metazoa > Chordata > Mammalia > Artiodactyla > Eschrichtiidae > Eschrichtius > Eschrichtius robustus. The sequence continues at coordinate 242,948 of NW_027175335.1, forward strand.
GCCTCACCATGTCCCTTGGAAGAACGCTGTGTGCTCAGTGACTCTTCTTGGCCGACTGAGCACCGTGCCGCTACCTGGGTACTCCGGATCGGCTCTTTGAGTGCACTGTGAAAGGCAAGGCAGGGTTCTCTTCGTTGGACAAATCTTTCCAATGTGCCCCGACCAGAGTTCTGGAAAGTCCTCGGTGTAATGCCAGTGGCTCTCAGGGCTGACCCTGAGCTGCAGTGAAACAACTCTGTGCTTCGTGTTCCTTCTCGCTTTACACACCTGCCGTCTCTCTCTGCCAAGCCGAAACACGACTTTTAGATGCAGCCTGGAAAATCCACAGTTTCCTCCTGAGCCCTGCTAGTCTTTTGGCAGGTTCAAGGCCACCTAGGCCTCCCTAGCGCCTTAAATCGCTTAGGTCATTCGCACAGTGCAAATCTCCCTGCCTAAATAAAACATTATTCTGAGAAGGTAGCACAGGGCTTCTTGTGCCTCTTTTGGTTCTTCAGAAACGACACGTACGTGGGCTGGGTTCCACTCTGATACTGGGACCTTAGGAGAAACGGAGGAATTCCCTAGTTGAACGAGGAATCCTCGTAGCCTCCAAGGTGCCTACATACAGCGTTCTGCGAGTCCTTCCTTGCGTGCTGGAATGGGTCTCAAAGGAAAGGGTGCTTTACAGGAAAGACAAAAGGTGTTTCCACTTCCTTGCCTGAGGCCTGCCAGAGCCCCCTTTACATAAAGGGCGAGCTACACGGATCACTAAGATCAAAACAAAGTCCAGGACGGCATCCGCAATGCTGGCAGGCATGCAGCATTTGCCCAGAAGCCTTAGCCATGGCGGTGGCTTAACGCTAGTGTGCCGTTCAGGACTCCTAGGACTCCTGGGTCCTCACCACCTGGGCGTGGAAAAACACTGTGTACCCAATGTCTCTTCCTGGGCGACCTACCCAAACACAGGTCCCTAAGGCCCTTCGGACCATTTCTCTGCATGAAGAAGGAAAGGCAACGCTCTGCCCTCTCTTCGCTGCCCATGGAGATTGCCAGGCTTTCAACAGGCCTCCCGAACACAGGCCTAGCCGGGTCTCAGGTGTAATGCAAAAGGTCCCCACTGCTGAACCACTGCTGCCATGAAAAAACGCTGTGTTGATTGTTCATACTGGGAACACTTACCTGCCGTCTCTCTCTGCCAAGCAGAAGGCCGACTACAGAGGCAGCCCGACAAACGTACAATTTGCCCCTGAACGCTACCTCGGGGTTTCTGAGCTACAAGGACCATTTGGCCTATTCCCCGGGAATTACGTCCTTGAAGCCATTCGGCCCATGCAGGGCCCCCCCTTGGCGCCAGAGTTTTCTCAGGGAAGGTCCAGCGTGCTGCTTGAGTCTCTCTTGGTTGGTCAGAAACTACAGGTGCATGTGCTGGGTTCAAGTTTGATATCGGTTACCTAGAGCGAAGAGCATTACCTTCCCAGCGGGAGAGCTGAAAGTGCGGCCTCAAAGTGTCCTGCGACACAGTGTGGTTGCTCGTGTTCTCTTCACAAGTAGAATGGCTATGTGAGGGAAGGGGAGCTCTCCTAGAGAAACACCCTGTTTTCTGTACCGTGCAGGAGGCCTCCCGGCGCCCTATATACATAAAGGGAACACTATGCTGTTCCACAGGGACCCAAGTAAGGTTCAGGTAGTCCATCCACGAACTGACGCGTGCAGAGGCTTTCCACGAAACCTTAGGCCAAGTAGTGCATGAAGGTTCGTGTGCCTTTCCCTGGACCCCCGCTGCCTCAGCATGTCCCCTGGAAGAACACTGTGTACCGAGTTCTCTTCTAGGCCCCCTGAGCACCGCGCCGCGACCAAAGCCCTCCGGATCATCTCTTTGCATGCCGAGTGAGAGGCAACACACTCTTTTCTTTGTTGGATAGCTAGATAGCCAAGACATTCAAAAGTGCTCCCCGAACAGAGGTGTAGAAGGTCGTAGGTGTAATGCCTAATGTCTCCCTCAGTGCTGCCGCTGAGGAGCAAGGAGAAAGCCGGTGCGTAGAGTTCTTTCTGGGTGTACTTAGCTACCGGCTCTTTCTGGCGAGCAGTAGCTCGACTTTAGGTGCAGTCTGGAAAATGGACGGTTTCCCCCTGCACACTGCTAGGCTTTTGGCAGCGGCAGGGACACCTAACTCACTCGACCTTGCCCCTCTAATATTTCCTGCCATTCGCACGGTGCGCCACAGCCCGGCTACAAAGTGATTCAGAGGAGGTGCCACAGTCCTCCTTGTGTCCCTTTCAGTGCGGGAGAACCTATACGTAGGTGAGCGGTGTTCAACTTTGAGATTGGGACCTTCAGAGCACTGTAGTACCTCCCAGCTGGAAAGAAGGATGGTTCAACGTGAAAGCTGCCTGGAATACAGTGCTCTGTCAGCCCACGCTTGCATGCTGGCATGTCTTTGGAAGGAAAGTGGGCTTTTCTTGAGAGACATAGTGTGTTTCCACTGCCACTCCTGAGGCATCCCAGGGTCGCCTGTCCATAAAAGGAAAACTACGCTGAGCGCCAAGCTGAAGGCAAGGTCCGGGAATTGCATCCACAGCGCCAGGCAGGCATGCAGCATTTCCCAGGAAGCCTCACTCAAAGCAGTGGCTAAGCGCTAGTGTGCTTTTCAGGACTCCGGGGACTCCCGCGTCCTCACCACGTCTCATGGAAACACAGTGTGTACCGGATGCCACTTCTTAGGCGACCTACCAACATACAGGGACCTAGGCCCTTCGGATCATCTCTTGGAATGAAGAGTGAAAGGCGAAACCCCGCTCTCTTGGTCGCCCAGTTGGATTGCCAGTCTGTCACAAGTCCTCCCGAGCACAGGTCTAGCAGGTCTTAGGTGTACTGCAAGTGGTCCCCGCTGCTGAACCAGAACTGCAATGGAAGAAACCCTCTGCTTGGTCTTCCTCCTGGGAACGCCTACCTGCCCTCGCTCGCCAAGCAGACAGTTGACTCTAGATGCAGCCTGACCTACGGACTTGTTGCCCCTGCAACACTGCCTAAGCTTTTGTAAGGGAAAAGGACGCTTTGGCCTGACCCAAGGAATTATGTCGGTCACGCCACTCAGCCCAAGCAGAACTCCCTTCGTGCCAAAGTTTTATCAGGGAAGGTCCAGGGTGCTGCGTGAGTCTCTTCTCGTGGCTCAGAAACTACGCGTACATGGGCTGTGCCAAGTCTGGCATAGGGACCTAAGGAGGGAAGCGTTATTTTCCCAACGGGAAAGCAGGCCACCTGCGGCCTCAAACTTAAGTGAAGACCAATGCTGTTGCCCGTCATCTCTTCACAGTGGCAATGCCGACTGAGGGAAAGGCAGCTTTCCTCGATTAACACAGTGTTCCCTATTCGTGGCAGGAGGCCTCCGGCAGCCCTCTTCACATAACGGGAAAACCAGACCTGTCCCCCACCCCCCCCCAGGCGCAACGTAATGTCCGGGTTTCCATCCACGGGTGGCCGTGTACTGACGATTTCCATGACCCCGGTAGGGAAAGTAGGGCATTAAGGCCAGTGTGCCCTTCCCAGGACTCCCGCCGCCTCACCATGTCCCTTGGAAGAACGCTGTGTGCTCAGTGACTCTTCTTGGCCGACTGAGCACCGTGCCGCTACCTGGGTACTCCGGATCGGCTCTTTGAGTGCACTGTGAAAGGCAAGGCAGTGTTCTCTTCGTTGGATCGATAGACTGACAAATCTTTCCAATGTGACCCGACCAGAGTTCTGGAAAGTCCTCGGTGTAATGCCAGTGGCTCTCAGGGCTGACCCTGAGCTGCAGTGAAACAACTCTGTGCTTCGTGTTCCTTCTCGCTTTACACACCTGCCGTCTCTCTCTGCCAAGCCGAAACAAGACTTTTAGATGCAGCCTGGAAAATCCACAGTTTCCTCCTGAGCCCTGCTAGTCTTTTGGCAGGTTCAAGGCCACCTAGGCCTCCCTAGCGCCTTAAATCGCTTAGGTCATTCGCACAGTGCAAATCTCCCTGCCTAAATAAAACATTATTCTGAGAAGGTAGCACAGGGCTTCTTGTGCCTCTTTTGGTTCTTCAGAAACGACACGTACGTGGGCTGGGTTCCACTCTGATACTGGGACCTTAGGAGAAAAGGAGGAATTCCCTAGTTGAACGAGGAATCCTCGTAGCCTCCAAGGTGCCTACATACAGCGTTCTGCGAGTCCTTCCTTGCGTGCTGGAATGGGTCTCAAAGGAAAGGGTGCTTTACAGGAAAGACAAAAGGTGTTTCCACTTCCTTGCCTGAGGCCTGCCAGAGCCCCCTTTACATAAAGGGCGAGCTACACGGATCACTAAGATCAAAACAAAGTCCAGGATGGCATCCGCAATGCTGGCAGGCATGCAGCATTTGCCCAGAAGCCTTAGCCATGGCGGTGGCTTAACGCTAGTGTGCCGTTCAGGACTCCTAGGACTCCTGGGTCCTCACCACCTGGGCGTGGAAAAACACTGTGTACCCAATGTCTCTTCCTGGGCGACCTACCCAAACACAGGTCCCTAAGGCCCTTCGGACCATTTCTCTGCATGAAGAAGGAAAGGCAACGCTCTGCCCTCTCTTCGCTGCCCATGGAGATTGCCAGGCTTTCAACAGGCCTCCCGAACACAGGCCTAGCCGGGTCTCAGGTGTAATGCAAAAGGTCCCCACTGCTGAACCACTGCTGCCATGAAAAAACGCTGTGTTGATTGTTCATACTGGGAACACTTACCTGCCGTCTCTCTCTGCCAAGCAGAAGGCCGACTACAGAGGCAGCCCGACAAACGTACAATTTGCCCCTGAACGCTACCTCGGGGTTTCTGAGCTACAAGGACCATTTGGCCTATTCCCCGGGAATTACGTCCTTGAAGCCATTCGGCCCATGCAGGGCCCCCCCTTGGCGCCAGAGTTTTCTCAGGGAAGGTCCAGCGTGCTGCTTGAGTCTCTCTTGGTTGGTCAGAAACTACAGGTGCATGTGCTGGGTTCAAGTTTGATATTGGTTACCTAGAGCGAAGAGCATTACCTTCCCAGCGGGAGAGCTGAAAGTGCGGCCTCAAAGTGTCCTGCGACACAGTGTGGTTGCTCGTGTTCTCTTCACAAGTAGAATGGCTATGTGAGGGAAGGGGAGCTCTCCTAGAGAAACACCCTGTTTTCTGTACCGTGCAGGAGGCCTCCCGGCGCCCTATATACATAAAGGGAACACTATGCTGTTCCACAGGGACCCAAGTAAGGTTCAGGTAGTCCATCCACGAACTGACGCGTGCAGAGGCTTTCCACGAAACCTTAGGCCAAGTAGTGCATGAAGGTTCGTGTGCCTTTCCCTGGACCCCCGCTGCCTCAGCATGTCCCCTGGAAGAACACTGTGTACCGAGTTCTCTTCTAGGCCCCCTGAACACCGCGCCGCGACCAAAGCCCTCCGGATCATCTCTTTGCATGCCGAGTGAGAGGCAACACACTCTTTTCTTTGTTGGATAGCTAGATAGCCAAGACATTCAAAAGTGCTCCCCGGACAGAGGTGTAGAAGGTCGTAGGTGTAAAGCCTAATGTCTCCCTCAGTGCTGCCGCTGAGGAGCAAGGAGAAAGCCGGTGCGTAGAGTTCTTTCTGGGTGTACTTAGCTACCGGCTCTTTCTGGCGAGCAGTAGCTCGACTTTAGGTGCAGTCTGGAAAATGGACGGTTTCCCCCTGCACACTGCTAGGCTTTTGGCAGCGACAGGGACACCTAACTCACTCGACCTTGCCCCTCTAATATTTCCTGCCATTCGCACGGTGCGCCACAGCCCGGCTACAAAGTGATTCAGAGGAGGTGCCACAGTCCTCCTTGTGTCCCTTTCGGTGCGGGAGAACCTATACGTAGGTGAGCGGTGTTCAACTTTGAGATTGGGACCTTCAGAGCACTGTAGTACCTCCCAGCTGGCAAGAAGGATGGTTCAACGTGAAAGCTGCCTGGAATACAGTGCTCTGTCAGCCCACGCTTGCATGCTGCCATGTCTTTGGAAGGAAAGTGGGCTTTTCTTGAGAGACATAGTGTGTTTCCACTGCCACTCCTGAGGCATCCCAGGGTCGCCTGTCCATAAAAGGAAAACTACGCTGAGCGCCAAGCTGAAGGCAAGGTCCGGGAATTGCATCCACAGCGCCAGGCAGGCATGCAGCATTTCCCAGGAAGCCTCACTCAAAGCAGTGGCTAAGCGCTAGTGTGCTTTTCAGGACTCCGGGGACTCCCGCGTCCTCACCACGTCTCATGGAAACACAGTGTGTACCGGATGCCACTTCTTAGGCGACCTACCAACATACAGGGACCTAGGCCCTTCGGATCATCTCTTGGAATGAAGAGTGAAAGGCGAAACCCCGCTCTCTTGGTCGCCCAGTTGGATTGCCAGTCTGTCACAAGTCCTCCCGAGCACAGGTCTAGCAGGTCTTAGGTGTACTGCAAGTGGTCCCCGCTGCTGAACCAGAACTGCAATGGAAGAAACCCTCTGCTTGCTCTTCCTCCTGGGAACGCCAACCTGCCCTCGCTCGCCAAGCAGACAGTCGACTCTAGATGCAGCCTGACCTACGGACTTGTTGCCCCTGCAACACTGCCTAAGCTTTTGTAAGGGAAAAGGACGCTTTGGCCTGACCCAAGGAATTATGTCGGTCACGCCACTCAGCCCAAGCAGAACTCCCTTCGTGCCAAAGTTTTATCAGGGAAGGTCCAGGGTGCTGCGTGAGTCTCTTCTCGTGGCTCAGAAACTACGCGTACATGGGCTGTGCCAAGTCTGGCATAGGGACCTAAGGAGGGAAGCGTTATTTTCCCAACGGGAAAGCAGGCCACCTGCGGCCTCAAACTTAAGTGAAGACCAATGCTGTTGCCCGTCATCTCTTCACAGTGGCAATGCCGACTGAGGGAAAGGCAGCTTTCCTCGATTAACACAGTGTTCCCTATTCGTGGCAGGAGGCCTCTGGCAGCCCTCTTCACATAACGGGAAAACCAGACCTGTCCCCCACCCCCCCCCCCAGGCGCAACGTAATGTCCGGGTTTCCATCCACGGGTGGCCGTGTACTCACGATTTCCATGACCCCGGTAGGGAAAGTAGGGCATTAAGGCCAGTGTGCCCTTCCCAGGACTCCCGCTGCCTCACCATGTCCCTTGGAAGAACGCTGTGTGCTCAGTGACTCTTCTTGGCCGACTGAGCACCGTGCCGCTACCTGGGTACTCCGGATCGGCTCTTTGAGTGCACTGTGAAAGGCAAGGCAGGGTTCTCTTCGTTGGACAAATCTTTCCAATGTGCCCCGACCAGAGTTCTGGAAAGTCCTCGGTGTAATGCCAGTGGCTCTCAGGGCTGACCCTGAGCTGCAGTGAAACAACTCTGTGCTTCGTGTTCCTTCTCGCTTTACACACCTGCCGTCTCTCTCTGCCAAGCCGAAACACGACTTTTAGATGCAGCCTGGAAAATCCACAGTTTCCTCCTGAGCCCTGCTAGTCTTTTGGCAGGTTCAAGGCCACCTAGGCCTCCCTAGCGCCTTAAATCGCTTAGGTCATTCGCACAGTGCAAATCTCCCTGCCTAAATAAAACATTATTCTGAGAAGGTAGCACAGGGCTTCTTGTGCCTCTTTTGGTTCTTCAGAAACGACACGTACGTGGGCTGGGTTCCACTCTGATACTGGGACCTTAGGAGAAACGGAGGAATTCCCTAGTTGAACGAGGAATCCTCGTAGCCTCCAAGGTGCCTACATACAGCGTTCTGCGAGTCCTTCCTTGCGTGCTGGAATGGGTCTCAAAGGAAAGGGTGCTTTACAGGAAAGACAAAAGGTGTTTCCACTTCCTTGCCTGAGGCCTGCCAGAGCCCCCTTTACATAAAGGGCGAGCTACACGGATCACGAAGATCAAAACAAAGTCCAGGACGGCATCCGCAATGCTGGCAGGCATGCAGCATTTGCCCAGAAGCCTTAGCCATGGCGGTGGCTTAACGCTAGTGTGCCGTTCAGGACTCCTAGGACTCCTGGGTCCTCACCACCTGGGCGTGGAAAAACACTGTGTACCCAATGTCTCTTCCTGGGCGACCTACCCAAACACAGGTCCCTAAGGCCCTTCGGACCATTTCTCTGCATGAAGAAGGAAAGGCAACGCTCTGCCCTCTCTTCGCTGCCCATGGAGATTGCCAGGCTTTCAACAGGCCTCCCGAACACAGGCCTAGCCGGGTCTCAGGTGTAATGCAAAAGGTCCCCACTGCTGAACCACTGCTGCCATGAAAAAACGCTGTGTTGATTGTTCATACTGGGAACACTTACCTGCCGTCTCTCTCTGCCAAGCAGAAGGCCGACTACAGAGGCAGCCCGACAAACGTACAATTTGCCCCTGAACGCTACCTCGGGGTTTCTGAGCTACAAGGACCATTTGGCCTATTCCCCGGGAATTACGTCCTTGAAGCCATTCGGCCCATGCAGGGCCCCCCCTTGGCGCCAGAGTTTTCTCAGGGAAGGTCCAGCGTGCTGCTTGAGTCTCTCTTGGTTGGTCAGAAACTACAGGTGCATGTGCTGGGTTCAAGTTTGATATCGGTTACCTAGAGCGAAGAGCATTACCTTCCCAGCGGGAGAGCTGAAAGTGCGGCCTCAAAGTGTCCTGCGACACAGTGTGGTTGCTCGTGTTCTCTTCACAAGTAGAATGGCTATGTGAGGGAAGGGGAGCTCTCCTAGAGAAACACCCTGTTTTCTGTACCGTGCAGGAGGCCTCCCGGCGCCCTATATACATAAAGGGAACACTATGCTGTTCCACAGGGACCCAAGTAAGGTTCAGGTAGTCCATCCACGAACTGACGCGTGCAGAGGCTTTCCACGAAACCTTAGGCCAAGTAGTGCATGAAGGTTCGTGTGCCTTTCCCTGGACCCCCGCTGCCTCAGCATGTCCCCTGGAAGAACACTGTGTACCGAGTTCTCTTCTGGCCCCCTGAGCACCGCGCCGCGACCAAAGCCCTCCGGATCATCTCTTTGCATGCCGAGTGAGAGGCAACACACTCTTTTCTTTGTTGGATAGCTAGATAGCCAAGACATTCAAAAGTGCTCCCCGAACAGAGGTGTAGAAGGTCGTAGGTGTAATGCCTAATGTCTCCCTCAGTGCTGCCGCTGAGGAGCAAGGAGAAAGCCGGTGCGTAGAGTTCTTTCTGGGTGTACTTAGCTACCGGCTCTTTCTGGCGAGCAGTAGCTCGACTTTAGGTGCAGTCTGGAAAATGGACGGTTTCCCCCTGCACACTGCTAGGCTTTTGGCAGCGGCAGGGACACCAACCTCACTCGACCTTGCCCCTCTAATATTTCCTGCCATTCGCACGGTGCGCCACAGCCCGGCTACAAAGTGATTCAGAGGAGGTGCCACAGTCCTCCTTGTGTCCCTTTCGGTGCGGGAGAACCTATACGTAGGTGAGCGGTGTTCAACTTTGAGATTGGGACCTTCAGAGCACTGTAGTACCTCCCAGCTGGAAAGAAGGATGGTTCAACGTGAAAGCTGCCTGGAATACAGTGCTCTGTCAGCCCACGCTTGCATGCTGGCATGTCTTTGGAAGGAAAGTGGGCTTTTCTTGAGAGACATAGTGTGTTTCCACTGCCACTCCTGAGGCATCCCAGGGTCGCCTGTCCATAAAAGGAAAACTACGCTGAGCGCCAAGCTGAAGGCAAGGTCCGGGAATTGCATCCACAGCGCCAGGCAGGCATGCAGCATTTCCCAGGAAGCCTCACTCAAAGCAGTGGCTAAGCGCTAGTGTGCTTTTCAGGACTCCGGGGACTCCCGCGTCCTCACCACGTCTCATGGAAACACAGTGTGTACCGGATGCCACTTCTTAGGCGACCTACCAACATACAGGGACCTAGGCCCTTCGGATCATCTCTTGGAATGAAGAGTGAAAGGCGAAACCCCGCTCTCTTGGTCGCCCAGTTGGATTGCCAGTCTGTCACAAGTCCTCCCGAGCACAGGTCTAGCAGGTCTTAGGTGTACTGCAAGTGGTCCCCGCTGCTGAACCAGAACTGCAATGGAAGAAACCCTCTGCTTGGTCTTCCTCCTGGGAACGCCTACCTGCCCTCGCTCGCCAAGCAGACAGTTGACTCTAGATGCAGCCTGACCTACGGACTTGTTGCCCCTGCAACACTGCCTAAGCTTTTGTAAGGGAAAAGGACGCTTTGGCCTGACCCAAGGAATTATGTCGGTCACGCCACTCAGCCTAAGCAGAACTCCCTTCGTGCCAAAGTTTTATCAGGGAAGGTCCAGGGTGCTGCGTGAGTCTCTTCTCGTGGCTCAGAAACTACGCGTACATGGGCTGTGCCAAGTCTGGCATAGGGACCTAAGGAGGGAAGCGTTATTTTCCCAACGGGAAAGCAGGCCACCTGCCGCCTCAAACTTAAGTGAAGACCAATGCTGTTGCCCGTCATCTCTTCACAGTGGCAATGCCGACTGAGGGAAAGGCAGCTTTCCTCGATTAACACAGTGTTCCCTATTCGTGGCAGGAGGCCTCCGGCAGCCCTCTTCACATAACGGGAAAACCAGACCTGTCCCCCACCCCCCCCCAGGCGCAACGTAATGTCCGGGTTTCCATCCACGGGTGGCCGTGTACTGACGATTTCCATGACCCCGGTAGGGAAAGTAGGGCATTAAGGCCAGTGTGCCCTTCCCAGGACTCCCGCCGCCTCACCATGTCCCTTGGAAGAACGCTGTGTGCTCAGTGACTCTTCTTGGCCGACTGAGCACCGTGCCGCTACCTGGGTACTCCGGATCGGCTCTTTGAGTGCACTGTGAAAGGCAAGGCAGTGTTCTCTTCGTTGGATTGATAGACTGACAAATCTTTCCAATGTGACCCGACCAGAGTTCTGGAAAGTCCTCGGTGTAATGCCAGTGGCTCTCAGGGCTGACCCTGAGCTGCAGTGAAACAACTCTGTGCTTCGTGTTCCTTCTCGCTTTACACACCTGCCGTCTCTCTCTGCCAAGCCGAAACAAGACTTTTAGATGCAGCCTGGAAAATCCACAGTTTCCTCCTGAGCCCTGCTAGTCTTTTGGCAGGTTCAAGGCCACCTAGGCCTCCCTAGCGCCTTAAATCGCTTAGGTCATTCGCACAGTGCAAATCTCCCTGCCTAAATAAAACATTATTCTGAGAAGGTAGCACAGGGCTTCTTGTGCCTCTTTTGGTTCTTCAGAAACGACACGTACGTGGGCTGGGTTCCACTCTGATACTGGGACCTTAGGAGAAAAGGAGGAATTCCCTAGTTGAACGAGGAATCCTCGTAGCCTCCAAGGTGCCTACATACAGCGTTCTGCGAGTCCTTCCTTGCGTGCTGGAATGGGTCTCAAAGGAAAGGGTGCTTTACAGGAAAGACAAAAGGTGTTTCCACTTCCTTGCCTGAGGCCTGCCAGAGCCCCCTTTACATAAAGGGCGAGCTACACGGATCACTAAGATCAAAACAAAGTCCAGGATGGCATCCGCAATGCTGGCAGGCATGCAGCATTTGCCCAGAAGCCTTAGCCATGGCGGTGGCTTAACGCTAGTGTGCCGTTCAGGACTCCTAGGACTCCTGGGTCCTCACCACCTGGGCGTGGAAAAACACTGTGTACCCAATGTCTCTTCCTGGGCGACCTACCCAAACACAGGTCCCTAAGGCCCTTCGGACCATTTCTCTGCATGAAGAAGGAAAGGCAACGCTCTGCCCTCTCTTCGCTGCCCATGGAGATTGCCAGGCTTTCAACAGGCCTCCCGAACACAGGCCTAGCCGGGTCTCAGGTGTAATGCAAAAGGTCCCCACTGCTGAACCACTGCTGCCATGAAAAAACGCTGTGTTGATTGTTCATACTGGGAACACTTACCTGCCGTCTCTCTCTGCCAAGCAGAAGGCCGACTACAGAGGCAGCCCGACAAACGTACAATTTGCCCCTGAACGCTACCTCGGGGTTTCTGAGCTACAAGGACCATTTGGCCTATTCCCCGGGAATTACGTCCTTGAAGCCATTCGGCCCATGCAGGGCCCCCCCTTGGCGCCAGAGTTTTCTCAGGGAAGGTCCAGCGTGCTGCTTGAGTCTCTCTTGGTTGGTCAGAAACTACAGGTGCATGTGCTGGGTTCAAGTTTGATATTGGTTACCTAGAGCGAAGAGCATTACCTTCCCAGCGGGAGAGCTGAAAGTGCGGACTCAAAGTGTCCTGCGACACAGTGTGGTTGCTCGTGTTCTCTTCACAAGTAGAATGGCTATGTGAGGGAAGGGGAGCTCTCCTAGAGAAACACCCTGTTTTCTGTACCGTGCAGGAGGCCTCCCGGCGCCCTATATACATAAAGGGAACACTATGCTGTTCCACAGGGACCCAAGTAAGGTTCAGGTAGTCCATCCACGAACTGACGCGTGCAGAGGCTTTCCACGAAACCTTAGGCCAAGTAGTGCATGAAGGTTCGTGTGCCTTTCCCTGGACCCCCGCTGCCTCAGCATGTCCCCTGGAAGAACACTGTGTACCGAGTTCTCTTCTAGGCCCCCTGAACACCGCGCCGCGACCAAAGCCCTCCGGATCATCTCTTTGCATGCCGAGTGAGAGGCAACACACTCTTTTCTTTGTTGGATAGCTAGATAGCCAAGACATTCAAAAGTGCTCCCCGGACAGAGGTGTAGAAGGTCGTAGGTGTAAAGCCTAATGTCTCCCTCAGTGCTGCCGCTGAGGAGCAAGGAGAAAGCCGGTGCGTAGAGTTCTTTCTGGGTGTACTTAGCTACCGGCTCTTTCTGGCGAGCAGTAGCTCGACTTTAGGTGCAGTCTGGAAAATGGACGGTTTCCCCCTGCACACTGCTAGGCTTTTGGCAGCGGCAGGGACACCTAACTCACTCGACCTTGCCCCTCTAATATTTCCTGCCATTCGCACGGTGCGCCACAGCCCGGCTACAAAGTGATTCAGAGGAGGTGCCACAGTCCTCCTTGTGTCCCTTTCGGTGCGGGAGAACCTATACGTAGGTGAGCGGTGTTCAACTTTGAGATTGGGACCTTCAGAGCACTGTAGTACCTCCCAGCTGGCAAGAAGGATGGTTCAACGTGAAAGCTGCCTGGAATACAGTGCTCTGTCAGCCCACGCTTGCATGCTGCCATGTCTTTGGAAGGAAAGTGGGCTTTTCTTGAGAGACATAGTGTGTTTCCACTGCCACTCCTGAGGCATCCCAGGGTCGCCTGTCCATAAAAGGAAAACTACGCTGAGCGCCAAGCTGAAGGCAAGGTCCGGGAATTGCATCCACAGCGCCAGGCAGGCATGCAGCATTTCCCAGGAAGCCTCACTCAAAGCAGTGGCTAAGCGCTAGTGTGCTTTTCAGGACTCCGGGGACTCCCGCGTCCTCACCACGTCTCATGGAAACACAGTGTGTACCGGATGCCACTTCTTAGGCGACCTACCAACATACAGGGACCTAGGCCCTTCGGATCATCTCTTGGAATGAAGAGTGAAAGGCGAAACCCCGCTCTCTTGGTCGCCCAGTTGGATTGCCAGTCTGTCACAAGTCCTCCCGAGCACAGGTCTAGCAGGTCTTAGGTGTACTGCAAGTGGTCCCCGCTGCTGAACCAGAACTGCAATGGAAGAAACCCTCTGCTTGCTCTTCCTCCTGGGAACGCCAACCTGCCCTCGCTCGCCAAGCAGACAGTCGACTCTAGATGCAGCCTGACCTACGGACTTGTTGCCCCTGCAACACTGCCTAAGCTTTTGTAAGGGAAAAGGACGCTTTGGCCTGACCCAAGGAATTATGTCGGTCACGCCACTCAGCCCAAGCAGAACTCCCTTCGTGCCAAAGTTTTATCAGGGAAGGTCCAGGGTGCTGCGTGAGTCTCTTCTCGTGGCTCAGAAACTACGCGTACATGGGCTGTGCCAAGTCTGGCATAGGGACCTAAGGAGGGAAGCGTTATTTTCCCAACGGGAAAGCAGGCCACCTGCGGCCTCAAACTTAAGTGAAGACCAATGCTGTTGCCCGTCATCTCTTCACAGTGGCAATGCCGACTGAGGGAAAGGCAGCTTTCCTCGATTAACACAGTGTTCCCTATTCGTGGCAGGAGGCCTCTGGCAGCCCTCTTCACATAACGGGAAAACCAGACCTGTCCCCCACCCCCCCCCCAGGCGCAACGTAATGTCCGGGTTTCCATCCACGGGTGGCCGTGTACTCACGATTTCCATGACCCCGGTAGGGAAAGTAGGGCATTAAGGCCAGTGTGCCCTTCCCAGGACTCCCGCTGCCTCACCATGTCCCTTGGAAGAACGCTGTGTGCTCAGTGACTCTTCTTGGCCGACTGAGCACCGTGCCGCTACCTGGGTACTCCGGATCGGCTCTTTGAGTGCACTGTGAAAGGCAAGGCAGGGTTCTCTTCGTTGGACAAATCTTTCCAATGTGCCCCGACCAGAGTTCTGGAAAGTCCTCGGTGTAATGCCAGTGGCTCTCAGGGCTGACCCTGAGCTGCAGTGAAACAACTCTGTGCTTCGTGTTCCTTCTCGCTTTACACACCTGCCGTCTCTCTCTGCCAAGCCGAAACACGACTTTTAGATGCAGCCTGGAAAATCCACAGTTTCCTCCTGAGCCCTGCTAGTCTTTTGGCAGGTTCAAGGCCACCTAGGCCTCCCTAGCGCCTTAAATCGCTTAGGTCATTCGCACAGTGCAAATCTCCCTGCCTAAATAAAACATTATTCTGAGAAGGTAGCACAGGGCTTCTTGTGCCTCTTTTGGTTCTTCAGAAACGACACGTACGTGGGCTGGGTTCCACTCTGATACTGGGACCTTAGGAGAAACGGAGGAATTCCCTAGTTGAACGAGGAATCCTCGTAGCCTCCAAGGTGCCTACATACAGCGTTCTGCGAGTCCTTCCTTGCGTGCTGGAATGGGTCTCAAAGGAAAGGGTGCTTTACAGGAAAGACAAAAGGTGTTTCCACTTCCTTGCCTGAGGCCTGCCAGAGCCCCCTTTACATAAAGGGCGAGCTACACGGATCACGAAGATCAAAACAAAGTCCAGGACGGCATCCGCAATGCTGGCAGGCATGCAGCATTTGCCCAGAAGCCTTAGCCATGGCGGTGGCTTAACGCTAGTGTGCCGTTCAGGACTCCTAGGACTCCTGGGTCCTCACCACCTGGGCGTGGAAAAACACTGTGTACCCAATGTCTCTTCCTGGGCGACCTACCCAAACACAGGTCCCTAAGGCCCTTCGGACCATTTCTCTGCATGAAGAAGGAAAGGCAACGCTCTGCCCTCTCTTCGCTGCCCATGGAGATTGCCAGGCTTTCAACAGGCCTCCCGAACACAGGCCTAGCCGGGTCTCAGGTGTAATGCAAAAGGTCCCCACTGCTGAACCACTGCTGCCATGAAAAAACGCTGTGTTGATTGTTCATACTGGGAACACTTACCTGCCGTCTCTCTCTGCCAAGCAGAAGGCCGACTACAGAGGCAGCCCGACAAACGTACAATTTGCCCCTGAACGCTACCTCGGGGTTTCTGAGCTACAAGGACCATTTGGCCTATTCCCCGGGAATTACGTCCTTGAAGCCATTCGGCCCATGCAGGGCCCCCCCTTGGCGCCAGAGTTTTCTCAGGGAAGGTCCAGCGTGCTGCTTGAGTCTCTCTTGGTTGGTCAGAAACTACAGGTGCATGTGCTGGGTTCAAGTTTGATATCGGTTACCTAGAGCGAAGAGCATTACCTTCCCAGCGGGAGAGCTGAAAGTGCGGCCTCAAAGTGTCCTGCGACACAGTGTGGTTGCTCGTGTTCTCTTCACAAGTAGAATGGCTATGTGAGGGAAGGGGAGCTCTCCTAGAGAAACACCCTGTTTTCTGTACCGTGCAGGAGGCCTCCCGGCGCCCTATATACATAAAGGGAACACTATGCTGTTCCACAGGGACCCAAGTAAGGTTCAGGTAGTCCATCCACGAACTGACGCGTGCAGAGGCTTTCCACGAAACCTTAGGCCAAGTAGTGCATGAAGGTTCGTGTGCCTTTCCCTGGACCCCCGCTGCCTCAGCATGTCCCCTGGAAGAACACTGTGTACCGAGTTCTCTTCTAGGCCCCCTGAGCACCGCGCCGCGACCAAAGCCCTCCGGATCATCTCTTTGCATGCCGAGTGAGAGGCAACACACTCTTTTCTTTGTTGGATAGCTAGATAGCCAAGACATTCAAAAGTGCTCCCCGAACAGAGGTGTAGAAGGTCGTAGGTGTAATGCCTAATGTCTCCCTCAGTGCTGCCGCTGAGGAGCAAGGAGAAAGCCGGTGCGTAGAGTTCTTTCTGGGTGTACTTAGCTACCGGCTCTTTCTGGCGAGCAGTAGCTCGACTTTAGGTGCAGTCTGGAAAATGGACGGTTTCCCCCTGCACACTGCTAGGCTTTTGGCAGCGGCAGGGACACCTAACTCACTCGACCTTGCCCCTCTAATATTTCCTGCCATTCGCACGGTGCGCCACAGCCCGGCTACAAAGTGATTCAGAGGAGGTGCCACAGTCCTCCTTGTGTCCCTTTCAGTGCGGGAGAACCTATACGTAGGTGAGCGGTGTTCAACTTTGAGATTGGGACCTTCAGAGCACTGTAGTACCTCCCAGCTGGAAAGAAGGATGGTTCAACGTGAAAGCTGCCTGGAATACAGTGCTCTGTCAGCCCACGCTTGCATGCTGGCATGTCTTTGGAAGGAAAGTGGGCTTTTCTTGAGAGACATAGTGTGTTTCCACTGCCACTCCTGAGGCATCCCAGGGTCGCCTGTCCATAAAAGGAAAACTACGCTGAGCGCCAAGCTGAAGGCAAGGTCTGGGAATTGCATCCACAGCGCCAGGCAGGCATGCAGCATTTCCCAGGAAGCCTCACTCAAAGCAGTGGCTAAGCGCTAGTGTGCTTTTCAGGACTCCGGGGACTCCCGCGTCCTCACCACGTCTCATGGAAACACAGTGTGTACCGGATGCCACTTCTTAGGCGACCTACCAACATACAGGGACCTAGGCCCTTCGGATCATCTCTTGGAATGAAGAGTGAAAGGCGAAACCCCGCTCTCTTGGTCGCCCAGTTGGATTGCCAGTCTGTCACAAGTCCTCCCGAGCACAGGTCTAGCAGGTCTTAGGTGTACTGCAAGTGGTCCCCGCTGCTGAACCAGAACTGCAATGGAAGAAACCCTCTGCTTGCTCTTCCTCCTGGGAACGCCAACCTGCCCTCGCTCGCCAAGCAGACAGTCGACTCTAGATGCAGCCTGACCTACGGACTTGTTGCCCCTGCAACACTGCCTAAGCTTTTGTAAGGGAAAAGGACGCTTTGGCCTGACCCAAGGAATTATGTCGGTCACGCCACTCAGCCCAAGCAGAACTCCCTTCGTGCCAAAGTTTTATCAGGGAAGGTCCAGGGTGCTGCGTGAGTCTCTTCTCGTGGCTCAGAAACTACGCGTACATGGGCTGTGCCAAGTCTGGCATAGGGACCTAAGGAGGGAAGCGTTATTTTCCCAACGGGAAAGCAGGCCACCTGCCGCCTCAAACTTAAGTGAAGACCAATGCTGTTGCCCGTCATCTCTTCACAGTGGCAATGCCGACTGAGGGAAAGGCAGCTTTCCTCGATTAACACAGTGTTCCCTATTCGTGGCAGGAGGCCTCCGGCAGCCCTCTTCACATAATGGGAAAACCAGACCTGTCCCCCACCCCCCCCCAGGCGCAACGTAATGTCCGGGTTTCCATCCACGGGTGGCCGTGTACTGACGATTTCCATGACCCCGGTAGGGAAAGTAGGGCATTAAGGCCAGTGTGCCCTTCCCAGGACTCCCGCCGCCTCACCATGTCCCTTGGAAGAACGCTGTGTGCTCAGTGACTCTTCTTGGCCGACTGAGCACCGTGCCGCTACCTGGGTACTCCGGATCGGCTCTTTGAGTGCACTGTGAAAGGCAAGGCAGTGTTCTCTTCGTTGGATCGATAGACTGACAAATCTTTCCAATGTGACCCGACCAGAGTTCTGGAAAGTCCTCGGTGTAATGCCAGTGGCTCTCAGGGCTGACCCTGAGCTGCAGTGAAACAACTCTGTGCTTCGTGTTCCTTCTCGCTTTACACACCTGCCGTCTCTCTCTGCCAAGCCGAAACAAGACTTTTAGATGCAGCCTGGAAAATCCACAGTTTCCTCCTGAGCCCTGCTAGTCTTTTGGCAGGTTCAAGGCCACCTAGGCCTCCCTAGCGCCTTAAATCGCTTAGGTCATTCGCACAGTGCAAATCTCCCTGCCTAAATAAAACATTATTCTGAGAAGGTAGCACAGGGCTTCTTGTGCCTCTTTTGGTTCTTCAGAAACGACACGTACGTGGGCTGGGTTCCACTCTGATACTGGGACCTTAGGAGAAAAGGAGGAATTCCCTAGTTGAACGAGGAATCCTCGTAGCCTCCAAGGTGCCTACATACAGCGTTCTGCGAGTCCTTCCTTGCGTGCTGGAATGGGTCTCAAAGGAAAGGGTGCTTTACAGGAAAGACAAAAGGTGTTTCCACTTCCTTGCCTGAGGCCTGCCAGAGCCCCCTTTACATAAAGGGCGAGCTACACGGATCACTAAGATCAAAACAAAGTCCAGGATGGCATCCGCAATGCTGGCAGGCATGCAGCATTTGCCCAGAAGCCTTAGCCATGGCGGTGGCTTAACGCTAGTGTGCCGTTCAGGACTCCTAGGACTCCTGGGTCCTCACCACCTGGGCGTGGAAAAACACTGTGTACCCAATGTCTCTTCCTGGGCGACCTACCCAAACACAGGTCCCTAAGGCCCTTCGGACCATTTCTCTGCATGAAGAAGGAAAGGCAACGCTCTGCCCTCTCTTCGCTGCCCATGGAGATTGCCAGGCTTTCAACAGGCCTCCCGAACACAGGCCTAGCCGGGTCTCAGGTGTAATGCAAAAGGTCCCCACTGCTGAACCACTGCTGCCATGAAAAAACGCTGTGTTGATTGTTCATACTGGGAACACTTACCTGCCGTCTCTCTCTGCCAAGCAGAAGGCCGACTACAGAGGCAGCCCGACAAACGTACAATTTGCCCCTGAACGCTACCTCGGGGTTTCTGAGCTACAAGGACCATTTGGCCTATTCCCCGGGAATTACGTCCTTGAAGCCATTCGGCCCATGCAGGGCCCCCCCTTGGCGCCAGAGTTTTCTCAGGGAAGGTCCAGCGTGCTGCTTGAGTCTCTCTTGGTTGGTCAGAAACTACAGGTGCATGTGCTGGGTTCAAGTTTGATATCGGTTACCTAGAGCGAAGAGCATTACCTTCCCAGCGGGAGAGCTGAAAGTGCGGCCTCAAAGTGTCCTGCGACACAGTGTGGTTGCTCGTGTTCTCTTCACAAGTAGAATGGCTATGTGAGGGAAGGGGAGCTCTCCTAGAGAAACACCCTGTTTTCTGTACCGTGCAGGAGGCCTCCCGGCGCCCTATATACATAAAGGGAACACTATGCTGTTCCACAGGGACCCAAGTAAGGTTCAGGTAGTCCATCCACGAACTGACGCGTGCAGAGGCTTTCCACGAAACCTTAGGCCAAGTAGTGCATGAAGGTTCGTGTGCCTTTCCCTGGACCCCCGCTGCCTCAGCATGTCCCCTGGAAGAACACTGTGTACCGAGTTCTCTTCTAGGCCCCCTGAACACCGCGCCGTGACCAAAGCCCTCCGGATCATCTCTTTGCATGCCGAGTGAGAGGCAACACACTCTTTTCTTTGTTGGATAGCTAGATAGCCAAGACATTCAAAAGTGCTCCCCGAACAGAGGTGTAGAAGGTCGTAGGTGTAATGCCTAATGTCTCCCTCAGTGCTGCCGCTGAGGAGCAAGGAGAAAGCCGGTGCGTAGAGTTCTTTCTGGGTGTACTTAGCTACCGGCTCTTTCTGGCGAGCAGTAGCTCGACTTTAGGTGCAGTCTGGAAAATGGACGGTTTCCCCCTGCACACTGCTAGGCTTTTGGCAGCGGCAGGGACACCTAACTCACTCGACCTTGCCCCTCTAATATTTCCTGCCATTCCCACGGTGCGCCACAGCCCGGCTACAAAGTGATTCAGAGGAGGTGCCACAGTCCTCCTTGTGTCCCTTTCGGTGCGGGAGAACCTATACGTAGGTGAGCGGTGTTCAACTTTGAGATTGGGACCTTCAGAGCACTGTAGTACCTCCCAGCTGGCAAGAAGGATGGTTCAACGTGAAAGCTGCCTGGAATACAGTGCTCTGTCAGCCCACGCTTGCATGCTGCCATGTCTTTGGAAGGAAAGTGGGCTTTTCTTGAGAGACATAGTGTGTTTCCACTGCCACTCCTGAGGCATCCCAGGGTCGCCTGTCCATAAAAGGAAAACTACGCTGAGCGCCAAGCTGAAGGCAAGGTCCGGGAATTGCATCCACAGCGCCAGGCAGGCATGCAGCATTTCCCAGGAAGCCTCACTCAAAGCAGTGGCTAAGCGCTAGTGTGCTTTTCAGGACTCCGGGGACTCCCGCGTCCTCACCACGTCTCATGGAAACACAGTGTGTACCGGATGCCACTTCTTAGGCGACCTACCAACATACAGGGACCTAGGCCCTTCGGATCATCTCTTGGAATGAAGAGTGAAAGGCGAAACCCCGCTCTCTTGGTCGCCCAGTTGGATTGCCAGTCTGTCACAAGTCCTCCCGAGCACAGGTCTAGCAGGTCTTAGGTGTACTGCAAGTGGTCCCCGCTGCTGAACCAGAACTGCAATGGAAGAAACCCTCTGCTTGCTCTTCCTCCTGGGAACGCCAACCTGCCCTCGCTCGCCAAGCAGACAGTCGACTCTAGATGCAGCCTGACCTACGGACTTGTTGCCCCTGCAACACTGCCTAAGCTTTTGTAAGGGAAAAGGACGCTTTGGCCTGACCCAAGGAATTATGTCGGTCACGCCACTCAGCCCAAGCAGAACTCCCTTCGTGCCAAAGTTTTATCAGGGAAGGTCCAGGGTGCTGCGTGAGTCTCTTCTCGTGGCTCAGAAACTACGCGTACATGGGCTGTGCCAAGTCTGGCATAGGGACCTAAGGAGGGAAGCGTTATTTTCCCAACGGGAAAGCAGGCCACCTGCGGCCTCAAACTTAAGTGAAGACCAATGCTGTTGCCCGTCATCTCTTCACAGTGGCAATGCCGACTGAGGGAAAGGCAGCTTTCCTCGATTAACACAGTGTTCCCTATTCGTGGCAGGAGGCCTCCGGCAGCCCTCTTCACATAACGGGAAAACCAGACCTGTCCCCCACCCCCCCCCCCCAGGCGCAACGTAATGTCCGGGTTTCCATCCACGGGTGGCCGTGTACTCACGATTTCCATGACCCCGGTAGGGAAAGTAGGGCATTAAGGCCAGTGTGCCCTTCCCAGGACTCCCGCCGCCTCACCATGTCCCTTGGAAGAACGCTGTGTGCTCAGTGACTCTTCTTGGCCGACTGAGCACCGTGCCGCTACCTGGGTACTCCGGATCGGCTCTTTGAGTGCACTGTGAAAGGCAAGGCAGGGTTCTCTTCGTTGGACAAATCTTTCCAATGTGCCCCGACCAGAGTTCTGGAAAGTCCTCGGTGTAATGCCAGTGGCTCTCAGGGCTGACCCTGAGCTGCAGTGAAACAACTCTGTGCTTCGTGTTCCTTCTCGCTTTACACACCTGCCGTCTCTCTCTGCCAAGCCGAAACACGACTTTTAGATGCAGCCTGGAAAATCCACAGTTTCCTCCTGAGCCCTGCTAGTCTTTTGGCAGGTTCAAGGCCACCTAGGCCTCCCTAGCGCCTTAAATCGCTTAGGTCATTCGCACAGTGCAAATCTCCCTGCCTAAATAAAACATTATTCTGAGAAGGTAGCACAGGGCTTCTTGTGCCTCTTTTGGTTCTTCAGAAACGACACGTACGTGGGCTGGGTTCCACTCTGATACTGGGACCTTAGGAGAAACGGAGGAATTCCCTAGTTGAACGAGGAATCCTCGTAGCCTCCAAGGTGCCTACATACAGCGTTCTGCGAGTCCTTCCTTGCGTGCTGGAATGGGTCTCAAAGGAAAGGGTGCTTTACAGGAAAGACAAAAGGTGTTTCCACTTCCTTGCCTGAGGCCTGCCAGAGCCCCCTTTACATAAAGGGCGAGCTACACGGATCACGAAGATCCAAACAAAGTCCAGGACGGCATCCGCAATGCTGGCAGGCATGCAGCATTTGCCCAGAAGCCTTAGCCATGGCGGTGGCTTAACGCTAGTGTGCCGTTCAGGACTCCTAGGACTCCTGGGTCCTCACCACCTGGGCGTGGAAAAACACTGTGTACCCAATGTCTCTTCCTGGGCGACCTACCCAAACACAGGTCCCTAAGGCCCTTCGGACCATTTCTCTGCATGAAGAAGGAAAGGCAACGCTCTGCCCTCTCTTCGCTGCCCATGGAGATTGCCAGGCTTTCAACAGGCCTCCCGAACACAGGCCTAGCCGGGTCTCAGGTGTAATGCAAAAGGTCCCCACTGCTGAACCACTGCTGCCATGAAAAAACGCTGTGTTGATTGTTCATACTGGGAACACTTACCTGCCGTCTCTCTCTGCCAAGCAGAAGGCCGACTACAGAGGCAGCCCGACAAACGTACAATTTGCCCCTGAACGCTACCTCGGGGTTTCTGAGCTACAAGGACCATTTGGCCTATTCCCCGGGAATTACGTCCTTGAAGCCATTCGGCCCATGCAGGGCCCCCCCTTGGCGCCAGAGTTTTCTCAGGGAAGGTCCAGCGTGCTGCTTGAGTCTCTCTTGGTTGGTCAGAAACTACAGGTGCATGTGCTGGGTTCAAGTTTGATATCGGTTACCTAGAGCGAAGAGCATTACCTTCCCAGCGGGAGAGCTGAAAGTGCGGCCTCAAAGTGTCCTGCGACACAGTGTGGTTGCTCGTGTTCTCTTCACAAGTAGAATGGCTATGTGAGGGAAGGGGAGCTCTCCTAGAGAAACACCCTGTTTTCTGTACCGTGCAGGAGGCCTCCCGGCGCCCTATATACATAAAGGGAACACTATGCTGTTCCACAGGGACCCAAGTAAGGTTCAGGTAGTCCATCCACGAACTGACGCGTGCAGAGGCTTTCCACGAAACCTTAGGCCAAGTAGTGCATGAAGGTTCGTGTGCCTTTCCCTGGACCCCCGCTGCCTCAGCATGTCCCCTGGAAGAACACTGTGTACCGAGTTCTCTTCTAGGCCCCCTGAGCACCGCGCCGCGACCAAAGCCCTCCGGATCATCTCTTTGCATGCCGAGTGAGAGGCAACACACTCTTTTCTTTGTTGGATAGCTAGATAGCCAAGACATTCAAAAGTGCTCCCCGAACAGAGGTGTAGAAGGTCGTAGGTGTAATGCCTAATGTCTCCCTCAGTGCTGCCACTGAGGAGCAAGGAGAAAGCCGGTGCGTAGAGTTCTTTCTGGGTGTACTTAGCTACCGGCTCTTTCTGGCGAGCAGTAGCTCGACTTTAGGTGCAGTCTGGAAAATGGACGGTTTCCCCCTGCACACTGCTAGGCTTTTGGCAGCGGCAGGGACACCTAACTCACTCGACCTTGCCCCTCTAATATTTCCTGCCATTCGCACGGTGCGCCACAGCCCGGCTACAAAGTGATTCAGAGGAGGTGCCACAGTCCTCCTTGTGTCCCTTTCAGTGCGGGAGAACCTATCCGTAGGTGAGCGGTGTTCAACTTTGAGATTGGGACCTTCAGAGCACTGTAGTACCTCCCAGCTGGAAAGAAGGATGGTTCAACGTGAAAGCTGCCTGGAATACAGTGCTCTGTCAGCCCACGCTTGCATGCTGGCATGTCTTTGGAAGGAAAGTGGGCTTTTCTTGAGAGACATAGTGTGTTTCCACTGCCACTCCTGAGGCATCCCAGGGTCGCCTGTCCATAAAAGGAAAACTACGCTGAGCGCCAAGCTGAAGGCAAGGTCCGGGAATTGCATCCACAGCGCCAGGCAGGCATGCAGCATTTCCCAGGAAGCCTCACTCAAAGCAGTGGCTAAGCGCTAGTGTGCTTTTCAGGACTCCGGGGACTCCCGCGTCCTCACCACGTCTCATGGAAACACAGTGTGTACCGGATGCCACTTCTTAGGCGACCTACCAACATACAGGGACCTAGGCCCTTCGGATCATCTCTTGGAATGAAGAGTGAAAGGCGAAACCCCGCTCTCTTGGTCGCCCAGTTGGATTGCCAGTCTGTCACAAGTCCTCCCGAGCACAGGTCTAGCAGGTCTTAGGTGTACTGCAAGTGGTCCCCGCTGCTGAACCAGAACTGCAATGGAAGAAACCCTCTGCTTGCTCTTCCTCCTGGGAACGCCAACCTGCCCTCGCTCGCCAAGCAGACAGTCGACTCTAGATGCAGCCTGACCTACGGACTTGTTGCCCCTGCAACACTGCCTAAGCTTTTGTAAGGGAAAAGGACGCTTTGGCCTGACCCAAGGAATTATGTCGGTCACGCCACTCAGCCCAAGCAGAACTCCCTTCGTGCCAAAGTTTTATCAGGGAAGGTCCAGGGTGCTGCGTGAGTCTCTTCTCGTGGCTCAGAAACTACGCGTACATGGGCTGTGCCAAGTCTGGCATAGGGACCTAAGGAGGGAAGCGTTATTTTCCCAACGGGAAAGCAGGCCACCTGCCGCCTCAAACTTAAGTGAAGACCAATGCTGTTGCCCGTCATCTCTTCACAGTGGCAATGCCGACTGAGGGAAAGGCAGCTTTCCTCGATTAACACAGTGTTCCCTATTCGTGGCAGGAGGCCTCCGGCAGCCCTCTTCACATAACGGGAAAACCAGACCTGTCCCCCACCCCCCCCCAGGCGCAACGTAATGTCCGGGTTTCCATCCACGGGTGGCCGTGTACTGACGATTTCCATGACCCCGGTAGGGAAAGTAGGGCATTAAGGCCAGTGTGCCCTTCCCAGGACTCCCGCCGCCTCACCATGTCCCTTGGAAGAACGCTGTGTGCTCAGTGACTCTTCTTGGCCGACTGAGCACCGTGCCGCTACCTGGGTACTCCGGATCGGCTCTTTGAGTGCACTGTGAAAGGCAAGGCAGTGTTCTCTTCGTTGGATCGATAGACTGACAAATCTTTCCAATGTGACCCGACCAGAGTTCTGGAAAGTCCTCGGTGTAATGCCAGTGGCTCTCAGGGCTGACCCTGAGCTGCAGTGAAACAACTCTGTGCTTCGTGTTCCTTCTCGCTTTACACACCTGCCGTCTCTCTCTGCCAAGCCGAAACACGACTTTTAGATGCAGCCTGGAAAATCCACAGTTTCCTCCTGAGCCCTGCTAGTCTTTTGGCAGGTTCAAGGCCACCTAGGCCTCCCTAGCGCCTTAAATCGCTTAGGTCATTCGCACAGTGCAAATCTCCCTGCCTAAATAAAACATTATTCTGAGAAGGTAGCACAGGGCTTCTTGTGCCTCTTTTGGTTCTTCAGAAACGACACGTACGTGGGCTGGGTTCCACTCTGATACTGGGACCTTAGGAGAAAATGAGGAATTCCCTAGTTGAACGAGGAATCCTCGTAGCCTCCAAGGTGCCTACATACAGCGTTCTGCGAGTCCTTCCTTGCGTGCTGGAATGGGTCTCAAAGGAAAGGGTGCTTTACAGGAAAGACAAAAGGTGTTTCCACTTCCTTGCCTGAGGCCTGCCAGAGCCCCCTTTACATAAAGGGCGAGCTACACGGATCACTAAGATCAAAACAAAGTCCAGGATGGCATCCGCAATGCTGGCAGGCATGCAGAATTTGCCCAGAAGCCTTAGCCATGGCGGTGGCTTAACGCTAGTGTGCCGTTCAGGACTCCTAGGACTCCTGGGTCCTCACCACCTGGGCGTGGAAAAACACTGTGTACCCAATGTCTCTTCCTGGGCGACCTACCCAAACACAGGTCCCTAAGGCCCTTCGGACCATTTCTCTGCATGAAGAAGGAAAGGCAACGCTCTGCCCTCTCTTCGCTGCCCATGGAGATTGCCAGGCTTTCAACAGGCCTCCCGAACACAGGCCTAGCCGGGTCTCAGGTGTAATGCAAAAGGTCCCCACTGCTGAACCACTGCTGCCATGAAAAAACGCTGTGTTGATTGTTCATACTGGGAACACTTACCTGCCGTCTCTCTCTGCCAAGCAGAAGGCCGACTACAGAGGCAGCCCGACAAACGTACAATTTGCCCCTGAACGCTACCTCGGGGTTTCTGAGCTACAAGGACCATTTGGCCTATTCCCCGGGAATTACGTCCTTGAAGCCATTCGGCCCATGCAGGGCCCCCCCTTGGCGCCAGAGTTTTCTCAGGGAAGGTCCAGCGTGCTGCTTGAGTCTCTCTTGGTTGGTCAGAAACTACAGGTGCATGTGCTGGGTTCAAGTTTGATATTGGTTACCTAGAGTGAAGAGCATTACCTTCCCAGCGGGAGAGCTGAAAGTGCGGCCTCAAAGTGTCCTGCGACACAGTGTGGTTGCTCGTGTTCTCTTCACAAGTAGAATGGCTATGTGAGGGAAGGGGAGCTCTCCTAGAGAAACACCCTGTTTTCTGTACCGTGCAGGAGGCCTCCCGGCGCCCTATATACATAAAGGGAACACTATGCTGTTCCACAGGGACCCAAGTAAGGTTCAGGTAGTCCATCCACGAACTGACGCGTGCAGAGGCTTTCCACGAAACCTTAGGCCAAGTAGTGCATGAAGGTTCGTGTGCCTTTCCCTGGACCCCCGCTGCCTCAGCATGTCCCCTGGAAGAACACTGTGTACCGAGTTCTCTTCTAGGCCCCCTGAACACCGCGCCGCGACCAAAGCCCTCCGGATCATCTCTTTGCATGCCGAGTGAGAGGCAACACACTCTTTTCTTTGTTGGATAGCTAGATAGCCAAGACATTCAAAAGTGCTCCCCGAACAGAGGTGTAGAAGGTCGTAGGTGTAATGCCTAATGTCTCCCTCAGTGCTGCCGCTGAGGAGCAAGGAGAAAGCCGGTGCGTAGAGTTCTTTCTGGGTGTACTTAGCTACCGGCTCTTTCTGGCGAGCAGTAGCTCGACTTTAGGTGCAGTCTGGAAAATGGACGGTTTCCCCCTGCACACTGCTAGGCTTTTGGCAGCGGCAGGGACACCTAACTCACTCGACCTTGCCCCTCTAATATTTCCTGCCATTCGCACGGTGCGCCACAGCCCGGCTACAAAGTGATTCAGAGGAGGTGCCACAGTCCTCCTTGTGTCCCTTTCGGTGCGGGAGAACCTATCCGTAGGTGAGCGGTGTTCAACTTTGAGATTGGGACCTTCAGAGCACTGTAGTACCTCCCAGCTGGCAAGAAGGATGGTTCAACGTGAAAGCTGCCTGGAATACAGTGCTCTGTCAGCCCACGCTTGCATGCTGCCATGTCTTTGGAAGGAAAGTGGGCTTTTCTTGAGACACATAGTGTGTTTCCACTGCCACTCCTGAGGCATCCCAGGGTCGCCTGTCCATAAAAGGAAAACTACGCTGAGCGCCAAGCTGAAGGCAAGGTCCGGGAATTGCATCCACAGCGCCAGGCAGGCATGCAGCATTTCCCAGGAAGCCTCACTCAAAGCAGTGGCTAAGCGCTAGTGTGCTTTTCAGGACTCCGGGGACTCCCGCGTCCTCACCACGTCTCATGGAAACACAGTGTGTACCGGATGCCACTTCTTAGGCGACCTACCAACATACAGGGACCTAGGCCCTTCGGATCATCTCTTGGAATGAAGAGTGAAAGGCGAAACCCCGCTCTCTTGGTCGCCCAGTTGGATTGCCAGTCTGTCACAAGTCCTCCCGAGCACAGGTCTAGCAGGTCTTAGGTGTACTGCAAGTGGTCCCCGCTGCTGAACCAGAACTGCAATGGAAGAAACCCTCTGCTTGCTCTTCCTCCTGGGAACGCCAACCTGCCCTCGCTCGCCAAGCAGACAGTCGACTCTAGATGCAGCCTGACCTACGGACTTGTTGCCCCTGCAACACTGCCTAAGCTTTTGTAAGGGAAAAGGACGCTTTGGCCTGACCCAAGGAATTATGTCGGTCACGCCACTCAGCCCAAGCAGAACTCCCTTCGTGCCAAAGTTTTATCAGGGAAGGTCCAGGGTGCTGCGTGAGTCTCTTCTCGTGGCTCAGAAACTACGCGTACATGGGCTGTGCCAAGTCTGGCATAGGGACCTAAGGAGGGAAGCGTTATTTTCCCAACGGGAAAGCAGGCCACCTGCGGCCTCAAACTTAAGTGAAGACCAATGCTGTTGCCCGTCATCTCTTCACAGTGGCAATGCCGACTGAGGGAAAGGCAGCTTTCCTCGATTAACACAGTGTTCCCTATTCGTGGCAGGAGGCCTCCGGCAGCCCTCTTCACATAACGGGAAAACCAGACCTGTCCCCCACCCCCCCCCCCCAGGCGCAACGTAATGTCCGGGTTTCCATCCACGGGTGGCCGTGTACTCACGATTTCCATGACCCCGGTAGGGAAAGTAGGGCATTAAGGCCAGTGTGCCCTTCCCAGGACTCCCGCCGCCTCACCATGTCCCTTGGAAGAACGCTGTGTGCTCAGTGACTCTTCTTGGCCGACTGAGCACCGTGCCGCTACCTGGGTACTCCGGATCGGCTCTTTGAGTGCACTGTGAAAGGCAAGGCAGGGTTCTCTTCGTTGGACAAATCTTTCCAATGTGCCCCGACCAGAGTTCTGGAAAGTCCTCGGTGTAATGCCAGTGGCTCTCAGGGCTGACCCTGAGCTGCAGTGAAACAACTCTGTGCTTCGTGTTCCTTCTCGCTTTACACACCTGCCGTCTCTCTCTGCCAAGCCGAAACACGACTTTTAGATGCAGCCTGGAAAATCCACAGTTTCCTCCTGAGCCCTGCTAGTCTTTTGGCAGGTTCAAGGCCACCTAGGCCTCCCTAGCGCCTTAAATCGCTTAGGTCATTCGCACAGTGCAAATCTCCCTGCCTAAATAAAACATTATTCTGAGAAGGTAGCACAGGGCTTCTTGTGCCTCTTTTGGTTCTTCAGAAACGACACGTACGTGGGCTGGGTTCCACTCTGATACTGGGACCTTAGGAGAAACGGAGGAATTCCCTAGTTGAACGAGGAATCCTCGTAGCCTCCAAGGTGCCTACATACAGCGTTCTGCGAGTCCTTCCTTGCGTGCTGCAATGGGTCTCAAAGGAAAGGGTGCTTTACAGGAAAGACAAAAGGTGTTTCCACTTCCTTGCCTGAGGCCTGCCAGAGCCCCCTTTACATAAAGGGCGAGCTACACGGATCACGAAGATCCAAACAAAGTCCAGGACGGCATCCGCAATGCTGGCAGGCATGCAGCATTTGCCCAGAAGCCTTAGCCATGGCGGTGGCTTAACGCTAGTGTGCCGTTCAGGACTCCTAAGACTCCTGGGTCCTCACCACCTGGGCGTGGAAAAACACTGTGTACCCAATGTCTCTTCCTGGGCGACCTACCCAAACACAGGTCCCTAAGGCCCTTCGGACCATTTCTCTGCATGAAGAAGGAAAGGCAACGCTCTGCCCTCTCTTCGCTGCCCATGGAGATTGCCAGGCTTTCAACAGGCCTCCCGAACACAGGCCTAGCCGGGTCTCAGGTGTAATGCAAAAGGTCCCCACTGCTGAACCACTGCTGCCATGAAAAAACGCTGTGTTGATTGTTCATACTGGGAACACTTACCTGCCGTCTCTCTCTGCCAAGCAGAAGGCCGACTACAGAGGCAGCCCGACAAACGTACAATTTGCCCCTGAACGCTACCTCGGGGTTTCTGAGCTACAAGGACCATTTGGCCTATTCCCCGGGAATTACGTCCTTGAAGCCATTCGGCCCATGCAGGGCCCCCGCTTGGCGCCAGAGTTTTCTCAGGGAAGGTCCAGCGTGCTGCTTGAGTCTCTCTTGGTTGGTCAGAAACTACAGGTGCATGTGCTGGGTTCAAGTTTGATATCGGTTACCTAGAGCGAAGAGCATTACCTTCCCAGCGGGAGAGCTGAAAGTGCGGCCTCAAAGTGTCCTGCGACACAGTGTGGTTGCTCGTGTTCTCTTCACAAGTAGAATGGCTATGTGAGGGAAGGGGAGCTCTCCTAGAGAAACACTCTGTTTTCTGTACCGTGCAGGAGGCCTCCCGGCGCCCTATATACATAAAGGGAACACTATGCTGTTCCACAGGGACCCAAGTAAGGTTCAGGTAGTCCATCCACGAACTGACGCGTGCAGAGGCTTTCCACGAAACCTTAGGCCAAGTAGTGCATGAAGGTTCGTGTGCCTTTCCCTGGACCCCCGCTGCCTCAGCATGTCCCCTGGAAGAACACTGTGTACCGAGTTCTCTTCTAGGCCCCCTGAGCACCGCGCCGCGACCAAAGCCCTCCGGATCATCTCTTTGCATGCCGAGTGAGAGGCAACACACTCTTTTCTTTGTTGGATAGCTAGATAGCCAAGACATTCAAAAGTGCTCCCCAAACAGAGGTGTAGAAGGTCGTAGGTGTAATGCCTAATGTCTCTCTCAGTGCTGCCGCTGAGGAGCAAGGAGAAAGCCGGTGCGTAGAGTTCTTTCTGGGTGTACTTAGCTACCGGCTCTTTCTGGCGAGCAGTAGCTCGACTTTAGGTGCAGTCTGGAAAATGGACGGTTTCCCCCTGCACACTGCTAGGCTTTTGGCAGCGGCAGGGACACCTAACTCACTCGACCTTGCCCCTCTAATATTTCATGCCATTGGCACGGTGCGCCACAGCCCGGCTACAAAGTGATTCAGAGGAGGTGCCACAGTCCTCCTTGTGTCCCTTTCGGTGCGGGAGAACCTATACGTAGGTGAGCGGTGTTCAACTTTGAGATTGGGACCTTCAGAGCACTGTAGTACCTCCCAGCTGGAAAGAAGGATGGTTCAACGTGAAAGCTGCCTGGAATACAGTGCTCTGTCAGCCCACGCTTGCATGCTGGCATGTCTTTGGAAGGAAAGTGGGCTTTTCTTGAGAGACATAGTGTGTTTCCACTGCCACTCCTGAGGCATCCCAGGGTCGCCTGTCCATAAAAGGAAAACTACGCTGAGCGCCAAGCTGAAGGCAAGGTCCGGGAATTGCATCCACAGCGCCAGGCAGGCATGCAGCATTTCCCAGGAAGCCTCACTCAAAGCAGTGGCTAAGCGCTAGTGTGCTTTTCAGGACTCCGGGGACTCCCGCGTCCTCACCACGTCTCATGGAAACACAGTGTGTACCGGATGCCACTTCTTAGGCGACCTACCAACATACAGGGACCTAGGCCCTTCGGATCATCTCTTGGAATGAAGAGTGAAAGGCGAAACCCCGCTCTCTTGGTCGCCCAGTTGGATTGCCAGTCTGTCACAAGTCCTCCCGAGCACAGGTCTAGCAGGTCTTAGGTGTACTGCAAGTGGTCCCCGCTGCTGAACCAGAACTGCAATGGAAGAAACCCTCTGCTTGCTCTTCCTCCTGGGAACGCCAACCTGCCCTCGCTCGCCAAGCAGACAGTCGACTCTAGATGCAGCCTGACCTACGGACTTGTTGCCCCTGCAACACTGCCTAAGCTTTTGTAAGGGAAAAGGACGCTTTGGCCTGACCCAAGGAATTATGTCGGTCACGCCACTCAGCCCAAGCAGAACTCCCTTCGTGCCAAAGTTTTATCAGGGAAGGTCCAGGGTGCTGCGTGAGTCTCTTCTCGTGGCTCAGAAACTACGCGTACATGGGCTGTGCCAAGTCTGGCATAGGGACCTAAGGAGGGAAGCGTTATTTTCCCAACGGGAAAGCAGGCCACCTGCGGCCTCAAACTTAAGTGAAGACCAATGCTGTTGCCCGTCATCTCTTCACAGTGGCAATGCCGACTGAGGGAAAGGCAGCTTTCCTCGATTAACACAGTGTTCCCTATTCGTGGCAGGAGGCCTCCGGCAGCCCTCTTCACATAACGGGAAAACCAGACCTGTCCCCCACCCCCCCCCCCAGGCGCAACGTAATGTCCGGGTTTCCATCCACGGGTGGCCGTGTACTCACGATTTCCATGACCCCGGTAGGGAAAGTAGGGCATTAAGGCCAGTGTGCCCTTCCCAGGACTCCCGCCGCCTCACCATGTCCCTTGGAAGAACGCTGTGTGCTCAGTGACTCTTCTTGGCCGACTGAGCACCGTGCCGCTACCTGGGTACTCCGGATCGGCTCTTTGAGTGCACTGTGAAAGGCAAGGCAGGGTTCTCTTCGTTGGACAAATCTTTCCAATGTGCCCCGACCAGAGTTCTGGAAAGTCCTCGGTGTAATGCCAGTGGCTCTCAGGGCTGACCCTGAGCTGCAGTGAAACAACTCTGTGCTTCGTGTTCCTTCTCGCTTTACACACCTGCCGTCTCTCTCTGCCAAGCCGAAACACGACTTTTAGATGCAGCCTGGAAAATCCACAGTTTCCTCCTGAGCCCTGCTAGTCTTTTGGCAGGTTCAAGGCCACCTAGGCCTCCCTAGCGCCTTAAATCGCTTAGGTCATTCGCACAGTGCAAATCTCCCTGCCTAAATAAAACATTATTCTGAGAAGGTAGCACAGGGCTTCTTGTGCCTCTTTTGGTTCTTCAGAAACGACACGTACGTGGGCTGGGTTCCACTCTGATACTGGGACCTTAGGAGAAACGGAGGAATTCCCTAGTTGAACGAGGAATCCTCGTAGCCTCCAAGGTGCCTACATACAGCGTTCTGCGAGTCCTTCCTTGCGTGCTGGAATGGGTCTCAAAGGAAAGGGTGCTTTACAGGAAAGACAAAAGGTGTTTCCACTTCCTTGCCTGAGGCCTGCCAGAGCCCCCTTTACATAAAGGGCGAGCTACACGGATCACGAAGATCCAAACAAAGTCCAGGACGGCATCCGCAATGCTGGCAGGCATGCAGCATTTGCCCAGAAGCCTTA
Source organism: Eschrichtius robustus (assembly GCF_028021215.1). NCBI lineage: Eukaryota > Metazoa > Chordata > Mammalia > Artiodactyla > Eschrichtiidae > Eschrichtius > Eschrichtius robustus. The sequence continues at coordinate 275,649 of NW_027175335.1, forward strand.
GCCATGGCGGTGGCTTAACGCTAGTGTGCCGTTCAGGACTCCTAGGACTCCTGGGTCCTCACCACCTGGGCGTGGAAAAACACTGTGTACCCAATGTCTCTTCCTGGGCGACCTACCCAAACACAGGTCCCTAAGGCCCTTCGGACCATTTCTCTGCATGAAGAAGGAAAGGCAACGCTCTGCCCTCTCTTCGCTGCCCATGGAGATTGCCAGGCTTTCAACAGGCCTCCCGAACACAGGCCTAGCCGGGTCTCAGGTGTAATGCAAAAGGTCCCCACTGCTGAACCACTGCTGCCATGAAAAAACGCTGTGTTGATTGTTCATACTGGGAACACTTACCTGCCGTCTCTCTCTGCCAAGCAGAAGGCCGACTACAGAGGCAGCCCGACAAACGTACAATTTGCCCCTGAACGCTACCTCGGGGTTTCTGAGCTACAAGGACCATTTGGCCTATTCCCCGGGAATTACGTCCTTGAAGCCATTCGGCCCATGCAGGGCCCCCCCTTGGCGCCAGAGTTTTCTCAGGGAAGGTCCAGCGTGCTGCTTGAGTCTCTCTTGGTTGGTCAGAAACTACAGGTGCATGTGCTGGGTTCAAGTTTGATATCGGTTACCTAGAGCGAAGAGCATTACCTTCCCAGCGGGAGAGCTGAAAGTGCGGCCTCAAAGTGTCCTGCGACACATTGTGGTTGCTCGTGTTCTCTTCACAAGTAGAATGGCTATGTGAGGGAAGGGGAGCTCTCCTAGAGAAACACCCTGTTTTCTGTACCGTGCAGGAGGCCTCCCGGCGCCCTATATACATAAAGGGAACACTATGCTGTTCCACAGGGACCCAAGTAAGGTTCAGGTAGTCCATCCACGAACTGACGCGTGCAGAGGCTTTCCACGAAACCTTAGGCCAAGTAGTGCATGAAGGTTCGTGTGCCTTTCCCTGGACCCCCGCTGCCTCAGCATGTCCCCTGGAAGAACACAGTGTACCGAGTTCTCTTCTAGGCCCCCTGAGCACCGCGCCGCGAACAAAGCCCTCCGGATCATCTCTTTGCATGCCGAGTGAGAGGCAACACACTCTTTTCTTTGTTGGATAGCTAGATAGCCAAGACATTCAAAAGTGCTCCCCGAACAGAGGTGTAGAAGGTCGTAGGTGTAATGCCTAATGTCTCCCTCAGTGCTGCCGCTGAGGAGCAAGGAGAAAGCCGGTGCGTAGAGTTCTTTCTGGGTGTACTTAGCTACCGGCTCTTTCTGGCGAGCAGTAGCTCGACTTTAGGTGCAGTCTGGAAAATGGACGGTTTCCCCCTGCACACTGCTAGGCTTTTGGCAGCGGCAGGGACACCTAACTCACTCGACCTTGCCCCTCTAATATTTCCTGCCATTCGCACGGTGCGCCACAGCCCGGCTACAAAGTGATTCAGAGGAGGTGCCACAGTCCTCCTTGTGTCCCTTTCAGTGCGGGAGAACCTATACGTAGGTGAGCGGTGTTCAACTTTGAGATTGGGACCTTCAGAGCACTGTAGTACCTCCCAGCTGGAAAGAAGGATGGTTCAACGTGAAAGCTGCCTGGAATACAGTGCTCTGTCAGCCCACGCTTGCATGCTGGCATGTCTTTGGAAGGAAAGTGGGCTTTTCTTGAGAGACATAGTGTGTTTCCACTGCCACTCCTGAGGCATCCCAGGGTCGCCTGTCCATAAAAGGAGAGCTACGCTGAGCGCCAAGCTGAAGGCAAGGTCCGGGAATTGCATCCACAGCGCCAGGCAGGCATGCAGCATTTCCCAGGAAGCCTCACTCAAAGCAGTGGCTAAGCGCTAGTGTGCTTTTCAGGACTCCGGGGACTCCCGCGTCCTCACCACGTCTCATGGAAACACAGTGTGTACCGGATGCCACTTCTTAGGCGACCTACCAACATACAGGGACCTAGGCCCTTCGGATCATCTCTTGGAATGAAGAGTGAAAGGCGAAACCCCGCTCTCTTGGTCGCCCAGTTGGATTGCCAGTCTGTCACAAGTCCTCCCGAGCACAGGTCTAGCAGGTCTTAGGTGTACTGCAAGTGGTCCCCGCTGCTGAACCAGAACTGCAATGGAAGAAACCCTCTGCTTGCTCTTCCTCCTGGGAAGGCCAACCTGCCCTCGCTCGCCAAGCAGACAGTCGACTCTAGATGCAGCCTGACCTACGGACTTGTTGCCCCTGCAACACTGCCTAAGCTTTTGTAAGGGAAAAGGACGCTTTGGCCTGACCCAAGGAATTATGTCGGTCACGCCACTCAGCCCAAGCAGAACTCCCTTCGTGCCAAAGTTTTATCAGGGAAGGTCCAGGGTGCTGCGTGAGTCTCTTCTCGTGGCTCAGAAACTACGCGTACATGGGCTGTGCCAAGTCTGGCATAGGGACCTAAGGAGGGAAGCGTTATTTTCCCAACGGGAAAGCAGGCCACCTGCGGCCTCAAACTTAAGTGAAGACCAATGCTGTTGCCCGTCATCTCTTCACAGTGGCAATGCCGACTGAGGGAAAGGCAGCTTTCCTCGATTAACACAGTGTTCCCTATTCGTGGCAGGAGGCCTCCGGCAGCCCTCTTCACATAACGGGAAAACCAGACCTGTCCCCCACCCCCCCCCAGGCGCAACGTAATGTCCGGGTTTCCATCCACGGGTGGCCGTGTACTGACGATTTCCATGACCCCGGTAGGGAAAGTAGGGCATTAAGGCCAGTGTGCCCTTCCCAGGACTCCCGCCGCCTCACCATGTCCCTTGGAAGAACGCTGTGTGCTCAGTGACTCTTCTTGGCCGACTGAGCACCGTGCCGCTACCTGGGTACTCCGGATCGGCTCTTTGAGTGCACTGTGAAAGGCAAGGCAGTGTTCTCTTCGTTGGATCGATAGACTGACAAATCTTTCCAATGTGACCCGACCAGAGTTCTGGAAAGTCCTCGGTGTAATGCCAGTGGCTCTCAGGGCTGACCCTGAGCTGCAGTGAAACAACTCTGTGCTTCGTGTTCCTTCTCGCTTTACACACCTGCCGTCTCTCTCTGCCAAGCCGAAACAAGACTTTTAGATGCAGCCTGGAAAATCCACAGTTTCCTCCTGAGCCCTGCTAGTCTTTTGGCAGGTTCAAGGCCACCTAGGCCTCCCTAGCGCCTTAAATCGCTTAGGTCATTCGCACAGTGCAAATCTCCCTGCCTAAATAAAACATTATTCTGAGAAGGTAGCACAGGGCTTCTTGTGCCTCTTTTGGTTCTTCAGAAACGACACGTACGTGGGCTGGGTTCCACTCTGATACTGGGACCTTAGGAGAAAAGGAGGAATTCCCTAGTTGAACGAGGAATCCTCGTAGCCTCCAAGGTGCCTACATACAGCGTTCTGCGAGTCCTTCCTTGCGTGCTGGAATGGGTCTCAAAGGAAAGGGTGCTTTACAGGAAAGACAAAAGGTGTTTCCACTTCCTTGCCTGAGGCCTGCCAGAGCCCCCTTTACATAAAGGGCGAGCTACACGGATCACTAAGATCAAAACAATGTCCAGGATGGCATCCGCAATGCTGGCAGGCATGCAGCATTTGCCCAGAAGCCTTAGCCATGGCGGTGGCTTAACGCTAGTGTGCCGTTCAGGACTCCTAGGACTCCTGGGTCCTCACCACCTGGGCGTGGAAAAACACTGTGTACCCAATGTCTCTTCCTGGGCGACCTACCCAAACACAGGTCCCTAAGGCCCTTCGGACCATTTCTCTGCATGAAGAAGGAAAGGCAACGCTCTGCCCTCTCTTCGCTGCCCATGGAGATTGCCAGGCTTTCAACAGGCCTCCCGAACACAGGCCTAGCCGGGTCTCAGGTGTAATGCAAAAGGTCCCCACTGCTGAACCACTGCTGCCATGAAAAAACGCTGTGTTGATTGTTCATACTGGGAACACTTACCTGCCGTCTCTCTCTGCCAAGCAGAAGGCCGACTACAGAGGCAGCCCGACAAACGTACAATTTGCCCCTGAACGCTACCTCGGGGTTTCTGAGCTACAAGGACCATTTGGCCTATTCCCCGGGAATTACGTCCTTGAAGCCATTCGGCCCATGCAGGGCCCCCCCTTGGCGCCAGAGTTTTCTCAGGGAAGGTCCAGCGTGCTGCTTGAGTCTCTCTTGGTTGGTCAGAAACTACAGGTGCATGTGCTGGGTTCAAGTTTGATATCGGTTACCTAGAGCGAAGAGCATTACCTTCCCAGCGGGAGAGCTGAAAGTGCGGCCTCAAAGTGTCCTGCGATACAGTGTGGTTGCTCGTGTTCTCTTCACAAGTAGAATGGCTATGTGAGGGAAGGGGAGCTCTCCTAGAGAAACACCCTGTTTTCTGTACCGTGCAGGAGGCCTCCCGGCGCCCTATATACATAAAGGGAACACTATGCTGTTCCACAGGGACCCAAGTAAGGTTCAGGTAGTCCATCCACGAACTGACGCGTGCAGAGGCTTTCCACGAAACCTTAGGCCAAGTAGTGCATGAAGGTTCGTGTGCCTTTCCCTGGACCCCCGCTGCCTCAGCATGTCCCCTGGAAGAACACTGTGTACCGAGTTCTCTTCTAGGCCCCCTGAACACCGCGCCGCGACCAAAGCCCTCCGGATCATCTCTTTGCATGCCGAGTGAGAGGCAACACACTCTTTTCTTTGTTGGATAGCTAGATAGCCAAGACATTCAAAAGTGCTCCCCGAACAGAGGTGTAGAAGGTCGTAGGTGTAATGCCTAATGTCTCCCTCAGTGCTGCCGCTGAGGAGCAAGGAGAAAGCTGGTGCGTAGAGTTCTTTCTGGGTGTACTTAGCTACCGGCTCTTTCTGGCGAGCAGTAGCTCGACTTTAGGTGCAGTCTGGAAAATGGACGGTTTCCCCCTGCACACTGCTAGGCTTTTGGCAGCGGCAGGGACACCTAACTCACTCGACCTTGCCCCTCTAATATTTCATGCCATTGGCACGGTGCGCCACAGCCCGGCTACAAAGTGATTCAGAGGAGGTGCCACAGTCCTCCTTGTGTCCCTTTCGGTGCGGGAGAACCTATACGTAGGTGAGCGGTGTTCAACTTTGAGATTGGGACCTTCAGAGCACTGTAGTACCTCCCAGCTGGCAAGAAGGATGGTTCAACGTGAAAGCTGCCTGGAATACAGTGCTCTGTCAGCCCACGCTTGCATGCTGCCATGTCTTTGGAAGGAAAGTGGGCTTTTCTTGAGAGACATAGTGTGTTTCCACTGCCACTCCTGAGGCATCCCAGGGTCGCCTGTCCATAAAAGGAAAACTACGCTGAGCGCCAAGCTGAAGGCAAGGTCTGGGAATTGCATCCACAGCGCCAGGCAGGCATGCAGCATTTCCCAGGAAGCCTCACTCAAAGCAGTGGCTAAGCGCTAGTGTGCTTTTCAGGACTCCGGGGACTCCCGCGTCCTCACCACGTCTCATGGAAACACAGTGTGTACCGGATGCCACTTCTTAGGCGACCTACCAACATACAGGGACCTAGGCCCTTCGGATCATCTCTTGGAATGAAGAGTGAAAGGCGAAACCCCGCTCTCTTGGTCGCCCAGTTGGATTGCCAGTCTGTCACAAGTCCTCCCGAGCACAGGTCTAGCAGGTCTTAGGTGTACTGCAAGTGGTCCCCGCTGCTGAACCAGAACTGCAATGGAAGAAACCCTCTGCTTGCTCTTCCTCCTGGGAAGGCCAACCTGCCCTCGCTCGCCAAGCAGACAGTCGACTCTAGATGCAGCCTGACCTACGGACTTGTTGCCCCTGCAACACTGCCTAAGCTTTTGTAAGGGAAAAGGACGCTTTGGCCTGACCCAAGGAATTATGTCGGTCACGCCACTCAGCCCAAGCAGAACTCCCTTCGTGCCAAAGTTTTATCAGGGAAGGTCCAGGGTGCTGCGTGAGTCTCTTCTCGTGGCTCAGAAACTACGCGTACATGGGCTGTGCCAAGTCTGGCATAGGGACCTAAGGAGGGAAGCGTTATTTTCCCAACGGGAAAGCAGGCCACCTGCGGCCTCAAACTTAAGTGAAGACCAATGCTGTTGCCCGTCATCTCTTCACAGTGGCAATGCCGACTGAGGGAAAGGCAGCTTTCCTCGATTAACACAGTGTTCCCTATTCGTGGCAGGAGGCCTCCGGCAGCCCTCTTCACATAACGGGAAAACCAGACCTGTCCCCCACCCCCCCCCCCCCAGGCGCAACGTAATGTCCGGGTTTCCATCCACGGGTGGCCGTGTACTCACGATTTCCATGACCCCGGTAGGGAAAGTAGGGCATTAAGGCCAGTGTGCCCTTCCCAGGACTCCCGCCGCCTCACCATGTCCCTTGGAAGAACGCTGTGTGCTCAGTGACTCTTCTTGGCCGACTGAGCACCGTGCCGCTACCTGGGTACTCCGGATCGGCTCTTTGAGTGCACTGTGAAAGGCAAGGCAGGGTTCTCTTCGTTGGACAAATCTTTCCAATGTGCCCCGACCAGAGTTCTGGAAAGTCCTCGGTGTAATGCCAGTGGCTCTCAGGGCTGACCCTGAGCTGCAGTGAAACAACTCTGTGCTTCGTGTTCCTTCTCGCTTTACACACCTGCCGTCACTCTCTGCCAAGCCGAAACACGACTTTTAGATGCAGCCTGGAAAATCCACAGTTTCCTCCTGAGCCCTGCTAGTCTTTTGGCAGGTACAAGGCCACCTAGGCCTCCCTAGCGCCTTAAATCGCTTAGGTCATTCGCACAGTGCAAATCTCCCTGCCTACATAAAACATTATTCTGAGAAGGTAGCACAGGGCTTCTTGTGCCTCTTTTGGTTCTTCAGAAACGACACGTACGTGGGCTGGGTTCCACTCTGATACTGGGACCTTAGGAGAAACGGAGGAATTCCCTAGTTGAACGAGGAATCCTCGTAGCCTCCAAGGTGCCTACATACAGCGTTCTGCGAGTCCTTCCTTGCGTGCTGGAATGGGTCTCAAAGGAAAGGGTGCTTTACAGGAAAGACAAAAGGTGTTTCCACTTCCTTGCCTGAGGCCTGCCAGAGCCCCCTTTACATAAAGGGCGAGCTACACGGATCACGAAGATCCAAAGTCCAGGACGGCATCCGCAATGCTGGCAGGCATGCAGCATTTGCCCAGAAGCCTTAGCCATGGCGGTGGCTTAACGCTAGTGTGCCGTTCAGGACTCCTAGGACTCCTGGGTCCTCACCACCTGGGCGTGGAAAAACACTGTGTACCCAATGTCTCTTCCTGGGCGACCTACCCAAACACAGGTCCCTAAGGCCCTTCGGACCATTTCTCTGCATGAAGAAGGAAAGGCAACGCTCTGCCCTCTCTTCGCTGCCCATGGAGATTGCCAGGCTTTAAACAGGCCTCCCGAACACAGGCCTAGCCGGGTCTCAGGTGTAATGCAAAAGGTCCCCACTGCTGAACCACTGCTGCCATGAAAAAACGCTGTGTTGATTGTTCATACTGGGAACACTTACCTGCCGTCTCTCTCTGCCAAGCAGAAGGCCGACTACAGAGGCAGCCCGACAAACGTACAATTTGCCCCTGAACGCTACCTCGGGGTTTCTGAGCTACAAGGACCATTTGGCCTATTCCCCGGGAATTACGTCCTTGAAGCCATTCGGCCCATGCAGGGCCCCCCCTTGGCGCCAGAGTTTTCTCAGGGAAGGTCCAGCGTGCTGCTTGAGTCTCTCTTGGTTGGTCAGAAACTACAGGTGCATGTGCTGGGTTCAAGTTTGATATCGGTTACCTAGAGCGAAGAGCATTACCTTCCCAGCGGGAGAGCTGAAAGTGCGGCCTCAAAGTGTCCTGCGACACAGTGTGGTTGCTCGTGTTCTCTTCACAAGTAGAATGGCTATGTGAGGGAAGGGGAGCTCTCCTAGAGAAACACCCTGTTTTCTGTACCGTGCAGGAGGCCTCCCGGCGCCCTATATACATAAAGGGAACACTATGCTGTTCCACAGGGACACAAGTAAGGTTCAGGTAGTCCATCCACGAACTGACGCGTGCAGAGGCTTTCCACGAAACCTTAGGCCAAGTAGTGCATGAAGGTTCGTGTGCCTTTCCCTGGACCCCCGCTGCCTCAGCATGTCCCCTGGAAGAACACTGTGTACCGAGTTCTCTTCTAGGCCCCCTGAACACCGCGCCGCGACCGAAGCCCTCCGGATCATCTCTTTGCATGCCGAGTGAGAGGCAACACACTCTTTTCTTTGTTGGATAGCTAGATAGCCAAGACATTCAAAAGTGCTCCCCGAACAGAGGTGTAGAAGGTCGTAGGTGTAATGCCTAATGTCTCCCTCAGTGCTGCCGCTGAGGAGCAAGGAGAAAGCCGGTGCGTAGAGTTCTTTCTGGGTGTACTTAGCTACCGGCTCTTTCTGGCGAGCAGTAGCTCGACTTTAGGTGCAGTCTGGAAAATGGACGGTTTCCCCCTGCACACTGCTAGGCTTTTGGCAGCGGCAGGGACACCTAACTCACTCGACCTTGCCCCTCTAATATTTCATGCCATTGGCACGGTGCGCCACAGCCCGGCTACAAAGTGATTCAGAGGAGGTGCCACAGTCCTCCTTGTGTCCCTTTCGGTGCGGGAGAACCTATACGTAGGTGAGCGGTGTTCAACTTTGAGATTGGGACCTTCAGAGCACTGTAGTACCTCCCAGCTGGAAAGAAGGATGGTTCAACGTGAAAGCTGCCTGGAATACAGTGCTCTGTCAGCCCACGCTTGCATGCTGCCATGTCTTTGGAAGGAAAGTGGGCTTTTCTTGAGAAACATAGTGTGTTTCCACTGCCACTCCTGAGGCATCCCAGGGTCGCCTGTCCATAAAAGGAAAACTACGCTGAGCGCCAAGCTGAAGGCAAGGTCCGGGAATTGCATCCACAGCGCCAGGCAGGCATGCAGCATTTCCCAGGAAGCCTCACTCAAAGCAGTGGCTAAGCGCTAGTGTGCTTTTCAGGACTCCGGGGACTCCCGCGTCCTCACCACGTCTCATGGAAACACAGTGTGTACCGGATGCCACTTCTTAGGCGACCTACCAACATACAGGGACCTAGGCCCTTCGGATCATCTCTTGGAATGAAGAGTGAAAGGCGAAACCCCGCTCTCTTGGTCGCCCAGTTGGATTGCCAGTCTGTCACAAGTCCTCCCGAGCACAGGTCTAGCAGGTCTTAGGTGCACTGCAAGTGGTCCCCGCTGCTGAACCAGAACTGCAATGGAAGAAACCCTCTGCTTGCTCTTCCTCCTGGGAACGCCAACCTGCCCTCGCTCGCCAAGCAGACAGTCGACTCTAGATGCAGCCTGACCTACGGACTTGTTGCCCCTGCAACACTGCCTAAGCTTTTGTAAGGGAAAAGGACGCTTTGGCCTGACCCAAGGAATTATGTCGGTCACGCCACTCAGCCCAAGCAGAACTCCCTTCGTGCCAAAGTTTTATCAGGGAAGGTCCAGGGTGCTGCGTGAGTCTCTTCTCGTGGCTCAGAAACTACGCGTACATGGGCTGTGCCAAGTCTGGCATAGGGACCTAAGGAGGGAAGCGTTATTTTCCCAATGGGAAAGCAGGCCACCTGCGGCCTCAAACTTAAGTGAAGACCAATGCTGTTGCCCGTCATCTCTTCACAGTGGCAATGCCGACTGAGGGAAAGGCAGCTTTCCTCGATTAACACAGTGTTCCCTATTCGTGGCAGGAGGCCTCCGGCAGCCCTCTTCACATAACGGGAAAACCAGACCTGTCCCCCACCCCCCCCCCCAGGCGCAACGTAATGTCCGGGTTTCCATCCACGGGTGGCCGTGTACTCACGATTTCCATGACCCCGGTAGGGAAAGTAGGGCATTAAGGCCAGTGTGCCCTTCCCAGGACTCCCGCCGCCTCACCATGTCCCTTGGAAGAACGCTGTGTGCTCAGTGACTCTTCTTGGCCGACTGAGCACCGTGCCGCTACCTGGGTACTCCGGATCGGCTCTTTGAGTGCACTGTGAAAGGCAAGGCAGGGTTCTCTTCGTTGGACAAATCTTTCCAATGTGCCCCGACCAGAGTTCTGGAAAGTCCTCGGTGTAATGCCAGTGGCTCTCAGGGCTGACCCTGAGCTGCAGTGAAACAACTCTGTGCTTCGTGTTCCTTCTCGCTTTACACACCTGCCGTCTCTCTCTGCCAAGCCGAAACAAGACTTTTAGATGCAGCCTGGAAAATCCACAGTTTCCTCCTGAGCCCTGCTAGTCTTTTGGCAGGTTCAAGGCCACCTAGGCCTCCCTAGCGCCTTAAATCGCTTAGGTCATTCGCACAGTGCAAATCTCCCTGCCTAAATAAAACATTATTCTGAGAAGGTAGCACAGGGCTTCTTGTGCCTCTTTTGGTTCTTCAGAAACGACACGTACGTGGGCTGGGTTCCACTCTGATACTGGGACCTTAGGAGAAACGGAGGAATTCCCTAGTTGAACGAGGAATCCTCGTAGCCTCCAAGGTGCCTACATACAGCGTTCTGCGAGTCCTTCCTTGCGTGCTGGAATGGGTCTCAAAGGAAAGGGTGCTTTACAGGAAAGACAAAAGGTGTTTCCACTTCCTTGCCTGAGGCCTGCCAGAGCCCCCTTTACATAAAGGGCGAGCTACACGGATCACGAAGATCCAAACAAAGTCCAGGACGGCATCCGCAATGCTGGCAGGCATGCAGCATTTGCCCAGAAGCCTTAGCCATGGCGGTGGCTTAACGCTAGTGTGCCGTTCAGGACTCCTAGGACTCCTGGGTCCTCACCACCTGGGCGTGGAAAAACACTGTGTACCCAATGTCTCTTCCTGGGCGACCTACCCAAACACAGGTCCCTAAGGCCCTTCGGACCATTTCTCTGCATGAAGAAGGAAAGGCAACGCTCTGCCCTCTCTTCGCTGCCCATGGAGATTGCCAGGCTTTCAACAGGCCTCCCGAACACAGGCCTAGCCGGGTCTCAGGTGTAATGCAAAAGGTCCCCACTGCTGAACCACTGCTGCCATGAAAAAACGCTGTGTTGATTGTTCATACTGGGAACACTTACCTGCCGTCTCTCTCTGCCAAGCAGAAGGCCGACTACAGAGGCAGCCCGACAAACGTACAATTTGCCCCTGAACGCTACCTCGGGGTTTCTGAGCTACAAGGACCATTTGGCCTATTCCCCGGGAATTACGTCCTTGAAGCCATTCGGCCCATGCAGGGCCCCCGCTTGGCGCCAGAGTTTTCTCAGGGAAGGTCCAGCGTGCTGCTTGAGTCTCTCTTGGTTGGTCAGAAACTACAGGTGCATGTGCTGGGTTCAAGTTTGATATCGGTTACCTAGAGCGAAGAGCATTACCTTCCCAGCGGGAGAGCTGAAAGTGCGGCCTCAAAGTGTCCTGCGACACAGTGTGGTTGCTCGTGTTCTCTTCACAAGTAGAATGGCTATGTGAGGGAAGGGGAGCTCTCCTAGAGAAACACCCTGTTTTCTGTACCGTGCAGGAGGCCTCCCGGCGCCCTATATACATAAAGGGAACACTATGCTGTTCCACAGGGACCCAAGTAAGGTTCAGGTAGTCCATCCACGAACTGACGCGTGCAGAGGCTTTCCACGAAACCTTAGGCCAAGTAGTGCATGAAGGTTCGTGTGCCTTTCCCTGGACCCCCGCTGCCTCAGCATGTCCCCTGGAAGAACACTGTGTACCGAGTTCTCTTCTAGGCCCCCTGAGCACCGCGCCGCGACCAAAGCCCTCCGGATCATCTCTTTGCATGCCGAGTGAGAGGCAACACACTCTTTTCTTTGTTGGATAGCTAGATAGCCAAGACATTCAAAAGTGCTCCCCGAACAGAGGTGTAGAAGGTCGTAGGTGTAATGCCTAATGTCTCTCTCAGTGCTGCCGCTGAGGAGCAAGGAGAAAGCCGGTGCGTAGAGTTCTTTCTGGGTGTACTTAGCTACCGGCTCTTTCTGGCGAGCAGTAGCTCGACTTTAGGTGCAGTCTGGAAAATGGACGGTTTCCCCCTGCACACTGCTAGGCTTTTGGCAGCGGCAGGGACACCTAACTCACTCGACCTTGCCCCTCTAATATTTCATGCCATTGGCACGGTGCGCCACAGCCCGGCTACAAAGTGATTCAGAGGAGGTGCCACAGTCCTCCTTGTGTCCCTTTCGGTGCGGGAGAACCTATACGTAGGTGAGCGGTGTTCAACTTTGAGATTGGGACCTTCAGAGCACTGTAGTACCTCCCAGCTGGAAAGAAGGATGGTTCAACGTGAAAGCTGCCTGGAATACAGTGCTCTGTCAGCCCACGCTTGCATGCTGCCATGTCTTTGGAAGGAAAGTGGGCTTTTCTTGAGAAACATAGTGTGTTTCCACTGCCACTCCTGAGGCATCCCAGGGTCGCCTGTCCATAAAAGGAAAACTACGCTGAGCGCCAAGCTGAAGGCAAGGTCCGGGAATTGCATCCACAGCGCCAGGCAGGCATGCAGCATTTCCCAGGAAGCCTCACTCAAAGCAGTGGCTAAGCGCTAGTGTGCTTTTCAGGACTCCGGGGACTCCCGCGTCCTCACCACGTCTCATGGAAACACAGTGTGTACCGGATGCCACTTCTTAGGCGACCTACCAACATACAGGGACCTAGGCCCTTCGGATCATCTCTTGGAATGAAGAGTGAAAGGCGAAACCCCGCTCTCTTGGTCGCCCAGTTGGATTGCCAGTCTGTCACAAGTCCTCCCGAGCACAGGTCTAGCAGGTCTTAGGTGCACTGCAAGTGGTCCCCGCTGCTGAACCAGAACTGCAATGGAAGAAACCCTCTGCTTGCTCTTCCTCCTGGGAACGCCAACCTGCCCTCGCTCGCCAAGCAGACAGTCGACTCTAGATGCAGCCTGACCTACGGACTTGTTGCCCCTGCAACACTGCCTAAGCTTTTGTAAGGGAAAAGGACGCTTTGGCCTGACCCAAGGAATTATGTCGGTCACGCCACTCAGCCCAAGCAGAACTCCCTTCGTGCCAAAGTTTTATCAGGGAAGGTCCAGGGTGCTGCGTGAGTCTCTTCTCGTGGCTCAGAAACTACGCGTACATGGGCTGTGCCAAGTCTGGCATAGGGACCTAAGGAGGGAAGCGTTATTTTCCCAATGGGAAAGCAGGCCACCTGCGGCCTCAAACTTAAGTGAAGACCAATGCTGTTGCCCGTCATCTCTTCACAGTGGCAATGCCGACTGAGGGAAAGGCAGCTTTCCTCGATTAACACAGTGTTCCCTATTCGTGGCAGGAGGCCTCCGGCAGCCCTCTTCACATAACGGGAAAACCAGACCTGTCCCCCACCCCCCCCCCCCAGGCGCAACGTAATGTCCGGGTTTCCATCCACGGGTGGCCGTGTACTCACGATTTCCATGACCCCGGTAGGGAAAGTAGGGCATTAAGGCCAGTGTGCCCTTCCCAGGACTCCCGCCGCCTCACCATGTCCCTTGGAAGAACGCTGTGTGCTCAGTGACTCTTCTTGGCCGACTGAGCACCGTGCCGCTACCTGGGTACTCCGGATCGGCTCTTTGAGTGCACTGTGAAAGGCAAGGCAGGGTTCTCTTCGTTGGACAAATCTTTCCAATGTGCCCCGACCAGAGTTCTGGAAAGTCCTCGGTGTAATGCCAGTGGCTCTCAGGGCTGACCCTGAGCTGCAGTGAAACAACTCTGTGCTTCGTGTTCCTTCTCGCTTTACACACCTGCCGTCTCTCTCTGCCAAGCCGAAACAAGACTTTTAGATGCAGCCTGGAAAATCCACAGTTTCCTCCTGAGCCCTGCTAGTCTTTTGGCAGGTTCAAGGCCACCTAGGCCTCCCTAGCGCCTTAAATCGCTTAGGTCATTCGCACAGTGCAAATCTCCCTGCCTAAATAAAACATTATTCTGAGAAGGTAGCACAGGGCTTCTTGTGCCTCTTTTGGTTCTTCAGAAACGACACGTACGTGGGCTGGGTTCCACTCTGATACTGGGACCTTAGGAGAAACGGAGGAATTCCCTAGTTGAACGAGGAATCCTCGTAGCCTCCAAGGTGCCTACATACAGCGTTCTGCGAGTCCTTCCTTGCGTGCTGGAATGGGTCTCAAAGGAAAGGGTGCTTTACAGGAAAGACAAAAGGTGTTTCCACTTCCTTGCCTGAGGCCTGCCAGAGCCCCCTTTACATAAAGGGCGAGCTACACGGATCACGAAGATCCAAACAAAGTCCAGGACGGCATCCGCAATGCTGGCAGGCATGCAGCATTTGCCCAGAAGCCTTAGCCATGGCGGTGGCTTAACGCTAGTGTGCCGTTCAGGACTCCTAGGACTCCTGGGTCCTCACCACCTGGGCGTGGAAAAACACTGTGTACCCAATGTCTCTTCCTGGGCGACCTACCCAAACACAGGTCCCTAAGGCCCTTCGGACCATTTCTCTGCATGAAGAAGGAAAGGCAACGCTCTGCCCTCTCTTCGCTGCCCATGGAGATTGCCAGGCTTTCAACAGGCCTCCCGAACACAGGCCTAGCCGGGTCTCAGGTGTAATGCAAAAGGTCCCCACTGCTGAACCACTGCTGCCATGAAAAAACGCTGTGTTGATTGTTCATACTGGGAACACTTACCTGCCGTCTCTCTCTGCCAAGCAGAAGGCCGACTACAGAGGCAGCCCGACAAACGTACAATTTGCCCCTGAACGCTACCTCGGGGTTTCTGAGCTACAAGGACCATTTGGCCTATTCCCCGGGAATTACGTCCTTGAAGCCATTCGGCCCATGCAGGGCCCCCGCTTGGCGCCAGAGTTTTCTCAGGGAAGGTCCAGCGTGCTGCTTGAGTCTCTCTTGGTTGGTCAGAAACTACAGGTGCATGTGCTGGGTTCAAGTTTGATATCGGTTACCTAGAGCGAAGAGCATTACCTTCCCAGCGGGAGAGCTGAAAGTGCGGCCTCAAAGTGTCCTGCGACACAGTGTGGTTGCTCGTGTTCTCTTCACAAGTAGAATGGCTATGTGAGGGAAGGGGAGCTCTCCTAGAGAAACACTCTGTTTTCTGTACCGTGCAGGAGGCCTCCCGGCGCCCTATATACATAAAGGGAACACTATGCTGTTCCACAGGGACCCAAGTAAGGTTCAGGTAGTCCATCCACGAACTGACGCGTGCAGAGGCTTTCCACGAAACCTTAGGCCAAGTAGTGCATGAAGGTTCGTGTGCCTTTCCCTGGACCCCCGCTGCCTCAGCATGTCCCCTGGAAGAACACTGTGTACCGAGTTCTCTTCTAGGCCCCCTGAGCACCGCGCCGCGACCAAAGCCCTCCGGATCATCTCTTTGCATGCCGAGTGAGAGGCAACACACTCTTTTCTTTGTTGGATAGCTAGATAGCCAAGACATTCAAAAGTGCTCCCCGAACAGAGGTGTAGAAGGTCGTAGGTGTAATGCCTAATGTCTCTCTCAGTGCTGCCGCTGAGGAGCAAGGAGAAAGCCGGTGCGTAGAGTTCTTTCTGGGTGTACTTAGCTACCGGCTCTTTCTGGCGAGCAGTAGCTCGACTTTAGGTGCAGTCTGGAAAATGGACGGTTTCCCCCTGCACACTGCTAGGCTTTTGGCAGCGGCAGGGACACCTAACTCACTCGACCTTGCCCCTCTAATATTTCATGCCATTGGCACGGTGCGCCACAGCCCGGCTACAAAGTGATTCAGAGGAGGTGCCACAGTCCTCCTTGTGTCCCTTTCGGTGCGGGAGAACCTATACGTAGGTGAGCGGTGTTCAACTTTGAGATTGGGACCTTCAGAGCACTGTAGTACCTCCCAGCTGGAAAGAAGGATGGTTCAACGTGAAAGCTGCCTGGAATACAGTGCTCTGTCAGCCCACGCTTGCATGCTGCCATGTCTTTGGAAGGAAAGTGGGCTTTTCTTGAGAAACATAGTGTGTTTCCACTGCCACTCCTGAGGCATCCCAGGGTCGCCTGTCCATAAAAGGAAAACTACGCTGAGCGCCAAGCTGAAGGCAAGGTCCGGGAATTGCATCCACAGCGCCAGGCAGGCATGCAGCATTTCCCAGGAAGCCTCACTCAAAGCAGTGGCTAAGCGCTAGTGTGCTTTTCAGGACTCCGGGGACTCCCGCGTCCTCACCACGTCTCATGGAAACACAGTGTGTACCGGATGCCACTTCTTAGGCGACCTACCAACATACAGGGACCTAGGCCCTTCGGATCATCTCTTGGAATGAAGAGTGAAAGGCGAAACCCCGCTCTCTTGGTCGCCCAGTTGGATTGCCAGTCTGTCACAAGTCCTCCCGAGCACAGGTCTAGCAGGTCTTAGGTGTACTGCAAGTGGTCCCCGCTGCTGAACCAGAACTGCAATGGAAGAAACCCTCTGCTTGCTCTTCCTCCTGGGAACGCCAACCTGCCCTCGCTCGCCAAGCAGACAGTCGACTCTAGATGCAGCCTGACCTACGGACTTGTTGCCCCTGCAACACTGCCTAAGCTTTTGTAAGGGAAAAGGACGCTTTGGCCTGACCCAAGGAATTATGTCGGTCACGCCACTCAGCCCAAGCAGAACTCCCTTCGTGCCAAAGTTTTATCAGGGAAGGTCCAGGGTGCTGCGTGAGTCTCTTCTCGTGGCTCAGAAACTACGCGTACATGGGCTGTGCCAAGTCTGGCATAGGGACCTAAGGAGGGAAGCGTTATTTTCCCAACGGGAAAGCAGGCCACCTGCGGCCTCAAACTTAAGTGAAGACCAATGCTGTTGCCCGTCATCTCTTCACAGTGGCAATGCCGACTGAGGGAAAGGCAGCTTTCCTCGATTAACACAGTGTTCCCTATTCGTGGCAGGAGGCCTCCGGCAGCCCTCTTCACATAACGGGAAAACCAGACCTGTCCCCCACCCCCCCCCCAGGCGCAACGTAATGTCCGGGTTTCCATCCACGGGTGGCCGTGTACTCACGATTTCCATGACCCCGGTAGGGAAAGTAGGGCATTAAGGCCAGTGTGCCCTTCCCAGGACTCCCGCCGCCTCACCATGTCCCTTGGAAGAACGCTGTGTGCTCAGTGACTCTTCTTGGCCGACTGAGCACCGTGCCGCTACCTGGGTACTCCGGATCGGCTCTTTGAGTGCACTGTGAAAGGCAAGGCAGGGTTCTCTTCGTTGGACAAATCTTTCCAATGTGCCCCGACCAGAGTTCTGGAAAGTCCTCGGTGTAATGCCAGTGGCTCTCAGGGCTGACCCTGAGCTGCAGTGAAACAACTCTGTGCTTCGTGTTCCTTCTCGCTTTACACACCTGCCGTCTCTCTCTGCCAAGCCGAAACACGACTTTTAGATGCAGCCTGGAAAATCCACAGTTTCCTCCTGAGCCCTGCTAGTCTTTTGGCAGGTTCAAGGCCACCTAGGCCTCCCTAGCGCCTTAAATCGCTTAGGTCATTCGCACAGTGCAAATCTCCCTGCCTAAATAAAACATTATTCTGAGAAGGTAGCACAGGGCTTCTTGTGCCTCTTTTGGTTCTTCAGAAACGACACGTACGTGGGCTGGGTTCCACTCTGATACTGGGACCTTAGGAGAAACGGAGGAATTCCCTAGTTGAACGAGGAATCCTCGTAGCCTCCAAGGTGCCTACATACAGCGTTCTGCGAGTCCTTCCTTGCGTGCTGGAATGGGTCTCAAAGGAAAGGGTGCTTTACAGGAAAGACAAAAGGTGTTTCCACTTCCTTGCCTGAGGCCTGCCAGAGCCCCCTTTACATAAAGGGCGAGCTACACGGATCACGAAGATCCAAACAAAGTCCAGGACGGCATCCGCAATGCTGGCAGGCATGCAGCATTTGCCCAGAAGCCTTAGCCATGGCGGTGGCTTAACGCTAGTGTGCCGTTCAGGACTCCTAGGACTCCTGGGTCCTCACCACCTGGGCGTGGAAAAACACTGTGTACCCAATGTCTCTTCCTGGGCGACCTACCCAAACACAGGTCCCTAAGGCCCTTCGGACCATTTCTCTGCATGAAGAAGGAAAGGCAACGCTCTGCCCTCTCTTCGCTGCCCATGGAGATTGCCAGGCTTTCAACAGGCCTCCCGAACACAGGCCTAGCCGGGTCTCAGGTGTAATGCAAAAGGTCCCCACTGCTGAACCACTGCTGCCATGAAAAAACGCTGTGTTGATTGTTCATACTGGGAACACTTACCTGCCGTCTCTCTCTGCCAAGCAGAAGGCCGACTACAGAGGCAGCCCGACAAACGTACAATTTGCCCCTGAACGCTACCTCGGGGTTTCTGAGCTACAAGGACCATTTGGCCTATTCCCCGGGAATTACGTCCTTGAAGCCATTCGGCCCATGCAGGGCCCCCGCTTGGCGCCAGAGTTTTCTCAGGGAAGGTCCAGCGTGCTGCTTGAGTCTCTCTTGGTTGGTCAGAAACTACAGGTGCATGTGCTGGGTTCAAGTTTGATATCGGTTACCTAGAGCGAAGAGCATTACCTTCCCAGCGGGAGAGCTGAAAGTGCGGCCTCAAAGTGTCCTGAGACACAGTGTGGTTGCTCGTGTTCTCTTCACAAGTAGAATGGCTATGTGAGGGAAGGGGAGCTCTCCAAGAGAAACACTCTGTTTTCTGTACCGTGCAGGAGGCCTCCCGGCGCCCTATATACATAAAGGGAACACTATGCTGTTCCACAGGGACCCAAGTAAGGTTCAGGTAGTCCATCCACGAACTGACGCGTGCAGAGGCTTTCCACGAAACCTTAGGCCAAGTAGTGCATGAAAGTTCGTGTGCCTTTCCCTGGACCCCCGCTGCCTCAGCATGTCCCCTGGAAGAACACTGTGTACCGAGTTCTCTTCTAGGCCCCCTGAGCACCGCGCCGCGACCAAAGCCCTCCGGATCATCTCTTTGCATGCCGAGTGAGAGGCAACACACTCTTTTCTTTGTTGGATAGCTAGATAGCCAAGACATTCAAAAGTGCTCCCCGAACAGAGGTGTAGAAGGTCGTAGGTGTAATGCCTAATGTCTCTCTCAGTGCTGCCGCTGAGGAGCAAGGAGAAAGCCGGTGCGTAGAGTTCTTTCTGGGTGTACTTAGCTACCGGCTCTTTCTGGCGAGCAGTAGCTCGACTTTAGGTGCAGTCTGGAAAATGGACGGTTTCCCCCTGCACACTGCTAGGCTTTTGGCAGCGGCAGGGACACCTAACTCACTCGACCTTGCCCCTCTAATATTTCATGCCATTGGCACGGTGCGCCACAGCCCGGCTACAAAGTGATTCAGAGGAGGTGCCACAGTCCTCCTTGTGTCCCTTTCGGTGCGGGAGAACCTATACGTAGGTGAGCGGTGTTCAACTTTGAGATTGGGACCTTCAGAGCACTGTAGTACCTCCCAGCTGGAAAGAAGGATGGTTCAACGTGAAAGCTGCCTGGAATACAGTGCTCTGTCAGCCCACGCTTGCATGCTGCCATGTCTTTGGAAGGAAAGTGGGCTTTTCTTGAGAGACATAGTGTGTTTCCACTGCCACTCCTGAGGCATCCCAGGGTCGCCTGTCCATAAAAGGAAAACTACGCTGAGCGCCAAGCTGAAGGCAAGGTCCGGGAATTGCATCCACAGCGCCAGGCAGGCATGCAGCATTTCCCAGGAAGCCTCACTCAAAGCAGTGGCTAAGCGCTAGTGTGCTTTTCAGGACTCCGGGGACTCCCGCGTCCTCACCACGTCTCATGGAAACACAGTGTGTACCGGATGCCACTTCTTAGGCGACCTACCAACATACAGGGACCTAGGCCCTTCGGATCATCTCTTGGAATGAAGAGTGAAAGGCGAAACCCCGCTCTCTTGGTCGCCCAGTTGGATTGCCAGTCTGTCACAAGTCCTCCCGAGCACAGGTCTAGCAGGTCTTAGGTGTACTGCAAGTGGTCCCCGCTGCTGAACCAGAACTGCAATGGAAGAAACCCTCTGCTTGCTCTTCCTCCTGGGAACGCCAACCTGCCCTCGCTCGCCAAGCAGACAGTCGACTCTAGATGCAGCCTGACCTACGGACTTGTTGCCCCTGCAACACTGCCTAAGCTTTTGTAAGGGAAAAGGACGCTTTGGCCTGACCCAAGGAATTATGTCGGTCACGCCACTCAGCCCAAGCAGAACTCCCTTCGTGCCAAAGTTTTATCAGGGAAGGTCCAGGGTGCTGCGTGAGTCTCTTCTCGTGGCTCAGAAACTACGCGTACATGGGCTGTGCCAAGTCTGGCATAGGGACCTAAGGAGGGAAGCGTTATTTTCCCAACGGGAAAGCAGGCCACCTGCTGCCTCAAACTTAAGTGAAGACCAATGCTGTTGCCCGTCATCTCTTCACAGTGGCAATGCCGACTGAGGGAAAGGCAGCTTTCCTCGATTAACACAGTGTTCCCTATTCGTGGCAGGAGGCCTCCGGCAGCCCTCTTCACATAACGGGAAAACCAGACCTGTCCCCCCCCCCCCAAGGCTCAACGTAATGTCCGGGTTTCCATCCACGGGTGGCCGTGTACTCACGATTTCCATGACCCCGGTAGGGAAAGTAGGGCATTAAGGCCAGTGTGCCCTTCCCAGGACTCCCGCCGCCTCACCATGTCCCTTGGAAGAACGCTGTGTGCTCAGTGACTCTTCTTGGCCGACTGAGCACCGTGCCGCTACCTGGGTACTCCGGATCGGCTCTTTGAGTGCACTGTGAAAGGCAAGGCAGTGTTCTCTTCGTTGGATCGATAGACTGACAAATCTTTCCAATGTGACCCGACCAGAGTTCTGGAAAGTCCTCGGTGTAATGCCAGTGGCTCTCAGGGCTGACCCTGAGCTGCAGTGAAACAACTCTGTGCTTCGTGTTCCTTCTCGCTTTACACACCTGCCGTCTCTCTCTGCCAAGCCGAAACAAGACTTTTAGATGCAGCCTGGAAAATCCACAGTTTCCTCCTGAGCCCTGCTAGTCTTTTGGCAGGTTCAAGGCCACCTAGGCCTCCCTAGCGCCTTAAATCGCTTAGGTCATTCGCACAGTGCAAATCTCCCTGCCTAAATAAAACATTTTTCTGAGAAGGTAGCACAGGGCTTCTTGTGCCTCTTTTGGTTCTTCAGAAACGACACGTACGTGGGCTGGGTTCCACTCTGATACTGGGACCTTAGGAGAAAAGGAGGAATTCCCTAGTTGAACGAGGAATCCTCGTAGCCTCCAAGGTGCCTACATACAGCGTTCTGCGAGTCCTTCCTTGCGTGCTGGAATGGGTCTCAAAGGAAAGGGTGCTTTACAGGAAAGACAAAAGGTGTTTCCACTTCCTTGCCTGAGGCCTGCCAGAGCCCCCTTTACATAAAGGGCGAGCTACACGGATCACGAAGATCCAAACAAAGTCCAGGACGGCATCCGCAATGCTGGCAGGCATGCAGCATTTGCCCAGAAGCCTTAGCCATGGCGGTGGCTTAACGCTAGTGTGCCGTTCAGGACTCCTAGGACTCCTGGGTCCTCACCACCTGGGCGTGGAAAAACACTGTGTACCCAATGTCTCTTCCTGGGCGACCTACCCAAACACAGGTCCCTAAGGCCCTTCGGACCATTTCTCTGCATGAAGAAGGAAAGGCAACGCTCTGCCCTCTCTTCGCTGCCCATGGAGATTGCCAGGCTTTCAACAGGCCTCCCGAACACAGGCCTAGCCGGGTCTCAGGTGTAATGCAAAAGGTCCCCACTGCTGAACCACTGCTGCCATGAAAAAACGCTGTGTTGATTGTTCATACTGGGAACACTTACCTGCCGTCTCTCTCTGCCAAGCAGAAGGCCGACTACAGAGGCAGCCCGACAAACGTACAATTAGCCCCTGAACGCTACCTCGGGGTTTCTGAGCTACAAGGACCATTTGGCCTATTCCCCGGGAATTACGTCCTTGAAGCCATTCGGCCCATGCAGGGCCCCCCCTTGGCGCCAGAGTTTTCTCAGGGAAGGTCCAGCGTGCTGCTTGAGTCTTTCTTGGTTGGTCAGAAACTACAGGTGCATGTGCTGGGTTCAAGTTTGATATCGGTTACCTAGAGCGAAGAGCATTACCTTCCCAGCGGGAGAGCTGAAAGTGCGGCCTCAAAGTGTCCTGCGACACAGTGTGGTTGCTCGTGTTCTCTTCACAAGTAGAATGGCTATGTGAGGGAAGGGGAGCTCTCCTAGAGAAACACCCTGTTTTCTGTACCGTGCAGGAGGCCTCCCGGCGCCCTATATACATAAAGGGAACACTATGCTGTTCCACAGGGACCCAAGTAAGGTTCAGGTAGTCCATCCACGAACTGACGCGTGCAGAGGCTTTCCACGAAACCTTAGGCCAAGTAGTGCATGAAGGTTCGTGTGCCTTTCCCTGGACCCCGGCTGCCTCAGCATGTCCCCTGGAAGAACACTGTGTACCGAGTTCTCTTCTAGGCCCCCTGAGCACCGCGCCGCGACCAAAGCCCTCCGGATCATCTCTTTGCATGCCGAGTGAGAGGCAACACACTCTTTTCTTTGTTGGATAGCTAGATAGCCAAGACATTCAAAAGTGCTCCCCGAACAGAGGTGTAGAAGGTCGTAGGTGTAATGCCTAATGTCTCCCTCAGTGCTGCCGCTGAGGAGCAAGGAGAAAGCCGGTGCGTAGAGTTCTTTCTGGGTGTACTTAGCTACCGGCTCTTTCTGGCGAGCAGTAGCTCGACTTTAGGTGCAGTCTGGAAAATGGACGGTTTCCCCCTGCACACTGCTAGGCTTTTGGCAGCGGCAGGGACACCTAACTCACTCGACCTTGCCCCTCTAATATTTCATGCCATTGGCACGGTGCGCCACAGCCCGGCTACAAAGTGATTCAGAGGAGGTGCCACAGTCCTCCTTGTTTCCCTTTCGGTGCGGGAGAACCTATACGTAGGTGAGCGGTGTTCAACTTTGAGATTGGGACCTTCAGAGCACTGTAGTACCTCCCAGCTGGAAAGAAGGATGGTTCAACGTGAAAGCTGCCTGGAATACAGTGCTCTGTCAGCCCACGCTTGCATGCTGCCATGTCTTTGGAAGGAAAGTGGGCTTTTCTTGAGAGACATAGTGTGTTTCCACTGCCACTCCTGAGGCATCCCAGGGTCGCCTGTCCATAAAAGGAAAACTACGCTGAGCGCCAAGCTGAAGGCAAGGTCCGGGAATTGCATCCACAGCGCCAGGCAGGCATGCAGCATTTCCCAGGAAGCCTCACTCAAAGCAGTGGCTAAGCGCTAGTGTGCTTTTCAGGACTCCGGGGACTCCCGCGTCCTCACCACGTCTCATGGAAACACAGTGTGTACCGGATGCCACTTCTTAGGCGACCTACCAACATACAGGGACCTAGGCCCTTCGGATCATCTCTTGGAATGAAGAGTGAAAGGCGAAACCCCGCTCTCTTGGTCGCCCAGTTGGATTGCCAGTCTGTCACAAGTCCTCCCGAGCACAGGTCTAGCAGGTCTTAGGTGTACTGCAAGTGGTCCCCGCTGCTGAACCAGAACTGCAATGGAAGAAACCCTCTGCTTGCTCTTCCTCCTGGGAAGGCCAACCTGCCCTCGCTCGCCAAGCAGACAGTCGACTCTAGATGCAGCCTGACCTACGGACTTGTTGCCCCTGCAACACTGCCTAAGCTTTTGTAAGGGAAAAGGACGCTTTGGCCTGACCCAAGGAATTATGTCGGTCACGCCACTCAGCCCAAGCAGAACTCCCTTCGTGCCAAAGTTTTATCAGGGAAGGTCCAGGGTGCTGCGTGAGTCTCTTCTCGTGGCTCAGAAACTACGCGTACATGGGCTGTGCCAAGTCTGGCATAGGGACCTAAGGAGGGAAGCGTTATTTTCCCAACGGGAAAGCAGGCCACCTGCGGCCTCAAACTTAAGTGAAGACCAATGCTGTTGCCCGTCATCTCTTCACAGTGGCAATGCCGACTGAGGGAAAGGCAGCTTTCCTCGATTAACACAGTGTTCCCTATTCGTGGCAGGAGGCCTCCGGCAGCCCTCTTCACATAACGGGAAAACCAGACCTGTCCCCCACCCCCCCCCCCAGGCGCAACGTAATGTCCGGGTTTCCATCCACGGGTGGCCGTGTACTCACGATTTCCATGACCCCGGTAGGGAAAGTAGGGCATTAAGGCCAGTGTGCCCTTCCCAGGACTCCCGCCGCCTCACCATGTCCCTTGGAAGAACGCTGTGTGCTCAGTGACTCTTCTTGGCCGACTGAGCACCGTGCCGCTACCTGGGTACTCCGGATCGGCTCTTTGAGTGCACTGTGAAAGGCAAGGCAGGGTTCTCTTCGTTGGACAAATCTTTCCAATGTGCCCCGACCAGAGTTCTGGAAAGTCCTCGGTGTAATGCCAGTGGCTCTCAGGGCTGACCCTGAGCTGCAGTGAAACAACTCTGTGCTTCGTGTTCCTTCTCGCTTTACACACCTGCCGTCTCTCTCTGCCAAGCCGAAACACGACTTTTAGATGCAGCCTGGAAAATCCACAGTTTCCTCCTGAGCCCTGCTAGTCTTTTGGCAGGTTCAAGGCCACCTAGGCCTCCCTAGCGC